>NW_021940208.1:47667033-48045095 GCF_001715985.3 Manacus vitellinus | reverse complement strand
TGATGGCTTTGGCAGGACAGAGGCCGCCGTGCAGGACCGCCGGGGCGGCTGCGACGCCGTTCGCATACGGGTGATAAAACAGGCGGGGAGGCAAGGGGGGCGGAAAAAACCCTCGCGAAAACACTGCTCGGGATTCGTGCAAGTGCTGGGGGTTTCAGGAGGTTCCCAAAGTCACCCACATAGCATGGAAAAAAAACTTCTAAATACTATATGGGAGTCTGAGGGGACAGACGTTCTTTACTTGCGCAGAGCAGCCGGCACGAGGTGTGATTTTAATTGCTACGCATTTTTAATGTTAGAGTACATCGAACATATCCAATCTCTTCTGTCCGAAAACGGCCACCCGAGAAGCCGAGAGCGACGGGTTTGTCGCCGGGGTTAGGATAAATGGGAGTTCCCCGAGATGGCACCGGGGAGGCGGTGAGCGAGGCTGCGCGGTCGCGGAGGTTGCGCGGCTGCCGAGAGCGCTTCCAGCGCGGCACCTTTCTTCTTGCCGAGCAGGAGACAGGGACAGAGCCCAAACAATACAAAGGCGTTTTCTGGGGGAAGGAAACCTGTGTCGTCGTCATCCCCTCCCCATCCGCAAATCCCCGGGGCGGCTTCGTCCCCGAGGAGTGCTCACGCAGAGTCGCGGGAGCTGGCACATGCTGCGGGAGGGCTATTTTTAGGGCGTGGAGCTGGGAGTGGTGGGGCAACCCTGGGCTTTGCAGAGCGGGAGAGGTGCAGGTGGAGAAAGCAGCGCAGGCTGCAGCTGGGGGAGTCAGCACGTCTGATCCGCGGATGACACGAGTTGCTCGTGGGTGGAGGGAGAAAGAAAGAAGGACCGCCCGCCATCCACTCTCCCCCTCCAACCCAGAGCCTGAATTCGCCGGACAGGCGCCGTGGTGCGCGCTCCCGCTGTGCGCGGATCCGAGGAACGTAGGTAGCCTGCAGCAGAGGCACCTGCCCGTGGCCAGGAGCGGGTCCTGCCCGCGGCCGTGGCCGTGAGTTTTATGGAACAGATAGCAGCCCGGACGTGTTTTAAATTCTAAGCTCTGTTTGGCGGGGGGGGTGGGAGGTGTTGCCGCTGCGCCGTGCCGAGGCCGCATGGGGAGGATTGTCCCGAGGGGAGCCCGGCCCCACGCGGAGTCACGGACACTGCCCGTGGCGGGCGACCAGCACTCCCCGGCTCCCTCTCCTGCTGCTCCATGACTCGTCCTGCCTGGCCTGCCCCACTTGTGCCTACTTATGCTTGTCCGTCCTGCCCGTGCCTGCCCTTTCTGTCCGTCCTGCTTGGTCCTGTTTCTTTGCCCGTCCATGCCTTGCCCAGCTCGCACCTCCCCGGCGTGCCCCCCGGACTAGCAATCCTCAGCCTCTGAAGCTGGTGCTTTTCATCGCTGGCAGGCAGCTCATGTACAATTATTGGGGGCTGCACCGTCTCGCAGCCAACCCTCTCATCTGCAATAAGGAGGAGGAAAGCTGCCTTCCGTGGAAAATGGGTGAGGAAAGGAGGTTCAACAGGACAAATCCAGTTAGCGATCCGCTATCTGAAACCTGGAAGTGGCTCCCAGACAGCTACCATCACCAACTTGGATTGCAGATAGCGTTTGAAAGTTGGGGCCATGCTATCAAATATTTTACTCCAGCTGTTTAACATTCCCTTACCCAGTTATTAAACAGAAATGGGAATAAATTAAAATGGCACGGTAAAATGAAACAAACCCCCTCTTCATTCTACTAAGAGACAACACCTAATTAAGGAATATTTTAATTCCACAAGAATGCAGACTCTCCGTGGTGATATAAAACTGCTCTTTTAAAGGTATAACCAATTACAAACTAACCCAGCTCAGACCAAGTTTAGGCACATGTCGGTCCCAGTCCCAGCTTGCCAAGGGCCAGGGCAGGCCAAAGAGAGCAGCCTGCTGCCTTGACTCTACCTCAGCCCAGATACTCTCACGGTGGGGAGCCTCCTTTTGACTTTTATGTTCTCATTTCTTGCAGGACAGGGAGGCTGGCTTGGCCCAGAGCACTTTTTCAGATTCCAGGTTTGCTGGTGGCAAGCCAGGGTAGCACCAGACACTGGCTTCAACAGCAGTGCCGAAGTGTGCCTAACTGTCGGGGATAGTCCTTGATCCTTTTTCCCCCTCTTCTCTAGCACAGAAAAGAAAGAAAGCTTCCTTTGAAACTGTTGATAATGCACTTCCTGGGAACCTTGGATTATTTTATGCTGTACCATCACCTGGCCTAGGGCTCAGGACAAACTTCCCAAGATTTTTTCAACTTTTACTTCATCAGTACTTAGGTTTCTATTCACTGTTTGGAAACGTTCATATGCCAGATGCATTTGCCATGTAGCGCATCCTGCAGGGACTAGAGAAATATAACCCAGCGATGAGATAAACCTGCCCCAATCACTGGGAGCATAGCTATTGGGTTTGATGCTTGCAGGTGGCACCTGGGATCTTCCCAGGGGTATGAGCCTGCTGGGTAGTGCTTGGAGAGAAAGCTTTGGGCTGGGTGCATGCAATCTTGCACCAGACTGCTCTTAAATAGAAAACAGGGAAAATGGGAAGATCTTAAGCCCAAATACAAAAATGAACTGTGGGCATTG
Organism: Manacus vitellinus; assembly: GCF_001715985.3. NCBI lineage: Eukaryota > Metazoa > Chordata > Aves > Passeriformes > Pipridae > Manacus > Manacus vitellinus. Next base: position 48,042,502 of record NW_021940208.1, on the reverse strand, counting down.
AGCTCTTCCAATGGGGCAGCAAAACAGGTGAGTAGCCCCGGTTCCCCAAGATGGTAATGAGCTGGCAAGCTAAGGATTTAGAAGCACTTTATAGCCGTGTAAATAGAGCTATTCATTGTTTTGTAAGGTACGATAAAGCAGGAGTCTATCTGCCTCTTGGCTGCTCCAGTTCTGCTTTGTGTTCTCCCCAAACAGAGACTATTTCTGCAATTGCAACTAAAACGCCTCTAGACACAGATAACACATACATGTACACACACCTGGTTCCCAGCCCTCCCTTCCGTGCAGGCACTGATCTCACCAAAATACCCTCAGATCATGTTCATTAGGAGAGTAAAATCCACAGGGATTTTTCCAGGATATAGGGGAAAGAAAAACAACCTTGAAAGGAAGGCGATACTGCTGGCATTCAGCCGCCTTCTCCCCTGAGCTCTCCAAGGACACAGTCAACCCCTTACCACTGTGCAGAGCATAGGGCACAGAGTGACAGCAAGATCCCCTTTAATGGCAGATGTGGCTTTATATGAGCGTCCTGTTTTGTAGTGTTTGCTTTATTTTTATTACCTTGCCACATAAAAAGCAGAGACCCAGCTTTCGTAGGGATCAAGGCATTGCTCCCTCCCTTTCTCAGTTGCATATCTGTTGAGGAACTAAGAATTTTACAAAACTCATTTATTATATTGAAATCAAATTAAAAGTGTCAGTGTGGAGGCTTTTGTTTTAAAAAAATTGTTCTTAGTGTCAGAAAAGATAGAGCCAAATCATGGTCAAGTCTATCTTACCTGCTGCCCTGCCAGAAACATAACTTGCAGCTTTCACTCTCCCTAAAGCACCTGTGAGTCTGATAAGCTGGTAGGGACAGGGGTGGAGAGGAACATGTGTCCCATCCTCTGGCTGGGCAGCTAGTCAGCCCAGATGTGGGACTGGAAAGGGTGGTGCTGAAATGAATGTGCAGAGAGCCTGTGCTGGTCCCCAGGAGAGAGGGACATTCACATTTTGTATACCGCCTCTGTCTGCTCCTTCAAGGAGGGCCACCTTCACCTCCTGGGAAAAGGATCCCACTCTCTACCTTTGCACTATTTGGGCAGCTCCTATGCTCTGACACGACACACCACCTTCCAGCTCAGGATTCCCCATGGCAACACCGAACTTCTGATTCACGGAGGGCAGTAGTACCATTTTCTGTGCTAGCATGGGGCCCAGATGCTCCCCAGTGACAAAAGGGATGGATATGTGAACTGCTGGTGACATGGATGTGCAGGCTTGTCCGTGGCTGCCAGCTCTGGGAGTGAGTGTAGATCAGTGCTGGCAGAAGGTGCTTGATTGATGGCTGGGAGCTACGGGGGACTATGGTAGATGTGTCGTGCCAGCTTCTGTGTACCAGTCCAGAAAACCAGGGATTATATCAAAATGGCAGGTTACAACCATGCCTAAATAAAGGTGCTTGCTTACAAGTGCAGTGAACCCAGCCATTTCCCAATGCCAGCACTACACTTGCTTTCCACAGTTGCATCTGTGGCTTGTCTGAGCTCTGCACGTTGGGGAATTTAAAAACAATAATTCGTATTTTTTTCCTTGTTTCTGAATGAACCAGGCTCCTGCAGGGGGGAATATTTTTCTGTTCAGGGATATAGCATTCTACTCAAGGCAACTGGAGAATGAAAATGTAAATGTATAAAACTGTGAAGAGATAATACACGGGAAAATGATTTTTAAAATACAGAGGTAAAACCAGGATTACACTTTTTAAGAAGCAGTTTGTAGACTCTGTGGCAATAAGAATTGGCATGGCAAATGTGAAATTTGGCTATCCATATATAGATGCTATCGGGATCCTCCAGCAGCCATTTAAAAAAAAAGATTAAGGTCACGACATGATGGTGTGCAAACATTAAAGTGTGCATACATGCACATGCATAAACAGACATATATGTGCACACACACATCTTTACAGCTGGCACTGTGTGATTATTCCTTTGTTTTCAGGAGGTTTAGAAATTTTGAAGCGCTCTGATAATTTACACTTACCTATAGAGTCTCAACCATTAGGGTGGCACCTGGTTTATTTCTTGGTGATGTTGATGTCAGTAATTTATTTCAATGACCAGAGGGGACGTGCTATGCATTAATGAATACTTGTGTGCTCTATACATATTCAGATTTTGACTCCTGAGACTGTGCACGTTTAGTTTGCCAAGAGATGCTGCTGTCTCTCCAGCAGGTGTTATTAACTGAGGCAGCATTAAAGTGGCAAACGGGGCACTGGGAGAATATCTCTGATAGCTGAGAAGGGCCAGGAACAGATCACATACTAAACTTCACTAATGTTGAAATACAGAGGACATTATCTTGGAATGAAAAGTTATTTGAAACTCCAGTCTTTGAGTGAGGAGTTCATAATGGGATCTATTACATTTCAGAGCCAAAACTATGTTGCCAGGTTATGAGCTTGGAATTCTGTCATGGTCCAGTCGCTGCTGCCTAACCCTCTCTTCAGGCACCAGCACTGCATTTTTAAAGGGCAGTTTGGGAAATGTGTGGTTTGGGAGGAAGCAGGGATGCCAGGGAAGTCAGTCTGGTTCAAGACTGACTCTTTCTTTTTGTAGCACAGGAGGGAGTGCCGGGCCCACGGCATCATCAGCTCAGAGGAGGTGAGGGAAACACAGACAGAATTACTAACCACATCTCCCTCCATGACAAACTTGTTTGCCTTGTAAGAAGTGAGATGCTTCTTCAAAGCATAAAGGAGAGGGGATAACTGGCAGGTGGGGCTCTGCTTGAGCATGCAGAGATTTTCTCCCCCTTCCCTGAGGTCTATTTTTTGTGGTTGTGGCTGTCTTTGAAAGGCAGTAATGAGGTCGGAAATCTTCACGCTCCTTTTGGTGTTGAAGGGTTTCAGAGCTGGATTGATGCTGGATGGCTGGAAAGAGAGAGTCCAAAACAGGAGCGATATTTGGGGCTCATGTAGACAAAGTAATTCTTTTTGTGTGATATATGTGCAAATCATTTGATATATGTGACTACATGGACAGCAAGCAGAGCAGGATCGTTACAGGTTTTCCCAAATTTATCCAAGTCTAAATTGTTTTCCCAAATCCCAAGTCTAAACTGTTGCCGAACACCATTGTGCAAACTTGGTTGTTCTTGCTTCTAAAAGGCTATCTTCTTTTGGATCTCTTCGGGATGGTATTAAATTTTAATCGACAATATAGATTTCTAACTCAGCTAATCCTAAGGGTGCCCTTAAGACAAATCAACATGGCATTGGTAGGAAGAAATAATTCCCTTAGTGAAAGCTGAAAGGTATTTTTCGTCTGTCTTGTGTCAGAGAAATAAAAATCTTCCCCCAAATCTCTTCCAAGAGACACGGTCAATGCACGGGGCTGAGAGCTGGGACACATAACCACTAATCCCAGGTCTGACAGACCTCCTTGGCGGCAAATCTCCCCAGCCTCCCTTTCAACACCTGTAAAATGCAGATAATGAGAACGGCAGCCCCCCTTCCTCGAGTTCGAGGCGCTAGCTAACATGTGCCGAGCTGCTGGAAGCTGGTCTCGCAGGCGTGCCTGTGTACAACCAGCTAGCCCTGATCTACGCGCTGGTATTTTGTTGCCATTTGGTTGGCATAGATATCCCACAACAGCACAGTGCTCCAGACGATCATGGGCAGGCATGTAGCAGTCATCCTTTGTTTTCTTTAAATGATTTCCAGCACCAAATAACATGTCTTTTTCTGGAGCTGCAGGCAAACCATTTGGCCTCCTGGCAAACAGCTTTCCTAGTCCTCATGAGCCCACTGCCCTTTGCTGGGTAGGCTCACATTGTGTTTTCTACCCCTTTCTCTCAAAATGTTTCTTTTGCAGAGGGGAGGGGGAGAGGGTGTGCTCTTGTTTTATTTCATTTTTCGAGCCTCAGAGCTGGCAGAAAATACCTCTGAATAAGCATGGCTGATATAGAGCAAAGGCCATGGGGGGATGAACATAAGCCAGCAGTGTGCCCAGGTGGCCAAGAAAGCCAATGGCATCCTGGCCTGTATCAGGAACAGTGTGGCCAACAGGTCCAAGGAAGTGATTCTTCCCCTGTACTCAGTGCTGGTGAGGCCACACCTGAAATACTGTGTCCAGTTCTGGGCCCCTCAGTTCAGGAAGGATATTGAGGTCCTGGAGCAGGTTCAGAGAAGAGCAACAGTGCTGGTGAAAGGACTTGACCACAAGTCCTATGAGGAGAGGCTGAGGGAGCTGGGGCTGTTCAGCCTGGAGAAGAGGAGGCTCAGGGGAGACCTCATCACTCTCTACAACTCCCTGAAAGGAGGTTGTAACCAGGTGGGGGTTGGTCTCTTTTCCCAGGCAACTGACAGCACGACAAGAGGGCATGGTCTCAAGTTGTGCCAGGGGAGGTTTAGGTTAGATATTAGAAAGAATTTCTTTCCAGAGAGGGTAATCAGACATTGGAATGGGCTGCCCAGGGAAGTAGTGGATTCTCCATCCTTGGAGGTTTTTAAGATGAGACTGGATGTGGCACTTAGTGCCATGGTCTAGTAACCACAGCGGTAGTGGATCAAGGGTTGGAGCTGATGATCTCTGAGGTCCCTTCCAACCCAGCTGATTCTATGATTCTATGATTCCTGGCTGCATGGGCTGTACACTCATGATTAAGGTTGGTTTTAAGAGGGTTCTTCGTAAAGCACCCAACAGACCCCAGTGTGAAGCGACAAGAGATCTCGAAAATGCCAAAACGGCGCTCTAAGTGCATTTTTTTGTCCTAGGAGAGATTTTTAGAAAACTCTTCTATATTGACACACTGTCAAGGAGTGAACAGGAGAAATATTTCTGATTTTCAGGCTGAAACATAGTGCAACAACTCGTGCTATGGCTGTAATAAAGGTGAAAAGAGACAAGGGAAAACAAGCACTTGCTCAGCTCTTGCCTCCACACTTTCTGCAGTGTGTCTGTGACCTGAGCAAGCTGCTGCCTCTGCTGCACAGCTGCCACCACAGTGGCCTGCAGTGTCACGGGGAAACTGTCCAGATGCAACCAAGGCCACCAGCCCTGGACACACAGTACAACCTGTACCGATGCTTACCTCTGTAAAACGCCAAGCAGGGCCACACTGATCACACCAAAAGGTACTCTTCCTATTGCATCAGTAAAGTACTCTTCCCCCCTCTTTTCTTCCCTGAGAAAGCCCTGTCATGGCAGAGAGGGACCAGGCCACACGAGGGACTGGAATTTAAGAGCGCTGAAGCCTACATCCACCTCCTGTCCTGTTACTCCATGTTGGAGATACCACGTTGCATCTGTCCCTCTTTAATTTCTCCTGTTTTTTAGATCAGGCTTGTTCGTGTTATGTGTACCTTAAGTAGAACCAAGGGGGCTTCCAATTCACTGTGGTAGTAGTAGGAGCAGTAGTAGTAAAAATAGTAATTATAATTATATTAAGAAACTGGGCTGTAGCCAAAACAAAATCCCTTTTCACACATTCCTACTTAGACATAATCCATAAAACTGCATTTTTATGTCAACACATTGGCAATGCTATAACCCAGGGGCTGGAATAGGCAAAGGCATAGCTATATGCATATTTATTTTATATCAGCTCATTTTTACACTAGTGTGTGCATAATTGCATGGCATGTAAGAATTTATTCTCCTGTGTTCACTGGGATATCCATTCATAGCAGTGTGCCATTTACACAGCAAATGTTAAATGACTTTAGCTTGTTATTCTGTGTGGTACACAGGTAGCCTAACCTTTTTTGATCAGCTGCAAGCTGGTCTAACTCTTTTATGGCACCAGAAAGGATCACCAGGCTTATAATTTCACAGAAGCAGGGAATTGGCTCTTGCCACTTGTAGCTTCAAAAAAGAAAAAAAATAAAATTAAGACTAATTGCATGAGGTGCTACCACTTCCCTCCTCTGATGTGGCATCTCCCATAGCAGCAGATTGTATCGCTGGCTCATCCAACCCTGGAGTCAGGTGGTTGTCAAGAACGGACTTTTTCCCCTCTGGTATTTTGGCTCTAGGTCTCCAGGTTGGAGGTCACAGTCTTCAGCACCTGCTAATAATTTTTTAACAGATGATAGAAAGGAAAATTTCCAAATACAGCAGATACAATCTGCTGTAGCCTGGCTCAAGCATGGACCACAGGGTTCACTTGCCCTAGAGATGGGGAGCTAATGATGTCCATTGTTTTAGCAATTATGTTGTCTTTCTTGAAGATGATGGTCAATGCAGCACCTTTGCTGCAGAGGGGAAGTAGGCTGCGTGTAAGCTCTCCTCTTTCTACTCTAACAGCTCCCAGCTCCACCACCACTACGGGCAGGAGAATCCACACTACCAAGAATTACAATTTGCATTATTTCAAACAAGCTTTTATTTAAAATCCAAAGAAAACATTGCATATATACAGGTTCAAATTCTTACCACCATGGTAAGAATTCAGATGCTCTGTTCCTCACAGAGTTCATGTCTAAAACAAGTCTTGACATAAAACCTCACTTGAATATTTCTGGCAGCTCTCTGTCTCGTGACTTCCACCACCCTTTGCTAAGCAAGTCCCCTGCCCCCTTCCCTCTGTTTTTCTTGTGATAGTATGTGTATTTTAATCCAATATAACTATTTGTTCTCATAGCCTTCCCTGGTCAGCAGGAAGTAATGGGACCCCTGAACGGCTCTTTAGAGGCAAGGGAAATAAATAAAAGACAAGGAAATTGAAAGAATAACAAAGAACATACCACCAAGGGCAGGTTTCCCTTAGGCTCAGGATGCAAATAACAACAGGTGTGGAAGGCTGTAGACGAGACAAAATGTCTCAAAAGGTTTTGTCACTCTCTGATGGCACTGGCTACAAATAAATATGCCTTTTTTTCTTTCTTCTGAGTCCTAAGCTGATACAAGGTATAAATGAGGAGAAATGCAGAAGGATCAACATTTGCAGAGTACATGTTACATCTGGGGCTTTTGCCACTGCCTTTTCCCAGTAAGTATGTATATAACTACATATGCACACCATATACATCTATAACATCAGCCAAGTCTCTGGTAACTGGTATGGGGGAGGTGCCTTGCCTTCCTCCAAGGAGTACTTGTTCATCCTCATCCCAGCCCACAGGTGATGGATACACACGCTTTTCTCCTATGTTGCATTCAGAAGTTACCTTTAGGCTCTCTTTCACAAATTAAGTACTTTCTAACATACCCATCATAGGGTCAGAGCCTAAAGGTGAAATCAGAGTCTAGGTGAATGTTATTCCCCTCTTTTCCTCCTTTATTTTTTTCTACTTGCAATACTCTTGTCAAATTTAGAAATTATAGTTATTTTCCTGCCAATGTTTTCTGCTTCCATGTGGCAAACATTTCTCTTTCCAGTGGAGCAGAAGCCAACATGGCTGCCTCGAGCATGCATGGGTTTTGTGTATCCTGTCAACACTTTCTGAGACAAAGTGAACAGTCCCAAGATCTGTTCTGTCTCCCTCTAACCCCCTCGTGCATCAACCCTTGGTTTTAGTGCATTGTGCATGAACCTGAGGCAAAGTACTGGGTACTTTTTTCTTGTAAATACGATTTTGAGGACACTGCTTGTTTTATCAGAACTATGAACCCTTTTCTGACTTTTCCCTGTACCTTTTCAAGCCTTGCTATTACTAAAAAATGTGATGTAACACCCAAAGCACAGACTTTCACATGATTGTATCTGAGTGACTACTCTTAGTTGCTCAAGTTTCGGATAAATGGATCATTTGTCCTAATTGCTCATTGTGTGAACTTTTGATAAGGACTTTGGCCTGTACAAAATACAGATGGCTGTTGCTGCAAGGTATGAGACAGTGTGATGAGCTGGTGTATCTTGCTGTCCTTTACAGATGGAGGAGGTGAGTGGGTTGTAGAAGTGTACTGGAGGTGTCAATGCATACCATTATCCTTTTTGTTAGGCACCCAGCACACGCACCCTTAGAGATAGGATTCCTGGCTTGGTGGCCATTATCCATCCTGAACTACAATGGTTCTTAAGGAAAACATGAAGCATTAGGGAAAAGAGTTTCAAGACACGCAGGTTTCTCTTGTCAGTTCATCTTAAATATTTCTGTCAGTTGTTCTTGTTACATTCATCTTCTTTCATATAAATACATTTATAAAATGAACAAGTATAGTAGTTGCATGTGCTTGTTAATATATAGGGCTATGCACTGCTTCTGGAAAAGTCTGTTGTTGTGGATGGATATTATCTTGAAACATGTGTGTCCCTTTGCCATGGAGAAATCCCTTTGCCATGAGAACTTGGGTAATGAACTGGAGATTAGTTCATGTTTTCCATCATATATCTGCTTATGTCTATTAAGGGGCTTAATTGGAGTCAGTAGCTCTAGGTCCTAAGGAAGTATGTTAGATTGGTTCTCTCTCCTTTTCAAATCAATCTCCCTTTTGATTTCATATTTTGCACTCTGGAGAACAACAAGTATGAAACTGTCCATATACTGTTCCTTCGTCACATAGTATGAGCATTGCAGCCTCTGCTGAATAGTTTTTAGCTGTTTCTAAGGTTATAGAAAAAACCACCCCCTCTCTGTTTCACATGAATACCTTTAAAAACTAGACCTTAAATATGGTTTGCGTTTTTCAAGTATTGAATCAGGTGGTCATAGGTGGATTTTTGCGTGCTAAGTTAGAACAGATGTAAAATGAAACAAGATTTCAGCTCCTAGCATAGGCTAAGTGCCAGCTTCCAAAACCTGTATTTCAGGGTATGTTTTAAGTTTTGCTTCAGTTTTTATGATATCATTGTTTACTGTGTTGTCAACAGATTTGCTTCTGCTATACCTCTGCCCTTATGATACATGTACTGATGACTGCTTAACTCTTGCCAGAGTGTGTCTCCCATATTGTGAATAAATTGCAGCTTGAAGTTGCCACAGAATCACTGTTTTATTTATTTTGGTGGTGTTATGGTTCTGCCACGATGGACTTTGAGTGTGATTCTGTTACTTTCAGCAAGTCCATGAAAAAATCATGGTGTCTTGTCCTCTATCTGCCACCCATGCATCAAAGAACGTGATTTGACATATAGCTAGTCCAAGAGTTGCCAAAGACATATGCCAGTTGGGACAAGACCAAAATGATGATGAAAAATAGCCATGATCACTCAGGGCAGAATGTGCCCTTACAACTTCATTCAATTAAATCCAATAATGCCTCCAAAAGTGACTGTTGCTTCATGCCTTCCCTCTTCTTTTGGGACTACTTTTTTTCTGTCACTGCATTAGACACCATAACAGAGCCGTGGTACTGAGAATTGCAAAGATTTGTTCTGTGGCCGACTGGAGTCTTTGATCTGTGGCACTGAAGCTTTCCATCATCCATATGCTGGCAGGGCAGGGACAGAGGTGAGTTTGGAGACTGGCAGCCAGTGGGTGTTGCATGAAGACAAAGGCTGGGACTGGTGTCAATGATCTAAGAGCTTTTGTTTTCACAGCACCTTTCAGGGAAAGGATGGGGCAGTATATGGAATGAAAGGATGACAAAGACCAGACAGCATGGACATCTCTTCTAGACCTCTCAGCAAACAGTGTGGGACATGCATCTTGGCAGCTGTTTGGAGCCAAGAAGCTCAGAGAAATCCACCAAGAGACAAGGGACAGGAATGGATGCAAGACATCCTTGCACTCTGACAGAAGCCAGGTGGTCATTTCTGCAGTCCTTACTCAAGCCAGGCTCTCCTTGGACCAGCGAGACTTTGGTCCCTGTACGGACTACACATTTTGGGCTCTGTGGTGGCAGGTTTCTGCAAAAAACTGGTGCTGCAAGGCCATTGCTCGGGGCTTCACCAGGAGAGAGCGAGCACAGGAGGAAGGGATGTTTCCGAATGAGAAATAGCTGCGTTTTTTTAAATGAGTGATTTGTTGGCTTCAGGCAAATGGCAGAAGGTTTTGCTGAAAAGGCTTCTTTATGGGATTGTGGTTTTGCTTGGGGTAGCTGAAAGAAGTCTGTAAACCCCAGGAGCTCAAGGAGTTTGACAGGTTTGACAGGCCTTCCTGCTACTTATGAACAGGAGGCTGGAGCAAGTGTTCCTGAGATCACCCCCCTGTTTTCCATCAAAGCATGCTGTCAAGTCAGAGGAAGAGAGAAACTGTTTTCTTCTCCCATTTTATTTTCTTACATAAAGATAATCTTAGAAACCTTAATTCTGGATCTTTTAAGCATTGTATTATCTGGGCTTCCCCTCAATACAAAATTCCTGTCAACCTTTTTAGGCTTTGGATTAGACCCTTCCACAGAGCTTTGAGCACGTTAAAATCATTACAGCAATAATCATTAGTGACAAAGGGGAGTCACACCAAAGACTGGTGTACATCACCTCTGAAAAACATGCCAGCTCTAAAGAGCCATACTCTCACCTGCACCACATTACCACTGTCATCTTTTGTGTCCACTTACCCTACCATGCTTCATGTGCTGCCCTGTCCAAAAGTGAGAAAATGATGAAAATTATAAAAATGATGAATGACAATAATTAAGGTAATGAAAATGAAAACAACTGTAGAGCTATATCTGTGTCATGTGTAATGATAGGGCTGCAGCTTCTGGTGCTGACAGGGAGAAAAGCCCTCTTGACTCTCCCTGGGTCAACCTATGCCTACACACTACCCCGACTCAGTAAAGGGAGTGAGTGCTTCTAATTAAATCACATACACCCTGAATGTGCAAAGCAAAGGGCTTGGATTTCTGCTGTAACAGGAGTAGCTGCTGCTGCAATACTTAAACCATCGCTGGTCAGAGAGCTGTTGCAGTGCTTGAGCTGGGGGTCACCAGCCTCCAAAGGGAAAGCCTGGAAAGAATCAGTAGTTCATGAAAAACGTACACATAAGGAGGAATTTCCTATTTCTTTGATTGCTGGTAATTTAATTTAAAAGGAAATCCAGTGACAACTTCCCAGGAAATAAATGCTGTATTGTAAATCTCTGTGGTGAAAAGGTGCTTAGCTGAAAATCAGCTGAATTCTTCTTACTCTAGTTTCTAATTGTGGCTCAGTTTCTAAACCAGCCCAAAGCTTGGGAAACTGAAATGAGCTCCGATAACATGAACAGAATGCTTAGGGCAGAACAAACCCAAGAGATTAAGTTAAACTTGCCAGCTGAAGCAAGCCTCTGAGCTTTATCAAACATGCAAGCTGAAGAAAACTCTGGAGCCAGCACATGAGCCTGCTAATATCTTCTGCAAAATCTTCCAGCCACAAGGAGCTCCTCAGACCTGGGTAAGTCTCCTACCTCCTGAAGAGAAGGAGCAGCTTAGTTCCAGAGGCTAGTTGGGTAATTTTGTAGTCCTTAGCTCTGGCAGCACCTGACCAGCCCACCTTATCCAGCTGACCCAGCTGGGAGGCTCACGGGCAAGTCACTTTATTCAGCACCAGCTCAAAAAGTAGAAACTACAATATCATAGGCAAAGCACCAGAGAAGGCTAGTTGGGCTGAAGAAAGAAAAGCAAGCCCTTGGGTGTAAATCCTCTAGCTTCTATTTTCCTCTTTTTTTTATCTTTTTTTTTTTTTTTTTAAATTCTTATTGAGGTCTTTTAATACAAATTATTTCAACCTTTTAATTCTTATACAAAACCGGTTTCTGCTTTTCTGTGCTCACTGCTGTGGTGGACTATGTCCTACCACTCTCAAGTATTTTCATGGAACAAGTATTTCTTCCCCCTTCTGGATAGAGAGTCATGAAACTTTGGGGCTTCTTTCACATCATCTAGACACTTATCTGGTTTCTTCAATTAGGGTAATGACTGCAAGCCCCAAATGACTTTGCTAGAACTATACAAACACGATAAGAGGTGACTTATGTCCCAGAATGCATCATCTATATAAACAAGACAGGAAATACTAATGTTCCAGCTGTGCAAAGAGGAACCAATGTACAGCAAAATTTAAGAAACATTTCCACGTAGAAAGTGTATGCTAGGAGCAAAAATTCAGTTTGGTCCTACCCAGTGCTTTGTCACCTTGTGGTTCTCTCTCTGACTAGTTTTAATCTCTGTGGAATTAAATGTTACCTTCCAGGTTTGCTCTTTGTAGGTGCAGATCGGGCAGGGGGGCTAGAGGGGTTATCACCACAGTTCATAGGTTTCTTGTGGTGAATGTGGACCCAGTGATGCTTGTGCTCTGAGTTGCAGCTAGCTCTAGCTGCCAAGCTCTCCCTGTTTGCATAATCAACTGCATCACATCCTACAAATGAAAACCAGAGCATCCTTCAGATACCTCAGTCATTAAACAGTTGGTTACAACCATATGAAACCCTTCAGGAGCTGTGGGAATTTCCCTATGGCTCCCAGTCTGGGATTTGGGCTGCACCTCCCCCTGTAGTCCTTCCTCACAAAGTATTCCTGCTCTCGTGACTGCCTTTTGCTTGAGTAAGGGACGTCCAACATAGCTTTTCAATTTGAACTCAGCTCCCACTCCACAACTCATTTTTATTTTACTGGGATACCAGTGAAGCTGTAGCTCAGTAACTGATGTTAAGAGGAACTTTTAACACCTCAACAGCAAATGGAGGAGAGTGTTTCCCATTAGTGGCTGAGGAAGTAGTACTCCTGTAGCTTCAGCCTTGAAAGCTAATGAAGCTCAGATTGTGGCCATGGCCTTTGATGTAGAGATGCCTGAGGTCAGTGTAGCTTTCAGAGGTGCCAGTGCTATGCTGTGTCACTGTGTTCATTTGGGCGAGGGCCCAATAACTCTAATCCTGTAATCATGTTTCTGTAAGCAACAGCATTTATGGTGCAGATAGTGGGGAATAGCTGCAGTGGTAATTAAATCAGGGATATACTACAGAGGAAAAGCTAATCCAACCCTGTAATATTTCCAGTAGAGCAAGTTACAGCCAACTAAGTCAGTAAATAAGTAGCAAAGTACTGGAATTGGTGGAGGGAGAGACTGGGGATAAAAATGTCATGTTTGGCCATCTAATCCATCTCCCTGCCAGGACCCTCATTTTTGCTAGGGGAGTGATGTTAACATGCTGGCAAAAGTCAGGAAATTCAAAGCTGTGCCTTGACACTCCATCTTTGTCTCCCACTAATACGTGGGGAGGGGGGGTAAAAGCACCCACTGATGAGTTTGGCACTGCTAGCTTTGAATTTAATTCCTTCTCTTCAGCTGTTTCACAACCTCAGGCCACATAGTATGTATTTTATGTCTTTTAATATAGGCTGTTGTCTCCCAAGTACATACAATGGCATATGCAACTCTAATCGGGGGAAAAACACATATTTGAGTAAATATGGTTTGTCCAGCAGATGAGGAGAGCCTCCAACAAGCTGCTCTGCTGTACTAACGAGTATGTGTATAGACATTTGTGTTATTTTATTTTGCACGATCCTCTCAACTCCATTATAGATAAATCTCTTCCTATGTACATTTTATTAAATCAGATCTCTTTTATACCCTCATTATTTTTAAAAGGAAAAATAAATGGGAGTACTTTGTACCCCTTTTTGACGTGAATATCTCTAACTTTGGTGGGGGTTCTGTATGTGAAATTGGTCATGAAGGATCAGCTCTATATATCAAGGAATAATGAAAAATGTTTGTTTATAGAAAGTCTAATGTCAAACTGCAGACTTCAGTTGCGTTACTCACAAATACACACATGCACATATACAAATAAATTAATATTTTGTATGCTTATATATATATGTATAGAAATACACACACGCGAATATATTTCCTTTAGCTCAGTGCCTGAAAGTTCAGTTGTGGGCATCCTGATTTTGATATATTATTTGTAAACAGAAGGCCAGGGGACTGGAGTATTTCCTTGACTTCAATGGATGATGGGGCCTCAAGCTGTGAACTCAGATTGGGACCTCTAAGTATCCTGCTGCTACCTAACAGCTTGCTGAAAAATGACATAATTTGTGACATCAGCAATATGCTACTTTAATAGAGGTTTATAAAATGGCTTCCACCCTTGTGTGTCAGGACAAAACCATCTATACTTACTAAATCTGAGGTTGTCCCCTCACACACCTTGCATCCTTTGTACTTTTTAGGCGTACATGGCTATAAAGTCTCAATATCTGAAGAGCGGTAGAAAATCATTTGGTGACATCCGTGCAAGAACTCCCACCCCACCAGTGCCAGAGATGATGTCACTTTTCAGAAGAATGGTGGCTGCCAGCAGGAGGCTCAGCAATGCAGATTTTAATGTGGAGATTTAATTTCAAATACAGTTCACAGTTTGTATGCGGTTGAAAAATGTTTAATACCACCTGGATGTTCAGGACACTGTTTTGAATTAAATAAATTTCAGTTTGGACAATGTCTCGTCATTTCAATTGCTGCCTTTAAAAGCATTTCACAGCTCTGCAAACAAGATGTTTCATATAATTCTAACAGTAACAGCAAAGAACACACCAATTTAAAAATCACCCAGAATAATTCCAAAAAATAACTGACAGCCTTGGATAACAGGACATTAGTCTGAAATTGATTCAGATATGAGAGTTGTAATGACTTTTGGAAATGCTCCATTCTATAATACAAGAAGAAAAGAATGATTTGGTGCTTGGAAATGACATTGCCTTTGGGATAAATTTATTTTAAAATAAGATGCAAACTAAACTCCCTCACATTTTAAAGAATATAAACATTGTCAGAACCTGAATGGCAGTAGGAGTGTGCTTTAACTTGAAAGAGTTGATGCTCTGGATTCACTGCTGTGTCACTGATACACGACTGTTAATTGATGTAGATGTTTAGGCAAAAAAGTTAGGAAAGTAAGTTTCCTATTCTTCCCTTTTTAATTTTATAAGATTCCTCTTTCTCCTCTGTTTTTTGTTGCATCTCTATACATTTTATAGCATTAAAAATTTTTTATAGCATAGACTATAAAAGACCTCAGGGTGCACCTAGTCCACTCTTTCATGAAGGCCCTGTAGCAGATACTTGCCTAGCCTGCTCTTAAAGTAATCTCATCCCTTTCCTTTAGTGACTCATCTCAGTGTGCATCTAATCTTCAATTAGATTTTTTTTTTTTGTTTTACAAATAGTGAAGATATTCACACTTTCCTTTGCTGCAATTTAAACATTATTTCAGCCTATCCTTATGCCTATGGATGCTGAGAGCAAGTGATGAATCCACTGTGGAGCATGGGAGAATAGTCACGCATCTATCTTCTCCATCCCCATCCCTCAGCCCTTTCTCAGCCACTCTCCAGCAGTATTTCTCCATCTCTTAGGTCACATCTCTGTTAACATTTGTTTTGAAAGTTATGGTCCATGCCCATCTACTTCTTACTTGTAGTTGGTTCTTTGTTCAGGTTGGTAACTGTATGCGCCAGAGGGGAAGCAGCATAAGGGCTTCCACAGACAGCTCCAGAGAAAGGTCACTTTAGATGATTTTTTTACCATGGGGAGAAATGGTTTATCAGATGTTCTAGAACTGAATGGAAGCAGGCATGTAAGGGGAGCTGCAAAGGCAGAACTGAGTGGATTCTGCCAGCTCCTCTTCAAATGCCATCAGGAACCTCAGGGATGCAAAGAGGAGCACACTGAACCCACAGTGCAGTTGGTGGACTTCAGCCCTGTGTTTATTTCTGGGACAACTGACATGAAATATGGTGTAGAAGCAAAAAACCAATTTCTGCTTTTGTCCGTAACAGTACTTATAACTAACCTCAGATCTCTGCTGATTTCTTCCCTGTTTTTATGCACACTGACTGTATCAGGAGGGAAAGCCGTGGCTTCTCTTTTCATACTTGGTTCTCACATAAAATAATGGGGGGAGGGGAAGACGGAGGGGAAGATGCAGCTGCAAAAACAGTCAGTGAAAGATAAAAATCCGTATTGTTTTGTTATAGTTTTTGGTGTCCTTCTCCTTCTGGGCACAGAAAAGGCCTCCTCCTGCTCAGATTCAATACGCAGGGGAGCCTTGAGGCTCAGAGCTCCCTTCCTACTTTCCCTAAGCCTTGCTGTCAATTGTGCTTTTGTTCACAGGAAAAAAAATTAGCCCAACGCATGCTAATTTATAGCCAGGGAAGCAATTAAAAAAAGTTTATTATCCTTTCCCCCCTGGCTCTCAAATGGAGTGTTGCAGCAGCAGGGTTTTTTGGTAAGCTTGACACAAACTGATGTCAGTGATGAGGGAGCAAGGCCAGGAACCAAGCACCGGTCTTTACATCTCTTCTCCACGTGAAATGGGACAACCTTCCAGTTTTCTCTGTCTGCCTATATTTGGGAGTGTGTACACTGTAGGAAAATCTAGGCACAAAGTCACACTTACTTCCTCAGGCTTTGACAGTAAATATGCACTGTACGTATTGCTCTCACACACCCGCTTTAACAAATGCTAGTTAAATATTGACCAAAGAATTGCCTAATATAGCAACAATGTAGAGACATAGTTACCTTTTATTACTGAACTTACTATGTGCCTTTTTCTGTAAATTAAGGCATATCCTTAAAATTCAACAAAATATTAGACACCAATTAATCCACATAGTGAAGTCAGTTAACCCAGTTTGTCTCTGGATTCTGTAACTCTTTGCAAAACCTTAGAACTGCCTCAATAGAGATTTTGCCATCAGCACAGAACTGGCCTTTTCTTTCAGGAGGAGCTGTTTTTTTCAAAACTGATTGTAAAGAAAGCAATAGATGTCTCTACCTACTACATATTTTAAGTGGTCTCTGAGTGAAGTCATGATGTTGAAAGTGCATGAATGCTTTCAGATGAGCAGGTATGCTTTCATATGTACCCCAGAAGCCACTCGAGTGTGAGGTTGAGGCACTGACGGCACTGCCTCAGGGCGGGCAGGGACGGGCAGCCTCTGCAGGGTGAGCTCCTTCTTGGGCATCTCGTGGGCAAGAGACCATAGCCCTTCCCTGAACTCCCACCAAGTACCATAGACCTGGGGCACCTTCTCTCAGTAGTTCAAAGTAAAACACAGATTCTTCACTGGGGACCCAAGTGCTGATGATTGAAGAGGGTGGAAGTGATTTTGTTCCCCAGCCTGTGCTCTCAAACAGCAACACTAGTGATGTGACCAGGCAGCCCTTGCACATCCACTGCCACTGGTTTCTCCTTCACTTACAAGTGTTTAATTCTGTGTTATACAAACATAGACCTCTTGGTGAGAAATCTGGAGGCAAGTCTGTCAGTGATGGTCAGATTTGCAGTGATATGTGCACTGCTGACTGAGCTGCATTTTTACACAGGACAGAGCATGCAGAGTTAACATGCAGCATTTCCAGTGGCATCCCATAGAGTACCAGACCTGCAAAAACTCTACTATATATTAGGGACTACTGCAAAAGCAAGCCAGGAATTAAAATACTTATCAGGAAGACTACACCAGGTCTTCCCAGCATGACGGTCTGCCATAAATTCTAGGCTTTTGCAGGCATTTCTCACACAGAGACAAGGCTTTTTACCTTCAGCAAGCTTCACTTCAGAAAATTCTAAACTGGTATGTGTGCTTGATAGCACAGCTTTAATAACATTAACAGCACTGGAAGAAGTAGGAATAAAATTCTAAACATAAGACACAAAGCTACATGGAGCCAGACTTTAAACTACAGAGGCCCAAGAAGGTAGTATAAGCATTTATCACTCCTCATTCTCATCAGGATGATCAGCTTCAAATAATGCCAGCAGGCAGTGGGCACCTACAACAGCTTAGGAACAGCACCTCTTGCATTTCTGAAGACATCATTCTGAGCAGCACTTCATGTTATTGGCTTTGCTATCATAGATTGGGAGCTTCAGACTTAATTGGAGAAGCAATAACCCTAAACATAGTGAGGCTGTCTGATCTCTCCCCTGCTTGCAGTGTGGGCACATGTAGGACATTTCTGCTCTGCATTCCATTACCTACATCCCAATGTGAGGAGAAAAGACCCCATTCTGTTCCCAGTGAGGGACATCCAGTCCTGGGAGTCGAAGGGAGTTTTGGGGTGCACCAAGAGGACAAGAAGACTGAGTGGGGGGAGGGAATGTGTGATGGAAATAGAGGGCACTAATTTCTTCACTGTCCCTTGCAGGCACCATTGGTGCCAGGATGGTGTGTTTGTACCACTCTGCAGCTGGCCTTTTCATGGGCACCCTGGTCCTGATTGAAGGGGTGTTGTGGGCATGACAGTGGCTGGAGGAGACCATTCTGGTGGCAGAGTAATGAGTGTCATTGAAGGACCTCATTCTTCTTCCTCCTTCCTTCCCCCTCCCCTTGCTTCCTTCCCTTTCTCCTTGGTGTCCAGGGCTCCTGGCAGAAGCCCAGGAAGGCGTGGGGCTGTCTTGATCCCTGCGGGGCCAGGGACCGCCCTCCACCCATCCCTCCATCCCCACCCACCGGTGTCGCGGCTGCATCCCGGCGGTCCCGCGGCAGTGCGGAGCGCTGCAGGGGTCTCACTTCTGCCGCCCCGGGCGCTGCTGGCAGCTTCTCGACCCTGGGTGGGGAGGACACCCCTCCCGTCTTCGGGCACCTCGTGCAAATGCCAGCACTCCGAACCGACCCGCAGCCGCCCTCCTCTCCGGGCGCTGCTCCCCGGGGCTGCCCTCCGCGGGATGCGCGGCTCCCCAGCCCCAGCAACGGGGAAAAATAGCAAATGGTATACTTGCCCGTACGGGCTTTTATTCCCTTCTTCCCACTTTTTTATCTTTAAAATAGTCGTTGTAAGCTAGCCCTGTCTCGGGGCTTTGCCATGATCTGAACTTGAGGGAGGTGAAAGTGGCAGAAGAGAGTTGGAGGGATGGGATGAATGAAATGTGGTCCAAGTTAGTTCCCCCCCCGCCCCGGCCTCCTTTCCCCCTCCAATTCGTAATCAGAAATTACTGCCCGAGGAGCAGATACTTCGTTTTATTGGCTCGTTAAAAAAAAGTTTTCAAAGTCTAATTTCCACCAGATACATTGATTTTCCGTTGAAAACAGAATTAAAACAATAAGCGCGGGTAGGTGCCATTAAAGCTAAGCCATCTTTGGCTGTTAATCACGGGAAAGAAGTATTAGGAAAGTCAGTAAAGGAGCACTGGGTTTGAAGCGCAAAAATCCAGAGTTTAGGAAGACTTAAGCTCAGAGGAGACGGACTGAAGCAAGTCAAGAAACAAGGCAAAACTCTTATTAAGAGTTAAAATTCAGTGTGAGGTTACTTCTCGATATGGCAAGGAATACGTCGTTCCTGGAAGGGCTTTGTGATTCTGAAATACATCCATTGCTAAAATACCGTTTGATGCTCGTGTCGAAGAGGAAACCAAAATAATCTTTTTCTTTTAAGCCCCGATTTCAAATCAAACCAAACCCAAACCCAAGTAACCAAAAAAACCAAACCAAACCAAAAAGCCACCCCAAAAATCCCTCTAAATTTCCATCCCCGGCTGTGAACAGCTTTCCTAGTGATATTTGTTTCAAACCTTACAGGCGCAGTGCCCTTGTGTTCCTGAGGTCTCTCTGCCTTCCCTTCCCCCTTTTCTACTGCTTGGATGGTCGGTTCAGAAACAAATGTCTTGCTAAATAATGGCTAGAATTTGAAAAAAAAAAAAGGAGAGAAAGAGAAGGGAAAAAAAAAAAAGCCGGGAAAATGCGCACCAGCATTCAGGTGCTAACCTACTTATTTGAAAGTAATTTATTTTCCATTTTGCCCGTTTTCCCCCTTTAAAACAGAACGCTGAAAGAAAGAATAAGTGCTTTAACATTTCAGTGTTGTGCTCTGGTAATTACTTTTTCACTTTTCCCCTAAGTTCCAATGTGAAAACCTCACAGGGGGGTCTTTGCTGTAGCAGGGCTACAGTTCCCAATCCCAAGCGCAAGATCTGCAATTACAAACCCATTCGGTGCCCTTCCCTATCATTAATATGCATAAAATCCTGCTGCTAATCTTATAATCTGTTTTGTTTCATCAATTGCTTGCCTAGCACCAGGCGGGAAAGAAAAAGAGAGAAAGAAAAAGAAAGAAAGAGGAGAAGAATAAAGCCGGAAAATCACGGAAAGCTTTGGAAAGTAAACGGAAAAGCCAAATAAATCGGATTTTATTTTTGATAAAGCAAAAATCGTTAAGGCTGTTAAATGGAAGTAGGATTTTCCGATGGAGGGGTGGGTGTCAGGGAATTTTAAGGAAAAATCTGAATATATCCAGCATTTTATTTGCATATTCGATTTGTCCGCGTACGGGTCATGAAGTTCTTTAAGCACTCAGCGGCGAAGGCGGGAGGGTGCGCGGAAACACCTCGGGAGGGAATATTCATATTCCTTCAGTCTGACGAGGGAGAGGAGGTGGCGAGCTCGGGAAGGGGGGGGGTACGGGGGTTCCTCCGCTGCCCCCTCGGTGGCCTGCGCGACCGCGCAGCTCCCGCGGGCTTGTCACGCCTTGTCATTAAGACTTCAGTAAAACAATGAAGACATTATTTTTTGAAATCCTCCTTCCTCGACACCCCCCCCCACCCCCACCTTCCGGCGCGATATTAAGGGAATAAAACCATCTACACCGCACGCGTCCTATTGAGATTAATGAAAAAATTATGCCAAAAAAGCAGAAAAAAAATTAACCGCAACAAACCACCAACCAAAAAACCCCAACCCCAAACAACCATTATCTCGTATATCTTATCCTCCGTCCCCCGCGCCGGGCCTCGCCGCCGCCTTGCCGTGCACCTGATGATTTATTAACGCAATCTGCAGGGATAACGACACGCGTGCCCGGCTCCGGCTCGTCCCAGCTCATCTCCTAAGTAATTGTTTCTCATTAGTTCTGATAATGTTTTAATAGTGCTGCCCATAATTTAGTCAGCCTGGAATTAATAACGGAGGGTGTCCTGAAACGCACGGGGATGGGGGGGAGCTGCAATATAAGCAGTTAGTCTTTAATTAATCAGATTAGCCCGGAGGTCCCCGCGCTGTAAGGGATCCGCCGGCGCAGCGCCCTCGGACGGGACTCGGGTGGAGGGAGGGAGAGGGCGGTCGGCCCACGCTGCTCATCCCCAGACTCCGCGGAGGGCTGCGACGGGGGTCTCTGCCGCCCGGAGCCTCCCGGAGGAGCGGGGAGGCGGGCTCCATGGTCCAATCCCGGGGGGGCCGCCCTCCGCTCCGCTCTTACGCCGCTCCCGGGCCGGTCTCCACCCGGTCCCCGCCGTTCCCGGGGGGGCCGCGGAGAGGCGCTCCCGCCGCCCCCGCGCTCCCTTCCCTCGCTGCTTCCACGCGGGCCTGTCGGTGGGATTCTTCCTCCTCCCCTTTCCTCTCCCTCAATTAAACCAAAAATAACCCAAAATGATTGAAATCGCTGCTCGGAGACGAAGGGGAAACATGCTAAGCGAGGAGACGGGAGGAGTAAGGCACTGTGGCTCCATACGTGAGGCCATGGAGGTAGTGAGAAATGAAACTAAAAAACAACTGTTTTCTATTTACAGTTTTAAAGAAACAGAACAGCCTTCCCCGCAGTGTTTGTCTAAGTGCAGCAGCATTGCTGCTGTGTAGGTCATGAAAAGGTTGGTGCATAGTTTAAAACTTCCCATTCTGTTAATTTCTTAAAGAACAGTCGTTCATAGTCTGAGCACAAAAGCTCATGATTTAATGAGGAACAGAAACAAAATCTCTGATTGTTGGTGTTTCAAACTTCATTGGAGTCCTCTGGCAACCACAAGTTGATCCTCTGCAGCTTCAATACCCTTTAGCCCTCCATATAAGAGTACATGCTGAATAGAGGACAATGCCTGGTTGTTATGTTTATTTACCCTTACTACAAGCTGGGTTAACCTCTTCAAAACAGCTTTACTAAGCCCGTTAACCACACAGCCCACATGATCTGTAGCCGTATCCCTAATGTGATGTAAATCTGACTCGAGACCATATGCACGAGTTCTGCTGCATTGTGTCTCCGAAAACTACAAGTTTATTGCCGTCCAACCTTTCTCGGGCTGGATGCTTCCAGGAGGAAACTCTCTGAATAGAGACCACTTAAAAAAAGAGAAAAAAGTCAAGAGTCCCACACTGTTGGAGCAATATTTTTAATGGCTGTTGCACATTTACAGAAGGGTGGTGTGTGGGGGATGCAAAGCTCACACAAGGTAAAGATTTTCATTGCAATTATTTCAACTGATGCCTAATCATTTGAGGTTTTGCCCTTTCTGCCATGAGTTCTGCAGCAGAGTGGGAAGAAGCACAGATAGAAATAGAAGCAATTGAATCAGTTTTTGTCTGCTCTTTCAACAGAGCTCAGAGTTTGTTTCACCTTTCTCCTTCAGTGAAGTCATAATCCTACATTTGTAGTAATTATCGTGATGTCACACAGTTGGTGATGTAACTTTGTCACAGGCTATGAGTAGAACATGGGCCATGCAGGAGCGAGCAGTGGTTTGAGTCAGGAATAATTTTAGTAATTAGCTATTCTGGCAAGCAAACTATGACAGATCTGCAAAATGGAAATGAATTTCTGCTTAAGCTTGACATCTTTAATTTCCCCCCCACACCCTCCAAGTATTATAGTCATCTTTAAAAACAGCTACTGGGGCCCCATGGCGAGAGCTTCATTTACCAGCTCATTTTTTCTTGATCGCTGTGGCAAGCGTAACAATGTTCTGTGCCTGCTTCAGTAATGGCATGTCGATCATGCTCCCGTGGAAAGTAAACGCTCCCTGGAAAAGAGAGAATATAAACTTCCTGAGAGACCTCTGGAAATTGTAGTTGGCTTGTCTTGTTCTTTAAAGACACATTTGTTTGCCAAGAAACAGCAGCTCCCACAATAATCCTGAACAAGTTTTAGGAGACAAACTAACCGAGACGGGGCAAGTGCATTTAAAGAAATGCGGAGAGCAAGAAGTGCTCCAAAGAGGAGGTAAAAAGAGAGAGAAAAGAGAAGCCCAGTGTGCAGCCAGCCTGTTTCAGCCTCTCTAGCTGGCAGACACTGAGGCCAAGAGCAGCAAGGCTGTGCATGCCAGCTGGAGAGAGGGGCTGGCAGACACAGCACCTGGGGGGCAGCTCTGCTCCCCACCTCCAGCATTGATCCGGGACTGTGCCACAGGGTCAGCACGAAACTGCCTACAGACAGAAGGAAAAGCCAGAAAAGTTATCTTTGTCAGGGAACAGCAATGGGTGTTTGTGGGGATGGAGGGAAGTTTTCTTTACTTGGGGGTTTGCTAGGCTGTGCTGCTGTTTCACCTCTCCATTAGGTCTCTGGTGTTAAGATAGGCCGGGCCTGTGCTGAAAGCCAGGAACTGGGATGAAAGCTGAAAAAAAAAAGTGGATGGCACAATAATATTGCCCGAATCTGTTCTGGAGCCAAGGTAAAGCCCACCTGAGCACCACATATAGGGAATTTCCCCAAATGGATGCAGACTACTCTGTGTCTCAGCGGTGGTGATCTGAGAGCCAGGACAGGTTTCAAAAGTCACTTTGTATTCCTAAGAATTTTTTGTGGGTACCATGGTGACAAGTTTAAAACAATTAATTGGGAATCATAGTTAAAATTTAAACAGAAGACATATGTTTTAAATAGGGCCAAACCTGACTTATTTCTTTGGATGCTTTAATCTACACGTGTTGCTGAGGTAGGATTTGGAAGACAAAACACTGCATTAAAATGTGCTGAAGTTCAGTAGACAAAAAACCCCAACTTATTTGCAATTCTAACAGTACTTTGGCACATTTGAATAAACACACAAAAACCAACAAACCCCAAAAAACCAAATACAAATACGAAATCCCGACCCTGAAGAATTCAGAACTGAGGACCTGGCCCCAGCATTGCATAGGGCGTCTCTGTGAAGCACTGTGCACACTTTTAATGCCCTGCTGCAATCCATACGGGATCACAGGCTGGTCCTAGATTTGACAGTGAGCGAGGCTGATCAGGAACAGGGTAAGAATGATAGCAGCATGTGTGCCTGTGAACGCGTAGTGAGAGAAATGCAGAGGAGAACAAGCCATTTATTGTTTTCTGGTTTTCATTTGAGACTTGATAATCATTAAGTAGAGGACTCCAGTAAGTAAGATGAAAATATAATCCTTTCACAAAAATGTTTAGGAAATGTGTTGCTCCAGTGGCATATCTAGTTTGACTGAAGTATTAATTAAATACTAAATCACATTCTGGAATATTTAAGACAAAAATCCACCTTAAACAGTAATCTAATACAAATCAATATTGTTGTGTGTTAGAACAGTGTATTAAAGCCATTGAAAACCTAATAGTAAAAACTACTTTATTCAAAGTAGATTTTCCTACTATAGTGTGCAATATTTTAGGTAGATTTGGAGAATAACTGGAATGACAGAAATACTCAAAGGTTGATGCTTCAAATTGAATTTTTTTGTTTACAAAGCAAACAACTAATCCTACTTTACCCCAACAACACCAACAGTAATATTATTATTTACTAATTTACATTAGTAAATTAATAATTTATTTTAGCTACATATCAGTAATTTTCACTTTTAAACCTTTACAGAAAATGCAGCCTCAAACTATTCAATTTATGAGCTATTGTGAAAATAAATTAGGAACTAAGTAAATATTTTATGACATAGGATTTATTCAGGATAATCAGGTCTACACAGTGATCTCAAACTGCAAGATACATTTTTTTAACTGTAAGAAAAACATATTTTAATTATGCCTTTTTTCTACAGCCATTCAGTAATGCCTATTCAGTAACAGCCAGTTCAGTAGCAAAGTAAAGAGAAAGGTAATTCAGTAACAGCTATGGCTTACAGGAGAAATTTGCATGCGGATGACAGTGACAGGTAGAAATATGTTGAGGTCTGGCATTAACCTTCTCAGTTTTGTGAAAGGAGCTCAGTTATCCTAAGTACCAGCAATAGTTTTCAGAAAGAGATGGGTGCCTAGCAATATCAGTTCTGATCTCTGGTAGTCCAAATCATGACTGGGAGGGTCTTATCCCTTCCACTGACTGGATACAGGATGATTTGAAGTCAGATACCTCTGCAAGGTGCCTAAGTTGTAGCACAATGAATCTAGGTCAGTATGTCTTTTTTACAAAGGAAGAGTTAATTAAACAGCATGCTTGTTCTCTCTTCATTAAAATAACATGTTTAGAAAGGAAACCAGGATAACTGTGTATGTGGACACATGAACACTGAACCACTTGAGAACTGCTGTATGTTCCCTGCTTGTCAGTGTGCAGCTGTACTTCGGGTTGCTAGGATTTGAATTCTTGAAGGAAAAAATGCCCCCCTCTTTTTTTTTTCTTTTCTAACAGTAAAGGGTAACATGAAGTTGGCTTCTCTGCCTGTTCACTCTGAGGCTTATTTTCTCCCTGCTAATTTGCAGTGTTGAGCTAAAGTCCAGAAAAAGAAACCGATTTTAATGCTATTGAATATACTCTATTCACTGACTCTCTTTCCACCCACATGTTTCAACAGATAGGAAATACCAGTAATTACAGCTTTGTCCCCATGCTCTCTTTTCCAATTCTGCTAGATGAAATTTGCCTTTAGCATTCTTTTGATTTTCTCTCGCATGAATATAAAGAAAACAAGACTTCCTATAAACACCATTTGCTTTGATAGCATTAATCTGGGGATTAATTTAGTCATAGATCTAAATTGTCTTTTTGGCTAATTTTCTTAACAATCTCACACTTCCAGCCTGTACTTAGATTTCCAGTAGTTCAACTATGGGACCAAGGGTCTGTTCATAAGGAAGCTTGCAGCATGAATGGGAACAATGGCAGGTGGGTAGTGCAAGGCTGAGGTTTGCATCCATCGTGTTTGGGGGCTGTAGCCCTTGCTTGCCATGTCACCATATAAATCATTCAGTGGGAGCCTTTTCAGGAACCTGTAGAGGGACCCTCCAATCAGGCTAATCAAATGTGTCAGACCAGCCCTGGGAAGAGACAGTCCCTCCAGGTAAAAGCTGATGGAGAACCTGGGAGAAGGAGCGGCTAGGAGGCAGTGTCAAAGGTGGTGGGTGCAGCCTCTGGGTAATGGTGCATGGGTGCAAGTAACTCGAGTTGGAAGAGAAGTTAGGGAATGGAGGACAACTGCAGCACTCACCAAACAGCATATGAAAGTGCTGCCCTTATGAGAAGGAGTGGCTTTGTGGACCAAAGACTCTGCCCTATTTTAAGCAATGCAGTGTGTATTCTGTTGTACCTATCCAGTGCTATCCTTCATGCAGCCACACAGTGAATGTGCTGAAGGCAAAGCCCTGTGAGAAATAGGGTGACTTTTGGCACTCATCAGTCTGTAGCGTATGGGAGCTGTGAGGGCGCTTTGGCTGGTCCACACTGTACAGCTGTGAAATCAGTACAACACAGCAGAAGGGTTTGTATTTGTACAGCCTCTCTGCTCCTTCAGCCTGATCACTCTATGCTTCCGTCAGGGCAGATCAAGGGAGATCATTCTGTCAGGGAGGAATCGAGGAAGAAAGTGAATGGGCAGCATTTCCCATTTGGGTCATGGTGCAGACTAGCTAAGAGTCCTTCTAACTGACTGACGAGCAAGGAAAGACTCAAGGTATTTCCTTCTGGATAGCTCTGTAAGGGCAGAGGAAGAGAAAGGCAGCAGACTCATCTAGCTCCTCTTCTCTCTGTCTGCCTACTGCAGCTGCCCACAGAGCCCACCAAGTCATCCGCTCCCCACCTCCGTCTCTTGTATCAGACCACATTCTCCAGGCTGGATGATGCAGGATCAGTACTGCTGCTCCCCCCAGGAACCATGTAGTATTATTCACAATGACTTTTAATGCTCTGTTAAAGCAGTAGTAGCATTTTTAAAAAGTAACAGCAATTTATGCAAGATGTAGGCCATGCTGAGTAAGGTCTTAACAGCTCTATTTTGAATTTCAGTATGCCCTAAAGCACTTTGAGAATGGAATAGAGAAGACTTGGCAAATACAGAAAATAGCTGTAAGGGAATTAAAATTATAGAAAGCTGCTGGTTTTGGTTTTGTTTTGTTTTGTTTGTTTTTTGTTCTTTGTTGGTTGGTTTTTTTTGGTTGTTTTTTTTTTTTTTTTCAGAAGGTAATGGCAAAAAGTTATAGTCTTGATAAAAATAGAATTGAGAATGGTCAGCCCCAACTGATAAAAAGACCCAGTCTACAGACAAGAGAAGCGATAAGGTGGAGTTGACAGAGAACAGTCATTTTCACAGGTCAGGAGATGAAGATATAGGCTTATGAAAAAGGGAGGCAAATCCAGCTGTGCAGTAAGAATAACTAATGCAAAAAATTTCCAGGTAGCTTTGGAGAGACTTAAGAGGTGCAGAACCAAACTTTGTAACACATCAGTTTGGCAGACTTTATGCTTGTATCCTATGAGCTTCCTTTTGGATAAATGCAGCCACTACCAAACCCAGCTCAGATCTGGCGAAGTTCAACATGTAATTGAGGGGTCATCTTTGACATCTTAGAAGACAACTCTGGTCATGGAACTTGGACATGTCTCTTGTCATATCTCTATGTCATCCTTAAAGATTTCCTTTACCTCTAAGAAATGACACTTATCAAGTCACAGAAAGAGCCTGTTATTTGTCTGTTATTTGACTTGGTCAAAAGATGAACACATTAATGCAGTGTTTCCTGGAACATGAAGACCTCCTCTTTTTGTGTGTGTCTATGTGTGGCAGCATCCAGGAACATTTGCTTTGTGAAACTTTTGAGAGTAGTTAAGAGCTTGGTAAATCTAAAAGACCATCTCATAAACAGAGCATAATCTTTTTAGTGGCAAGAAGCTTTCTAGAAGTTAAATGGACAGGATTCAGGGTCCATGATTTCTGTGTTGTCTGGGGATCAATATGTTCTGATGGAGCAAGGAGAGGGGAAGAAATGATACAGGTAATTTTATTGCTAGTGTTTATCATGGGTATAATGGAATTGTGTTATATATGGAATTGTGTTGATGTTGACTACAACAGGAGAGGTATAGGATGACAAATGAGATACTCTTCATGTTTTTCCAGAAGATCAGGGAATGTAAAGTTTTATACTACTTCTTCTGTCCTGAAACCTTTTTATATAATAGACAGTGTTACATGGGGTTTTACTTTCACCATCTTTTGTTTCCTTATAAACCACTGGGTTAAGGAGTGGAATAAGCAGGATAAAAACCATCAAGATACAGAACATTTAAGGCACCTCAAGTTATGTGACACAATTATCTCTGAGCTGTGGATTAAAGTATTTGAGTTAATTAAAGTAAAATAATAATTGTTCTGGGACATATGGGACAATGATCAGACGAGCTAGTCCCCACTGGCTGACAAGACAGAAGAATTAGATGTACTCCCGCACCTGGGAATGCTTGTGGCTTTTTCCTCAGCATTTGCTCCATCTGTGGTTATCTGTACCTCTAACCACATCCATCCTGATGACTGCAATGAGCTCACTAAGGGCGTTACTGCAGACCTTCAGTACAACTGCTGTTGTTATTCATTACCTCAGTCACTGGCAAGCCTTTGCTAACAAACCTTTGGTGTCTTGTTCTACCAGATCCCATCATACGTGTAGCCAACAACTTTAACTCCCATGTGACAGTGGCCAGGATTTTCTTAAAGATTACAAGAGCTTACATTAAGCCCGTGGCTTGTCTACAGCACAAATAAAAAAGAGCTATTATCTTGCATCAGATGAAAAAAACAGCCAATAGTGCTATGTTAGTTTGTTATGTGTGTCAGTATATGGGCTGTCCTAGGCCACTGTTTAAAGACGGCCAACTTTTTCAAAAGCAGTTTATTTTGGGAATCTAGTCAGGCTATTTTTAGATGGCAGGCTTGGAGGTGCTAGGGGATCCTGTTGAGTAGGTAAGGCTTTGGAATGGAGGAGACTCTGGTTAGTCAGGCCAGTGGAAGAAACGGAAAAGAAAGACAAGGTAATGTTCCAAGAAACCTCAACATGGACAAGAAAGCACCTGCTTCTGAATTTTGAATTAAGTATAGGTCCAAGATATGTGTTATCTAATGCTCATGAAATTGCCAAAAAACCCCTCTGCCACTAGTTAGGAGACTATTGAGTGGAAGACAAGCAATCTCACAAGTGAGGGGAGGTCCTTTGACAGCACTCTGCTGTGACAGGGTTAGAAATAGTGCCTCACTGATAAAGATTTGGGTTTTTTTCCAAATACTTTGCTCAACAGTTTAGCTAGCAATACTTTCCTTTGCAGATCAAATCCCTGCAAAGAGTGTGTGGCAGTCGGGTTATCTTCTTGTCCTACCTGGCTGCCTTTTGAGGGGATGTGCAACTAGGACCTGGGGGAAATGGACATATGGGGGCCAACTAGCCAGTCACGCTTTTCTCCTCCACCCCCTTCATCATTAGGAGATGTCGTGAGTCAAACAGAGCTCCCACACTGCTCTGGTAGCATGGGCCAGAGCCTGTGTGTGAATACAGCCATTGTGTAAATAAGTAATTATGTAAGTCCCTTTCCAACCCCTGTGACCTGTGTCAGCACTTGTGGGCAGATGCCAGGCTAAATGGAAACGAGCAGGATGGGTGATGCCAGCTGGCCAGGGCAAACCTTGCATACCTCCTGCTAGGAGAAACAGAGAACCAATATAGACAAGCACCCTGAAGTCCAAAGATGAATCTTTGATCCACAGTTATCTGAGAAACACTAATTCTTTCCAAGATAATTCAGTGGCTTGCCCACTTCTGAAACCCAAAGGTTTTATAGAATACAAGGAATAAACCCACTAAACTGTGCTTGGTTCTGAGAACATTACCTCTAATCCTGCACTATATTAGCTGTTATAAGGAAATAAGAGTTTTGTGTTCTGCAAGAAGGGCAGATTTGCTCTTCCAAGGAGGGAAGAGAGCAGGTGGATGGCAAAGGTTCCCCATAAAAAGCATGGCATTCAGGAAGATAATTCCCCTGGGATTAATGAAAACACACATTGTTTAAGTGACTCCCTGCAGAGGAAATTTGGAAATCTTTGCTTTGGGGCTTAAAAAGAATGCTTGGGTTTGCTTACAGGTAATGAACAAAAGAGAAAAGAGTTCTGGTTGCAGCAAATGACATTGGGTCGGTGCCTGGGGGAGGAGTGATTATCCTGAGTACAAAGGAATGATTTCTCTTGAAACAGAAGGTTGAGACCATATTTTTGGGGAAGTCAAGAGCAGGAAATAAGCTAACAGCTGTGATGGTGCTGAATGCAGGTTTAATTAATTTTTTTCTTCTGCAAGTTTTAGCCAAAGAGCTGTCATAAAGAGCTGGGTCATGACTGAACCTTCTCGTAATGAACTTCCAAAGGTTAGAGAGCTGCTAGGAGGTGTTCAATGATATCTAGGTCAACTGAGCATGTTTTCCAGACTATAACAAGATAAAGTCTCTCCCTCCTCTCTGGTCAGGCCTGTCCTGCCTCCAGGGCAAGCTGACAGACAACTGTGGCCTTTTTTAATCACGTTTGCAATAGGTAGGAAATGCCCAAATAACTAGTGTAGTCACATATGACAAACTGAAGACTTCACACACAGCAAGCTATATGGACAGAGTTTTTTGAGCTACATATTTCCATATCCTTTCCTTTGAACACCTTCACATTTGTTCCTCTTCTGTAGCAGTATTATAGGTTGAAAGACACTTGTACATAAAATCTTTGAGGAAAATAAATGATTCCTGAAAAGGTTTGTCAAAGATATCTTTTTGGCAAGAGGAGATGCTCAGTGGGTCTCTGTGATCTGTTGAAGGATGGACAGGGAGGGAATTCTGCCAAGTAGCAACACCAGTAAATTTCTGTAGCCATTTTGTTGATATGAAGAAAACATTAAATATCACTACCTTTTGTTTCTTTTCGTCAGTGTAAACTTCTACTGGAGTAGAAGTAGTCAGTGAGTTCAGAGGATAAATCAGTTTGTAACGCCAGAAGCAGACCTGTTTGTATGAGATAGACTTCTACCTCTAGGAGCATATGGAGGGACACAAAAGGTCGAGAAAGAAAGAGCAACAACCACATGAAATAGAGACTGATTTTTGCCTCAAATAACTCCAAAGCAGCAGTACAAGAACTCTGGCAGAAGAAGCCCTTTCTAAAGCTCAACAGGTAGGAAGGACTTTGTGATCCTTCAAGTCCACAGTAGGGCAGGAAAGACGAAGATCAAGGACCTACAAGGTCCTTCACTTCTCCACCTGATATTATTTTCCCAGCCCATATTGTATCAGGGTGAATTTACGCTGACACTTTTGGTCTGTGTTTGGCCCAGACAACTGTAAAAGTTTTGTTCTTTCCCTGCCAAGTTCACTGATAAAACAGTAGCTTTGTCCTTGGGGAGAGAGCTTCTTGTATAAACTGTATTAATTGGTGTTCTGTGATTGGTTCATCGTCTGCCAAGGACATTTGAAGGAGAAACTGAAGAAGAAGGGAGGAAGTCACGACCCCTGACTCAATTAGGGAAGACCCCCGAAGCATAGTGCGCATGTGTACGGGGAATTCCAAAATTCTCACGCATGCGCTGAAGGGATGCACTTGCATAATAGGGGCTCGGACTGAGGGCCTCTGGCTGGTGGTGCTGGCCACACCTGCAGAGGTTGAGGTCACTCAATTAATTGTATAAAAAGCAGATAGCTCTTTCTTGGAGGAACCTAGTTTTACCTCAAGGACAACGTTGCCTTTGGCAGGGACGCCTGCCAGTTTGTGAACTTACTGACTCTCCAAGGATGCAGCTTCTGCTATGGGTAATTATAGGCATGCTAGGTCGGTAAGATAACTTTATGGGCAACAGCTGGGTAACTGGGGAGGTCGTGCTGGGGGCTTATTTCTCTCCTCCTTCCTCCCTTTTGGGTTTGTTCGTTTTGTTGGCCACCTCTTGTTAATAAATATCAGTTTTGTTGAGCTTGCAACGGTGTCATGGTTTTCAAGATTCAGTATGTTCGAACCCTCACACATATATAAGGGTCTTGCCCTGCTGTGTGAGCCAGACAAGCTGTTTTTCCCTCTTACAGTCTCCCAAGCTGCCTGAACCACTGGGGACAGCCCTTTCAGCTGGGATGGGCCTGGGAATCCTGCTTGGTCCAACACCAGAGACTCCTTCAGGCCCCCCAAGTCTCTCCCTCTCACTGAGCAAACAACCTATTTAAGATCCGTGAATGGAGGGCAGACATGAGGAGATTTTTATTGCTGTCTTTGCACTTTCTTTAGTTACCTTCTCATTGTAGTTGTTGCCTTCCTGTCTGCTCCTCTTGAGTAGGAAAGAATAAAATTAAAGAAACTGAGGGAAGTTTTAGAAGTTGGAAATATTCTCCACTGGTTTTCATTCTCTGTCTTATAACGTATCGTGAACGGAAGAATCCTAGAGAGTACGCTTGCTGTTGCCAGGCAAATCTTCATTTTATAGCACAAAAGCAGCTTCCTGGACAAACCCTATCCAATGATGCATTTTTTCCCCCTAGTGAGCATCATGGTTATTATATGGAAAAGTGAAAAGTAACTAATATTAAGACCTTAGTATCCTCAGATACCCTTAATTAAGTAATTTGGAATTAACTTGAGGTTTATGGTCATGGATGCAATTTAAACATAAAATAGAAAATTTAATCTGAAAGTAAATGACTGATTACAGGACACACAAAAGGCATTTGATACTGAGGGGAAAGGTAGCTGTAAAATACAACACAGTTGAGAAAAAATAATAATAGCGAAGCTCGTTCTGCCAACAAGAAGGGAATTGCCTGTATTTTTGTGTTCTCTGTTTTTTCTAATTTTAGGTTCATTTTCTGAATAGGATTGAACAGCCGTATTTTACTGTGATTCTCTATTTCAGCTGAGAGAGCTGTTGCAGAGAGCCTCTCCAGGTCCCTGAAAAAGCTGGCTAGCACAGAGAGGAGTGAAAAGGCAGCAAGACCGCTGCTACTTAAATTAACTGAAACAATATTTTGGCTGTACAGGCTTCTGAATTCCCTCAGTAAGCCTTTAAAAGAGCCATCTGGTCAGAACATTACATCTCTAGTTAGATACTGCTTTGGAAATTGAAATGAGGCTCATGAGTTCTTGTTAATGCTTTTTAGAAAGGGATTTTGGAGGTAGGTAGTTACCTCGGTGGGTTGCTTGGTGCAGAGCAGGTTTTGGCACGATGGCAGGCAGGTGTCTGCAGCAATGGGTGTCTTCCTGCTCCATGCCCATAACAAAGCACTGACTGACTGGGAATGTGCCGACACAGCATGGCCCTTCCAAAAGCAAGGGCACTCACCCTGCGTATATCTCCTTGAGCCAACAAGGAGAGAGAGGGCTTGTGCCTTGCTGAGAAAGAACTCAGAGAGGTGCCATCCCTCTACAGGGCTCATGCCCCCTGGGACAGGAGGAGCCTCCTCCTCCAGGAACTACCTCCAGGTGGAAAGGCTATGGAGGGGCACAGCATCTGTCCTGCTCCAGGCTCATGGAGAAACTTCTCCCTGTGGGAGATATCAAAGTGCCACCCGAGTCTCTCTCCCTCCACATTTTGGACACAGGTCTTTAATGAGTGGTGGAAAACAGATTAAGAGCCACCAAATGCCTGCTGGGGAGTGGGAGGGGGAGAAGTTGGCAAGAAAATATTTTGTATGAGTTTCTGCCCTGCTTAGAAGCTTTTGCAGCCCCGTGTAGTAAAATCTGTCTCCTTCTCTCCCCACCTGGCATAACTCCCTCAGGACTGATTTCACCAGATAGGAACCAGTATAGCACAAGCAATTAGCCAATGCAGCCCCTTCTGCTCCATTGTAAAGGTTCAAAATTTGCCCCCAGATGGATCCTTCTAAGAGAAAAGCCTTCAACTGTGACACATAACACATTTCTAAAGTATCTTTCAAATACTAAAACTGTATAGAGAAACTTTGAGTACTAATATCAGCTCTCTTGACCTCTATTTATTCATCAGTTTTCACATTAAAATTTCACTTGGCCACTCTTTAAAAAGATAAACAACATAGCAGTGGCCCATCAGCACTCTTCACCTTTGCATAGAGATGCATCTGAGCCTATATTAAGGCTGAAGCTCCAAAAAGGTGGCAATTTACCATAAATTCCTGAATCCTTCGCTCTGCAGTGGAAGAAATATACATTGCCTAATTAACAGAAACGACAGCAAATGCCTTGTGTTCTCGGAGGGAGGGCTAACAGCACTGCAGTTCAGCATGCACAGAGGCATGGCAGCACCCTGTGCTGCCATTGTCACCCTGGAATGGGATCCAGCTTAGGTGGTGGCACCTCAAAGCTCTGCAGTCTGTCCTGGGCAAGGAGAGTGGGGAGCTGGGCTGCTCCCTCACTCCCAGCTCCTCATAAAGCCCCGAGATATAATGCCCTATAAAGTTCAATATAATCCCTGGGGGTCGATGAGGTCCCATACAGCCCTATGGCAGAGGAATGCTCCAGGGCAACCCTTCCAAGAGGCAGCCTAAGCCTGGCACCCCTGGGACATGGTTCTGCTTTCCTAGCAACCAGGGGCTGGACTGGGACGGGTTGGATCCCGTGTGGCTGGGGCCGTACACGGAGAGCCCTCACGGGGTCTGCAGCACGGCCGGAAGAGGGAGGGAAGCGTGGAGAGACCGCCCTGTGAGGCAGTGGGAGCTGGACCTGGCCCAAGCACGAGGGCGCATCGTCTCCAAGATACAGTGGCTTGGGGTAGCTTTTCCTAAACAAAGAGCATTATAAAGGAGCCACTGCTGGAAATTTCCATTCCTTTGTTGGGTTGATGCTGTGTAAATAAATGCAGTCCTAAGATTTTTCATAATCCTGGAAAGGTCCGTAAATGAAATTGTATAGTTTGCCAAATCACTGGAGTTCATATATATTATTCCTCAGCTGCCGGGAACATGATATACAATGGCACAGAATATAATGCAAGAAACATATGCTAAAAGTCTTCTTAGAAGCACTCTGTGCATTTGTATGTGGCATGTACAGATATTTCTTTTGTTTTGCTCTATGGGATCTAAAATATTCAACCCATATTACAACTTGGGTTTGTGAATTACTTACCTTAACTCTAAATAATCCTTACTTGACAAGTGACTTTGGTGGCAGCATTTAGTTATTCCCTGGTTTAATGTGTGGGTGCTTTGAAAGCATTATAAATTAGTACGTGAGATAAATGTGTAATCAACCTTTTACTTTATTCTTCTGCTTTTCTTTATATTTGAATTTTATTTAAAAACAAGACAATTCGGGAAGATCCCAATTTTGATAATGATATTGTGCCAGATGTATTTATAAGTCAAATGGATTAAAAATGCATTTTTAATGTCTTACTTTTTTGTCATATATGAACCCTCACTACATATAGAAGAGATTATAGTCCTGTATCCAGTATATTGGTAATGTAAATGTAGGAGTTACTTAAATAGTAAAGACTATGTACCCTCATTGTTAGAAATCAGATCTTCTTCTTAAAATAGGCTAATAACTTCTCCTGCTAACTCTACCCACTTGAATTCAGTTAATCGGTATTTATAAGATCACTTCCCTGTTTAATGTGGTACGAATGCTTCAGAAATTTCTAAAAGAAATTGTCCTTTAGACTACCGGAATGATGTTTATTACTCTTCTTTTTAATTTTTGAACACACTGACATTTATCTTATATTTAGACCTTCCCAACAGCTATGCCTGCTTTCTTTAGGATGAATATTTTTATTTTGAAAATCATATTCCTTACTAATGCGGTTCTACTGGAAATATATAGAAATCTTTTTAAGCGCTTTTCAGTTTTAGATCTCAAAGTTCTAGACAAAAGAGAGCACTTAATGAATAGCTGAATAAAATACAAAAGGTACTTTTTCAACATTTGTCTTCTACTTGTCCAAACTACCATGTTACCGTTTATTTCCTAGATATGCTTTTTTTCAGTTGGATTAGAAATGTAAAAAACAGCCCCACAACCAAAACAACCTAGAAACCAAACCAAAGCAATCCCTCAAACAGGACTATCTCCATAAGGTAAGCCCTAATCCTTCTGGCTTGCTGGCTAGTTCTCTAATTTTTTTCTGTTTGGACACTGCCACAGCACTTCTAATTCTGCAGTGCTCATCTGAGATCCTAATTTTTCCTGACCTCAGTACTCATATTTGGGGGCTACTATGTCAAAGCATTTCAGCCTCCAGGATGAAGTAGCCTGGTTCAGTCTTCTTTCAAAAGCAGATTATTATGACAAATGTAGGTCTCAAATTGGAATAGATTATAAAAGCTTATTACTGTATTTTAATATAAAATATTGTTAACTAAGGGCATCAAACTTTAAACCAAATTAATAGTACACTATGATCCCAGAGACTGCAGACTAGTAACTTATCTACCACACAAACAGCTGCACAAATCCCTCACATTTATTTTTTCCAGGCTTTCAACTTTCATTAATAACATGGCAA
This sequence comes from Manacus vitellinus, assembly GCF_001715985.3. Lineage (NCBI taxonomy): Eukaryota > Metazoa > Chordata > Aves > Passeriformes > Pipridae > Manacus > Manacus vitellinus. The sequence goes on along the minus strand of NW_021940208.1, from coordinate 48,006,253 downwards.
ACCCATGCAAGTCTCAACCATATTAATCACAGCTATATTTTTAGTCTTACTGACATGAACACTTTAATATAATAAAAGGGAAAGGAAAACAGAAGAGGTGTTTCATTAGGACATGAGGATTACTAAAACCGCTGCGTGGAGTATTTGCCAGGAGGTGGTAGGGGAAGAGTTATTACTTACATTTTAGCATGTCACTAGGATGCAGAGTGAGAGGATCCCTCAGTGAGATATGTTTGCTTTGAAAAAAATATTAAGTAATCAGATGGTCCAAGCTCTTCTTATTGACACAATCATAATAGCAAATTATAAACTCACTTAAGGAGTTGTCAGCATTACATGGAAAACTATTTTTCCAATTTTGTTATAAAGTCTGGTAATATAACAGTGCTACAAGATCCAGAAATTCACATATTAACCTGCCTGTCCTTTTTTATTGATAGATGGCTACGTGCAAAAATATATGAAGCATGCAACCTGACTGATTAAAAAAATAGCCCAAACCACAAACCCTCAGCAAATTTGCTCTGGTAGCTAACTACAGGACTTCATAACCTATTTTAAAAACATTTATGAAGAGAAAAAAATCCCCCAAACGCAAAAGCCCCTCACCCCACCCAAATGGCTGATAGAGACAAACCCCCCCAGTATTATTTCAGTAAAATAGCAGCTTCAAAACAAATCCAAAGACTAATGCTTGCCAAATACAAAATTATTCAACATTAAATGTTTGGCTCAGAGATAATGTAATACTGGGACTAGAGTTAAATTTAGTTCAGTCTCCTAACTGACTGTTCATATGACAGGGGTATTCTTTAGATGAGTTTCTGACATTAAATGCAGCTGAATGAATAGTATTGAACACATGAGAAACATAAACAATATTTGGCTGAGTATGTTGTTTGACTTTCTTCTTTCTGCATCTACCTGCCTACACATTTGCACTAGCAGTATGTTTATAATGAGCCTTTTGTAAGGGAGCCAAGCTTTGTAAATCGGAATAATGGGCAAAACCAGTCACACATTTTTTACTTCTATATTGTTTGCATGTAGAAAGCTACATTTCAAAGCCAAGGGGAACAGAACAAAGAGATACAGTCATACAGCATCCTTATAGTGACCCTGAAATCACTGCTCAGGACAGCACCCGAATATCACAGTCATGGCTGTACTGGAAACCACAAAGGGGATGTGATAGCCTACTGAAGAGAAGGGCAGAGCAATAGCAAACACCTTGTCAGACTTTTACTGAGAAGAAAGCATAATTTCTGTTCTGACCTTTACAGCATTTTTAATGTACAACATCTTTAGTATCAGAAATGCAGGGGAACATGGAAGGCACACATCCTAATCTTTTTCTACCCATCAGAAAGCAGAAAAAAAAATGTACAGAAAACATTTATATGGCACCAGAGAAAGTGAGACCCTATGCACAATCCTATAGATGAACTTCACGACTGGGGGGATTTGTCTCCTGCTTGAATGTCACACAAGCACATGTGAACTATTCCTGCTCATCTGCAGTCCCCGTTCTGATTTGGGACTTTGCTTTTTAACTAGCCCAGGCTTGGCTGCAACTAAGATAAATACATTTGGCTGCAACTTTTTTTTTCTTTCAAAAAGAGGCAAACTGGATTATAGCAAATAACCTTTAAGATAATTAACTGACAATGCTGCAACTAGCATAAAATCTTCCTTCAGGCGACCCCTAATTTAAGTATTACTGGCACAAAGTGGAGACAGATTGTGCATCACCACCGCAATATTTACATAGCAGAAACCCACAGAGCAGGAAACGTGAGACTCAATGATGCACTAAATTAGGAACAATCATATTCTAGTGTTAATTTGCTTTCTCCTCTATCCAAAATTCAGGTCCAGCAATTGGTACAAAGGCACAGAAAACATTCCCATTTTTAACGATTAAGAACCACAATCTGCAAGCAGTTGTTCTCAAAAGTACCTTCACTCACTACTGAGCACATTTGCAGGATCAAACCCCCAAAAGTGAAACAGGTCTACTGACACAGATTTTTTAAGAAATCCAAGGCTTCTTAATCCATTTATTTATTTCCATAAATGATGTCTGTGCACAAGCAGTCCGAGTTGTCTGCCAGGCTACCTGTCTTTTGGTCGCAAATATTTTCATCTGACAGTAACACTGTGATTCTCCGGCATAATGGAGAATCAGTTTTAATTCACTGAAACCGTAGATATATGCAGGTACTCAAAAGGCTGTGTAATCAAAAAATTAAAGTTAAAATGGGGGGAAAGAAAAGATAGTAGTTCTATTTCTAAATATATTGGGAAGTGAGACATTTATAATAAATATAGTCTATAGTCTATTCGGAGACAGATTTCATAAGCATTCCTCTCAGTTACAGCACACTTCATAAGATAAATGCAAAGAGCCATCCCCAGCCTTTCTAAATCTTAAATATTATTCAGATTTGCTTTCCACTATGGTATATTAACAGAATATTTACCTTGCCTAATTGCTGATGTTCTTCAAAAGCAGAAATCAGTTCTTGTGCCCACTTTATTTTTTCAGGGCTCGGAGAGAACTGTTCCTGGACAACAGCAATTTGGTTGGGGTGAATCACCTGCTTACCTACAAAGAAGATTAATAACACCAGAATCATGCATCGACAAACAGATGTTCAAGCAAAATGTTCCAACCACTTGAGGCTCTCATATGCCTTGCAGACTTTCTTGCTCTTTAACTAATTATTTTACTTGATTTCTTTTTTTATTTTTAAAACTGGAAAAGAGGTAGATAGCTTTTTGCCAGAATTTTTTAAGAATAAAAATATCTTGTGCTATGCTTGCATTCAGTATAGTTTAAAAGAACTCATGATTCTTTCTCCTCCCTCCCCATTTTGATCCATACTTCTTCTCTCAGTCATTTCAGGTGCAATTGTTTGTCTGGGGCAGCCAATAACACTTAAGTATAATGCATCTCTGAATTAACTACATTAATAGCAGCTCCAGACACTCTTAAATAAGTTGTATTAAAGTGTGTTCAGAAAATGAGATCTGAAGAAGATGGCGAGAGATTTGTAGGACTGAAAAGTTACCGGTAACCTAAGGATCATGCCCTAAATTCTCAGTATTGGCTTAGTATCATAAAATCTTCAATGGTGTTTAAACTGTTGTTGTTGCAATTGTTGGCAGTTGCAGGTAGGCTGCAATATTTATTTAGTCACCAGTATGCTAAACAACTACCAGCAGTGCCCTGAGGTTTTATGAAGCAGGGTTTTTTTAATCGTTTCTTGTATAAATGTAAGTTAAGAAAATAAAAATAGATGTTACCTTATTTTTACTAGAGATTTTCAAACATGAATAGACAACCACATAATCAGTTTTAATCCGTGACTGTATTTAGCTACCTTAAAACAAATACATGTCTAATTTGTTTGCTAATTTTAAAAGTGCAACTTTTGACATTATTAGTTCATTTCTATGCGAATTTCGCAGACCGGTGTGATTTCTGCAGTTTGCTTTCAAAGTATTTTAATAAAGAGAGGCTACCCTAATTCCCAGTTTCCCGTGGAATTAATAACCCTCCTCGGTGCCAGATAACAAAACTAGTTAGAGGGATGAGCCTGATCCTGCCAACCTGCCAGCAAGTGAGCAGTGCCCTGCAGACCAAGGGTCCCACATCCCTGCCGTCCGCCCGCCCGCTGCAGCCTCTCGCGGGAGCGAGACCTGCACGCAAGGAAAAGTTTGGAGTGTCAGGACCTGCGGAGGTTTCCTGCACAACGGGGTCTGCTCCTCTGTTCTCACGGACATTAAGCCAGCTGTACTTTAGAAATCAGCCCACCACTTGATCTGAGAAGCCTCATGCGTGTACTGCAGAAATACACGTATTTTCAATGAAATAACCACGGCAAAAAAACCCTGGGATTGCTTTTATCAGACTACAGTGCATGTGGGTGTAACCTGGAGTACAAAGTAAATCTACTTAATTAAATGAGCAAAGAAATAGTCTTTCAGTGTTGCTGTGTTCCTTTGCTAAAAAGCCATAAGTGGCTCAATTTTATTTCCTATTAAATAAAGTTTAGTTTATGATTTTACAAGCATAAAAATACTCAGTTTGAAATTTCAATTTCATAACTATTTTAAAAATAGTTTAAGAATAGGTAAAAGCTTAAAACCCTGTAAGAACTATATTTTTTGAAAGAAATTACACAGAGATTTTTTTTAAAGCCAACACTTTTTACATGAAGTCTACTTAAAGGTTTTTTAGTCAATTTAATAAAATAACATCATTATTAAGATAAGGATGTTACTTATTTGTAATGTAACAAATTCTCACTAGGTAAACTACTAATTCTAAAATTGAAATGTGTACCAACAATTCTTGAAAAATCCTAAGGAGCTTAACTTTCTGGGGAAAATATTGAGTATATTTTAAATTATATTTAAAGTCAGTCTATAATTATAACAAAATTAAAAATACATATATATGATTTTTAAAGTGTAAAACATTTCTGTAAAAAATTTGCTTTTTTAAAGATACCTGTAGCAGTAAGCTATGCATTTTATCATTAAAACACTATTGAAAAATTTACAGAGAATATAATCTAACTTTTGATTTATAGCATTTGGTTGATTTTTGTCACAGACTACATATCCAAATAACTGTATAACAGACATAATGCCATGCAGGAACGAAGCAAATATTTTAAACAGAATTGTTGTTATTGACAAGTTACTGAGAGAGTGCAAAATTGGAAGACATTAAAATTTATGACCATGAAATCCTTTTTACAGTACCACTTGATATATCGTGCTTTAAATCAATACCTGTCAAGTCTTTGAGGTAACTGTATGATGGTGTCATTTTAGTCTTCTACAAAAGACTGCAAAAGAGAGGAAACCTCTACAGTTTTGTATTTATATCTGGCTTCTCAGCCTGTAGCACAGGACTTTATATAATAACTAAGTTGTCTGTTAAAGTGTATGGCAAGGTTTACCTAATTTTTTACATAAACATTTCTAAAACCTATGCCTGTTTATATAGGTAACACACTGTTTTAAAGTCCACAGGTACTGGCATTGTAAAACATCTTGCTGTGTGTCTATGGCTATATATGTATATAAATAAATATATATACATATACATATGAAAGGACTATTAATTTGGCTAAATTACATTTGAAAACATTTGATTTCATGTTAATATACTCACTGAAGGAAAACCAGGCTGCTTTTAAGATAACTGGAAAAGAAAACTTAGTTACAATAAACAGTGAGGTCCACAACAGTAATTACATATCTGGTAAATTCTTTGTTATATTATTTCACTTGTTTAATCTTGAGTGAACATATTTGATTACACTAAGGTAAATTCTACTGGTGTAATATGGGAATATCTAAGGATATATACCTTTAGAGAATATTTTAGATTTGCATTGCTTTTGAGGGTGGTGAATTCAGCCCTGTGCATACAAATGAATGAGTGTTCTCCAGCTAAGAGAGCAATTTGGAAGCCTCAGGTCAACTCATTTTTTTGTGAAAAAGTAGCAGAAAAGGACCTTATATATTTAAAAATTAGAAGAATTGCATGTTTTGGACTTGTTATTAAGGTGACATTTCAGTACTTTACCCTTACATTATCAGAGGACTGTCAGTGACAAATACGATGTACATACTTCTGCTTTATACAAGGTCATGGATTAAGCTAAGACCCATTTGTAATTTTCTGTGATGAATGAAATTGGAAATGTTAAAATGTTTCATTTATATAGGTTTGGGAAAAAAGATTTTTTTTTCAGTTTTGAAATTACATTTTATTTTAATCAAAACAAACAAGAAAAATTATAAAAGCATTAGATAAACTGCAAGCAAAAGAAACAAAGAACAAGTGAAAGGTTTTAGATTGACCTAAAATATTTTTGTTCTTTTTTACAAAATAAAATGAAAAAATGTTGTTTTGTTTTAGGTTAAACAGATTTTTAAATTTCCCCCCACCACCACCAAATCAGAAAAGTCAGTATTGCCTGTCTCTAATTATGATATTATGATATTATGGTCAGGTTGTTTGCTGGATTTTGGAAATGTGTTTTTTTCCTGCAGAAAGGCAGGAGGCAAAGAGCAGGAGGCAAAGAGCAGGAGCTGTGAGTTCACCTTAATGAAGTCTGTACCTTTTACAGACCTTTACTCCTTGTATGGAAAGGCAAGACGCATCTATGGCCAAGTTAGAAAGTCACTTTACACTCCACATGTGACCTTTTTATTTTTCTCCTGTCTGAACCCTGTCAGACAATGTCAGACAACTTCCACCGTAAAGTCAGTGGAGTCCAAACCACCATCAACACTAGTTGTGCTGAGCATTTCTAAATTTCCTAAATTGGCAGCCTGAGTTAAGTATTTAAATGCACATTAAGCATTCAAAAAGAGTGCTCTCAAAGGTGCTAGGCATCTGCAACTCCATCTTCTGTCAACAGGAGGTTCAGATACCTATGTTTTTTCAAAAATCAAGCCTTTCCTTAAGCTAGGAAATATTGCTTGAGAGTAGGTAGCCGTCAGCAGGTGCTACCATTCAGCAGTTCTATTATTTTTCCAACTTCAAAGGCAGATGAGTGAGGGGTGGAAGTCCACATGGCCGTGGATAATGTAGCTGTGAGGAGCTAGCCATTTCACCTCTGAAACAATATTTGGTTTTGCAAATGTCGAAGCTCAACAGACAGTAAAGCAGAGTTTGTGCTGAAGAGCATTGATTGCTATTCTTTCACTGGCACGCTGAAGTCACTTAAAATAACACTTGGGTTTTTTGCTTGGTGCTTTAAGATATCATGTAAAGCTAACTGTAAAAACAGAGTTTGCTAGGTAGCATTGCCAGGACCCATGCTTTTGTTAATAAAAACCTAAGGGATGTACTAGTACTGTATGTATATTCTAAGTGATGGTTAGAGAAAAGATAATGTAATGTTCGTCCTATATGTTAGAATTCTCTAATGGACGTGTTACATGGCTATTTTCTATTGCAGAACCACAAACGTTGGTGGCTGCACCGTCCCAACAGGGTGTCTGAGTGACCTGCTACACCAATCACAGTGTAACAGGCTGCATTACAGGACTCTGGGGCAAGGAGCCTGCTGCTCTTGCTGTCTGCCAATACCCATAGGTGTCACCAGCACTTACTGGCAGGGGATGAGAAAGAAATCAAAGAAAATAACAAGAAAATAACTTTCTCCTAACAGTTAGCATACGACATTTGCTTCTCTCCTCCTTTGCCTAAAAAGTATTTTTTAACAACTGCCATAGTTACAACAAAGAGAAAAGGCTGCAATTGTTGAGTGACCATTGCAGAGTACAGTATCACCTTTCCCATGCTCTGTGATGGGATGAATCACTGCACAGCCTCTACCCCAACTTCTCTTCAAAACCAGTCACATGCTTCATGGGATGTGGTTTTAAAAAGCAGCCTGTGACTTTTCAGGTAAAATTTCCATCTGCAATTTTTAAGATACTAATAAACATAGAAGAGCTTGGTATAATGAGTTTTTCAATAAACGACCTGAAATAAAAATCAAGTTATTTGTCTAAGCTACAGTAAATGTAGCAATATATTTAAAATGAAGAAGATACGCGTTATTTTAAGACATGGGCAGAAAGTCATACCGGTGAATCCCATTGAGGCACCTTCTCTTGATTGCCTGCGGAGCCCCTCTTCATCATGGAAATCGATGTAAACAAGGTCTATTGCTTGAAGGCCAAATGCCTTTGCTGTGACTATTATTTTTTGCCTGGCATACAGAATATCATGAGTTTCCTTACTGCTTGTTGCACCTACGAAATAATGAAAACAAAGAACAGCTGACAAGAGTCTTTTAAACCTTTCTGCTTTAAATATTTCCTGTTTAAAAAAAAACAGTAAAGTTTGAGATGCTATTTAACGAATTTAGAAAACAGAAGAGGGGTGTAAGGCTATATAGCCACAATGATACTCTTCTGAGGAAAACAAATGCTGCTTTATCAAAAATAAAAAAAAAAAAGCCATCTCTTGAAACACTAGCTCATAAATTCACATTTTGATTTGGTTTAAATTAGAAGTTGTAAGACTGAATTCAGTGTAAGCTTTCTCTGGTGAGGACTGCTGATTTGGAACTAAAATGAAGTAATTATTTGATTTTAGTATTTACTGCATATACAGTGAGAAGCATTACAGCAAGAGAAGCTCTACAAAAATTGATATACTGGGTCCAACTAAATGGTTAAAAAATTCACACTGTGAATAGAATTGCACTTTCCTTCGTTCTGATTCTTGTCACAACTGATGTCCTAAGCTGAATATTTAAGCTTTAGTATTTGAATGAAAAAATGACGGTAGATGACTTCTGAGAAGAAGCAAAAGTATTCATGAGACTTCGTGTGCTCACAGGGCACCAGCTAATCAACATGCTCATGTGAAGACTAGTGGTAAAAAAATAATAATAATAATGTCACTATTTAGACACAGATTTCCAGTTTGTAAGGAATATTTTATAAAGCAATGCTAATTTTTACATTAACATACTTATTTTTAATTTAGAAGTTGATAGCTCTGTGCTTTTATATTTATTTTTAAACTGAATCAGAAGCTAAGTGGTCTCTTATAAAAGAAATGGTGAAGCACTTTTTATTTTTTAGGAAGGCTAATAGTGCTTTCATGTGAATATGTGGTTATATTGACATGTGACATATTTAAGTACATTTATGAAAGCAAAATGGAGAGAAGACTATTTGTGCATGATATCAAAAGCCTGACTGACAGTTGTCTATGAAGAAGTGATGAAGCAGACACCAGAATTTTAGACCTTTTAAATGTAGTTCTAAAAAGCATGTGCATATTGCTTATTTATATAATATTTTAAAATTATTTCAGTGACTCAACAGGTTTTTTTTCTCATTAATTTTTGGTGCTGAATGGCAAGAAGCACAAGTAAGTATCAGTGCCCTGTAAAACCCAGGGACCATGTTTTACATGTTTTAATTTGCCAATGATACATTCTGCACTGAAAAAAATTAATGAGAAAAGTGAAAACATAAAATGCAGAATCAAGTGTTGTCATTGTTGCTGTTGGATATGCCATGGGCTCCTCCAATGCAAATGCCATACATAAACATTTATAGTAAAGAGACAAGTAACGACCTATGCTGGCACGGAAATCCTCTCCTCCAAAGACAACTGCATCCAAATGAAAGCCAACCTGGGATCCTTTTTTCAGTGCTTCTTCACAGACAGCCTTCAAATGAGAACAGAGCATTAATTTCTACAGAAATGCAGGATGGAGAGACTACAGAGGATATTACTGCAACTCAGTGTTACTGAAATACTTCAGCGAAATTTGGTCCTATTAAGCAAAGCCGTGGTAGGTGCTTGACTATGCACACTGTTTTAAAATGACTCAGCAAAAGAGAAAAAGTATTTTTCTTTCCCTGAACACCTCTGTCCCTAGACTGGACAACATAAATACAGGACAACATATCAGGTTCCCCACCTTCTGGTTAACGTAATGCCCTGGGTATTACTGTGATCACTACTTCAGATATCTACGTAGCAATAAGAAACAAAACATTTGGCAAATACTGACTAAAAGCAAGCAAAAAGTATTAAATTTGATTAGTTTGACATGCAATATATCTGCATGACAAACATCATTAAAGATGAGAATCTCTTTTATGAAATAAATAATATGAATGGTTTAGAATTATTGTAGATTCCTTATAGGATATAAAGATTTCTTATAGGATTGCCAATTTAAAATCTTCTGCTACATATAACTAATAATTAGCTACGGAAGTTAAAAATGCAACAAGTGCTGCAGAAAAGCATTAAAATAAAAGTAAGAAAAATATTACTCTAAGAAGAGAGTAACAGTGCTATTTTATATTGATGTTTGGATAATATAAGTATTTTTTAAGGCTAAGGTACTTGGAGAGAGACAGATGTCATTACCAGCTCTACTAATGGGTGTTCTTCTATGGCTGGTGGGACACAAAATTATACTTTAACAGAGTGCTTTAAAAGGCAACTCTCCTGCCAACATCAGGAACTGCAATATTAAACCTCCACTATGAAATCCTCTAGGTGAAGAAAAACCTCAGATGGTTCAAAATATGATTTAATTCTTTGTTTGTACACTGGACAGGAGCGTGTCCGTTTGGTTACTGCTTTATTATGCTCCTAGATAGGTTAGCGTGTGCTGTAAGATAAATGGCTGTATCAAATGAGCAGGCTGCCTGTGAGGCCTGCCGGTACTTCTGGAGGTACTTCTGATCTGTGTGTCCTCAGCTGGTCTGAAACTTTTCCCTTAGAGCATGGGAGGGGAACACAGAGTTTCTTGTCCATGCACGCGGTCTTTCGCTTTCATTACCATGCTGCCTTGCCTTTCTGAAAAATCTGGACTCAATAGTAAAGGTGGGGGAGTGATTTATATTAAAATGAAATTTATAAATTACTCTAAAAAATGAGCATGTTTTTCAGATATTTTCAAAGTTAATTATACTTCTAATCTTAGCATTAAACACTCCATCATATACACAAAGAAACTATACCATGGAATTTGGTTGTAATGTTATCAGTAGAAACCATTATAAAGATGCAAGTTTAGCAATAGTGAAAGGACGATTAACTCTTTTATCTAATTAAATGTTATACAGAAGTTGAGTCTGACAGCTACTAAATAGCCAAGTGTACTGTAACACTGAGTATTCCAAATATTTGGAGAAGCCTGTTTCCACTCCAAGTGTGTTCAAAACAATAACAGGAATGCAGAGAGGTTTTGTTATTTGGCATGGACTGTCTGGAACTGTTCTGTCACTGGAATATTTTGAATTTATGAAGGCCTTTACAATACAAACATCAGAGTTCAACGTGCAAATGTTTCTGGAGATTGAACAATATGTTTAGTATTTTTTAACCTCTCTTCCTTGGTGAAATTAGGGAGAGGCTGAGGAGTATTCTGCTTATCCTAGTTTGCTGAGATGGCAAAATATGAACACTTCAAGACTGGCTTACCTTGAAATTGAGCAAGCCCATTGCAGTTTCCACAAAGGGGATAAAATTCATTGGCTCTACAAGTGTTCGGCCTTTTAGATGATGTAAGAATTTGTCTGAAAACTAAAACTAGACAGAATGAGCTATCAGAGAGGAAAAAAAGAACAGTCTACTTGTATATATAACACGTTAAATATTCACCTGACTATAACGAACACCTCTCTCCACCCCAAAATCTGATAATTAAAAAAACTAAAGCAGCTTTTAACAAGGCCTGTGATTTGAAACTGCAGCATTCCCATACATTTGGAGGTTGGTTTGCAAGAAAAAAAAAAATCTAGGCTTAGCACCTCTCACCCTGGCTTAGTGCAATGCAAATCCGCGGGCCCTGGAAAACAATGAAGTGCTGCTGTACCTGAGGTCCGGTTTTGTTTCAGGTCCAGCACTGCCAGCACTGGAAGCACTCCCCAGCCTTCTAAGTGGCATCCGTATTATTCATTACGGCACCATTACCCTTTTGTTCAATAGGCTTTTCTTCATAATTTTTTAGCTTACCTAGGAAGGCCTTAAAAAGGAAGTTTAATTCTTTGAAGACCAAAGCTTGCCAATTTTTTCCATGAGACCAGTTCACAGCTAGCTCTGAGCTGCCAGTGGGGTAGCCCAAATTCCAAAATCTATCATCTGGAAACATACAAAAGCTCTTGCACAGATTTTTCCCCTTTCAAAAGGAAAAAAAAAGGGGGGGGGGAAACCTTCAGCCCTATATTGTAAATCTATTATATCTGTCCAGATCGCGTAATTTGTGTCAAGATAAACATATTGCAGGTACTGCAAAAATGTAAGTAAATAAAGACAGAAATAACATGCATATATTTTAAATTTAAGAAATATTCGACTATTAATGGATATCAAAGGAAAGGGAATTTTAATCATCTCTCCATTCAGTCTCAGTTGGGTAAATCATATCTAAGAGATTTGCATAAATATAAACCATCAAAGACTTTTCATCTTCAAAGGGGGTTTCAAGACCCTATAAGCTTTGTACTGTAATCATCGCAGGTCACAACCCTGCAGGAATAAGGCTGCTATGGCAACATAAAAAACTAATGCTTAAGGCTTAGCATAATATTCTGACTAATAGAAAGGAAACTCATTTTAAAAGCTGGCAGCCTATTTACCAGAAGCTGGATTAGAGGTGTTATTTCCCCTTTTAGCTTCCCCCCACCACCCCTCCCCAAAAGAAGGAAAAATCTAATCACCCAGATCTTGAGAAAAAAAAAAGCTTTGCAGCGATTTGCAGTAACTTTACAATTAGGCCAAAATAAATCACAGCTTTCTTCCATGAAGAATTCTGCCCTTTCCATTCCTGCTTTCATCGTCACTCTGGCCCTCTCTGTAACTTTTCTTTGGAGAAGAGAATTCCACTCAAAAATGTGCAAGGAGATAAAAAAAAAAAATCAGTGCAATTCACTCTGTACAGTACGGCAGGTACTACAGTGACAGAAAACAGTAAAGTTGACCCAGGCAAATGCAAAAAATGAGGTAATATAATGGTATCAGCATATATTCTTACGATTCCTATCTGTTTTTTATTTTTTTAAGAGAAAAAAATTGTAAAGTGCTACTGTGTGTATATTTTAGGTGCAAGTTAGGGTTTGTTTTATTTTACAATATTTTAAAAGTCATGCTCCTGGGATTTTTGCTATCTTTTGTTTTGAAGGTAAAGCAAAAAAAAAGAAAAAAAGTACATTTAATTAAATATTGCCTCCCTTCCTCTCCCTTGTAAAAGATTTGCAATAAGCACCAATACAAAAGGTAACGAGTGGAGAAGTTTCAATTAATTTTTTTTTTTTTTTCCAAAGGAGACGATTAAATGTTTCCGGCCTGGTAAAGTGTTCATTTCAGGGAGAAAGGGGAAAAAAAAAAAAGAAGGCGGAGGAAAAAAAAAACCCACAAAGCTTGGGGAGGGGATGAAGTAGCAAGGCCTCAGCAATTCTTTCAATTCCAGTGCACACCCAATAGTGTGTTGGGAAGAATGCACACTGGTCAGGATTTGTGGGAGAATTGTCCCGCTACAAAGGAGGGAGAGTTACGCTTGTTATAGTCCAATAAGCCATGCCAGTCAAACAAGTACCCACACTAGGGACAAAAGGAAAGCAAGAGATTCTCACACAAAAGAAAACAAGTAAGCCCATCTTTTAGTTGTGCATCAGCCTCCAGGTTTTCTGCTGCACATAAATAAAAATGAAGGGAGGGGAGCGGGTGGAGGGAAAGAAACAGCTTCTGGGAGGCTGAAAAATCATGCCAGAGTGAATTTTGGGTAGATTGGAAAAAGAAGGTAGTGGTGTTAAGCAGAGTGTGTTCTTTGTGTGCAAAGGTTGGGCAAAGGGAGAGGGAAGCGAAAGGAGGACAATGAGGCAGAAGCTGCTGGGATTGGCTTGTTTTCCATGATGGAAATAAAAGTTAGTGAGAGGGAAGGTGGAAGAGGATGAGGGGACAAAGAGCCCTGGTATCCCACCTCCCTGCAAAACCTACTTGGTGGCAGCAAGGGCTCTGCCATTTTGGTATCATTAATATTCATTACTGACAAGTTACGTCTAACACTTACATGGCTGTAAACCCTGAGAGGTATACTCTGGTTAATTTAATTAAATGTTGGTGGAAGGGGATGGTGTGCCTTCCATCACGAGCAGCAGAGGCCAAAGGGGCAGCGCCACAGAACGGACGGGGCTTGTCACACCCTCAGCATATCGGGCTGTGCTCAGCTGTACGTTCATGCCTGATCTCCATGGTTTGATCAAGGTTAGATGCTGAGATTAAAATAGATCCTAATATGCCTGTCTGCCTTTCATCACAGCTTGCACACTTGCTAGTTGCTTGTCTAATGGTTTGCAAAAATATAAAGTGAATAATTAAGCATTATTCCTTTACTGTCATGTTGCAGCAATAATGGTATATCTAAAAAAGTGTCCCTCTTTTTTGACAATTAAAACAATTATAGCATAATTAGGCCTATTTCAAAGTTTTCTTAAGTAATTTGACATGCTAACCATTTACATTTCAGGTTTTTATTGGCTGAAAAGTCAGTTGTGAAACAAACACACCTGTCAGCAATTAAAAAGGAAGAAATAGAGAACTGTTCAGGAAATAATATCTGTGCTAATTAAAAACACTAGTTAAAAGCTTCCTGTTTGTTCCTCCAGTTGCCCCAAGGAGTGACCTTCCCCCCAAACCCATTTTTTCATATGTCGCTAACATGGTTTCCCATCTTCTGCTTCCAATGCACATAACTAAGGCTCATGGACAGACACTAATTTTGCTTTTTAGAATAGTTAGAGAAGCATCAGGCACTTACTCTTCTATTTTTGATCATGAACTCTGACAGCAATATTGGTTCTTGGTCGACCATGGGAGAAATAAACCTGGTTTTCTTTATTAATGCAACATGGTCCATATATGTTTTTTATACAACACATCACACACACATTTAAGGGGATGCATTTCCCAACTAACTTAGCCAAGCAACAACATTATATGGTATATTTGCAGCCTTCCCCTTAACTTAGAGTCATTCATTCTGTGCCTGTGTGAACTTGGCCCAAGAGCTTCAGTCAAAAGCTACTGTGTTGTTGGTACTCACCCATCTTATTTCTTCAGCATTTTCAACCTTTGGCAGCATCATGCTTGAAGGAAGGGTCTTGGACCGCAAAAGCACCTCTAGATCTTCTTCTGCAAGGCCGCTGGACACAGAGTTTATCCTGACACATTTTTCGGCATGGCCAAAGTCAAACTCTTCAAGGGTTTTCACAATGGCCAGTCTTGCTTCTTTCTACAATATATATGAGTTTAGAGGCACAAGAAAAGAAAAATAAAGAATATTTTCTATTGACAGAAAAAGTCACTGAGAAGAAAACTTGTTGAAATACATAGGGAAAAAGCTGGACAGCCAGTATACTGGTGTCTCTCAAATGACTGTCACTCTTGGAGCAGTCGTCACCAGCACCTTGCAATTTTACCTTCCACTTTACTGTTTCTTTATAACTGGTAAATTAAATGCTTAGGGTTTCTACCAAAACAAGACTTTTGTGTCTGCTACTGCTGAACATGACTAACAAACGCAAATCTTTACACTAAGAAAATGTGTTGCACTAACTATCTACTGTCTCAAAAAATGGAATGTTATTAAATCTGCATAAAACAACTAATTTTTGTAATTCATCTCTATATTGCCTGGACATCAATAAGCACAGATGTACATATACATCTTTGGTTTTCCTTTTCTGCATGTATTCAAAGTGTATTAAAGCCAGTAGTAGAGTTTACAACTCGCATGTGAAAACAACACTGAAATAACTTGGAGATTTTTCTTAAACCTCATAAAAAGATATTCTGTTGGCAAAAAATAAAATCTCCAAAAACACATGCTTCTCCTGGTAGCTTGCTTTGTGAATGCAGATTTACAAATCCGTTAAACAGTTGATTTCCATGAAGAATACTTGCATGCTTTTCTGAAATCAAGTGAATTTCTTGGCCTTGAGAAAGGGGTAGGGGTGGAAGGAGGGTGCTGGGCTCCCTGCTTCCTGCCAGCTACAGTTTCAACCCCCAATTCCTTCCACTCACCAACAGCCCCTAACAAATTCGCATTGTCAAAATGCACACTTATCAAAAGTCATTTCATTTGTGAAGAGTTTTTATGGGGCTAATAAAACTTTAAAGCTCCTGACTCATGGAGGTTCAGTAATGACTTTAACAATATGCAGTCGCTGAATAGGGATGCTTTTCAAGAAAACAGGCAAACTCAAGGGGAAAAAATAATAATAAAAAAAAATCATCAAAGTTAATATCCAGGCTAATACCAATCAACAAGAGAGCACATGACAGTAGATTTAAACCAGACGGATACAAATCTCTGCCAGTGAGAGGAGCAGAGGTGGTTTCCCAGTGTGGTCTGAGTTAAACAGTGTGAGGGAACAGTAGCTTACAGTTGTCAGGCCCGATGAGAACAGCTTCTCCCAGGCCAGTTTAAGACAGCTCTGCAGCGTACTGATTTACAGGGCTGGGACCCCTGATAATTAGGGTAAGTTTAGAGCAAAGCAGTTGATGGCTCTAACTGGTTAAAAGGAAGGAATAATGAAGCAGAAAGCTAATGAAATCTGAAGTGAACAGCCTTCAGCTTGGGGCTACTAGCCATGCTTCTCCCAAGGTTGGGAGCATATGCCCGTTAATCGGACAGACAGGCACAAGGAGCCCATGAATGTATCCCTGTGTTGCGATCAGGGGGCACGTTCAGAGGTAATCTTTGGAAAATGAAACCCAAAACATTTGAACTGCTGTGAATGGACTTTGTCTGGGGCCATTAGGGAAGCCACATAAAGATGTATGCAGTTTAGTACAAACATGTCCAGCTGGAAGACAGCTCTGGTGCATAGCTGTCTAAAATGGCTCTTCCAAATTAGGTAAACCGAACCATATGATGCTAATACCGGGTAATACAAGTCCCCTATGTTTTCCTTCTCTAACCAGAGGTAATGGGTTTCTAGGGCTGGGCTGAAAGCTTCTGGATATGATGCTTAAAAACACACTGCAAACCAATTTATGCATTTAATTAAAGTCAGATTATCACTGTTTCAGCACACACCGATCCAATTTGCAAAAGAGAGATCTCTCCAAAGTATCCACTAAGGCAGCATCCAATTCCAAATGAAGGCACATCTCTAGCAAACTTGCAAACTAATTTGTTGTGATTTTTTTTTCCCCAGAATATAATAACAAGTAATAGATCGTCTCATATCTCTTTTTCTCCTCAGTCTGCAAACTCCCTTCCCAAAAAAGACAGATCATGTCTTTCTAGGTATATTTCCATACAAAACACTTATTAACAGGCTGTTGCTGTTATCAATTTACGTAAACTAAATGTGCATCCCTCTGGTACATATCCCAAAAATAACCAACAACTTCACTGAATTTATACCAACCAACAAACATGGGGAGGGGGTTGTTGTTTTTTCCCCATATTTTAATAGAAAATATGTTGCTATGTTAGTTAACACACCCATGCCATCTGTTGGGTTGAGAATTGATGCATTTTCTTAGAACCGCTACATTTTAGATCTGCCTGCCTAGATACTCCAGGAATGGAAACATTTCCCTTCCGTGATATAGTACTTCTACTCACTGCAGTTTCCACATCAAGATTCAATTTATGTTTTTAATTGTGGAACAAACTGAGGGCACCTGGCTGCCAAAGCCAGAGCTCATGATGGGGCTGACTCAGTGCCGACCCTTCCTACAATGGAGAAAATCCCATTGATGTTCGTGGGGTGTATCAGCTCTCCACGCAGGTTTCCAATAAAACATTTCATGGGTAAATAAAAAAAATATACTAAAACCTCTGACTAAATCTAAAACCATGGAGGAAAGGAGAGCCCTTTCTACCTTGTTACACAGGGAAATGTAGGTGCTACTCTTATGGTAGGATTAATGAAAAAGCGAAAATTCTAAGCTAGGTAAACTACTTTAACATAAAACAGAGAAAAAAGTAGTCCTTGACATAATAACATATTTACAGAAGTAGATGCAGAAATAAACACATTTTTCAGACACTGCCAAGAATGAGCAAATGAGAATTTTTAAGGAATGGTGAAAGAAGTTATTTGCCCTGTTCTTCACACAAGAACTACAACATCAGATAATACTTGGTCATGAAAGAATAGTTAAGAAAGAAATAAACTTGATTGTTAAGTAAACTATTCCATGCCCAGGTTGGGATGATGGTATCCTCATTGGGTCCTGCATGAGTAGGGTTCTTAACTGAACTAGGGAGAAAGACAACAGAGAGTTTCATGGTAAACTGTGGTACTACTAAAGATATTAAATTTGCAACCTGTGTTGGAAAGCCCACTGGGAAAAAAAGTTGTTCAGGGTGGCTACTTTAGTATCCCTTCTGTTTGACTCTGAGGAGGACACAGGAAGATGTTCATTACCACGTGCAGCTACGCCAACTGGAGAAGATAAAGGTTTTGGTGACACAGCATTGCTGACAAATCCACTGCTACCCAGACACACAAACCCTGAAATAAAAATTGGGAATACGCGTATTGCTGGCTCGACTGGCACCCATTAAACCTAATAACTAACCCTCCTCGAGAGTTTCTAGCTCTGAATTATCAAATCTGCAAAGAAAACAACATCCGTCCACTTTTACACTCCAGTGGAAGAGGTGGTCCCTCGCGGCAGGGCTGCGCGGTCTCGCCATCTGGAGAATAAATCGAGTGTGAAGTACAGTATAGTTTGGGACCAAGCTCCGTGGCGGCAGCCCAGCAGTTAGTTCATTAGTCCCAAACTTGCGGGGATTAGTGCGGTATCAGCTCTACTGTTGGATGGGATCAGGCAGGCAGAGCGCGAGACTTGAGGAAGGGGGTGGTGCTAAAGAAGGAGCCCTTTGGGCTTATTTATAAAACTACACAGTATAAGCGCACCTAAATAGGTGCTTTTGGTTAACAGTATTAGAAACAGTTTCCTATCGGCTGAATCAGTACCTTTTCATTTTTCCTTCTTTTCTTTATTTCCCCTGCTTTTTCCTTTAAGTTATATGTCATGAAATAGAAATTTCTGCTTCAAAACAGAAGGAATGCCAATGAGCTGGAAGCTCAGCCACCCACTCACTCTGGACACACTGTTAATACAGCAAAAATGAAGCAAAGATGGTCAGATTAACAGCAGATGGAAAAATTACATTTTCTTCTTTCTTTTCAAACTGGTATGATACCCTAGAAATCAGTTTTCCAGCACTGTGATTTCTAGACCTACCTGATTTTGAGGACAAAATTTCCGTTTTGCTTTAACATTCTTGCCTAGTTGTAACCCTCTTTTTTTCTAAAGACCTTCAGGTCTTAATTATAAAGATAGTGGTCATACTTAAAGATATGTTTATGTATAGATCTCACCCTGTTAAAATCTTTTGGTAATAATTCTTCATATGGAAATATAAATATGTGATGCGCTGAAATGGCGGGCCAGGATCTATCATCCCCATTGCCATAATAAGTTGGCATATTTCAAATGGGAGAGGAAAAATTAATTACTATAATCACAATTGAAGTTCTTTTTTTGTGACAGGTCTGACATGATAAAAACATACAATTATGTGTTAATGTTAATTCCTTGGAGTGGTTTGTTTACAGGACTTGACATTGCTGAATCTTTTGTCACTTGTATTAGTGCCTGCCCTACGAATGTGCCTTTCAAATAAGATTTCGCAGAAGTGCACATATATATTATATACCCATAGTGGCTTTTGTGCAGAATTGAGTTTCTACAGGAGGAAAGCCTGACGTTTTTTGCATGCTTAATTTTCCATCAGTGAAGTGATGCCGTACAGAATGATATTTCATTTAGTTTCAAATTCACAAATGAGATTGTCAAGCGAAAAGACAAATTACATTTGTTTTTAAGGAAACAAAGAGAACTCTTAACTGTGAGGCAGAGCATTTCTGAGAGCAGGAGGTGCTTGTCTCATGAGACTTGCCTTGTACCTTACATGCATCAGGTACTTGTGAGGAAAAAAATCTTTGAAATGGCAAATACTTATTTCTAGTTAGCCTTGTTAGACTGAAAAACTGTTGTAAAATATGCATACATCACAAAGTCTCCTGGAAGTGGTTATTAAATATTTTCTTATTGTTATCCTTGAGCAGGTAATCAGTTAATGAGTTTTTAAAGACTTAGGAAATTTTAAAACACATTTTCTTTTGGTTCAACATGGAATACACCAAACTCACCATGTAACTTATCCTAAATGAAAGAAGGAGCAGCAGTGGGGAAGAAGAGGGGGAGTAGGGTCTCCATCATGTATGTCAGTGTTTCTCCTCTGTTTTTCATGTGTTCAGGCAAACACATGCTTTAGGGTAATGCAAGACACTGATTTTTTTGCTACTCTTTCCTGAAATCTTTAAATTATTTCTTTAATAATTATTTGGTCTATTCAAGCCTTTTCTTTTTTTTTTATACCAACCTTTTCTCTTGTCTGAAAAAGATTCTTCATGACATAATGACGTATCTAACTCTGTGCATCTCTAGCATCTGCTGCTTTTCTGTCTGCTCTGCTAATTGTCTTTACATGCAGTATATGGTCTAGCAACACTAAAATGACACAAACGTCGATAATCAGCATTGTGAACTAAGCAACAATTTAATTATGCTCTGCTGAGGAAACCTAATTTCTTTGCCCATTTTCTTAGAAGTTTCATTTAAGGTTTAGGAACACATCAGTGCACCTATCAACAATATATATCCTGTGGTTTTAAAAGACACGATCTCTTAAGCTGTCTAGGAACAGCTGGGAGCAGCTTGCTGCCATGTAACTTTAGCCTCTCCCCTCCTCTACCAGCATGGTCAATGTGGATCCTGGAGATATTAGGTGGGGGCCTATCCAACATCATCACAGTTGGACAATTTCCCTATATGCTGATCAGGTGGCTCTCCTGAGCTGCTGTGAATGTGGAGAACTAGAGAACAAGAGCTCAAGGTCCACCCAGGCAGCAGTCCACAACCCAAGGCTCATGAATCCTTATAAACCTTTAGGGGTGCTTAGCTATGTAAGCAATACATTTCTTCTGAGCCTAAGTATCCAAGGATGTGTATATTAGTACAATAGCAAGACATTTTCACAAGTTGTCATCAAGATATTTTTCTGACTTGCACATATCTCATAGAAATTTAAACAGAGGCCAGTAGGATGCTAAAATGAACTGGCACATAGAAATATTCACATAATATGAGTTCTGAGTATAAATATGTCAGTAGTAAAAATAATACAGTGTGGTATGTGTGCATGTGTGTGTTCATAAACACAGACAGGATTATACCTTACAACTATGTGTACAGAAATATTTCAAGAGGTTTTTAATGACAGCACTATATACAACAGCTTCAATAAATGAAAATTTTGTTCATGTAAGTAGGCAGCTATCCTTCTGTCTGCCAACTTTTATAAACACTTACAAAAGAGATGTAAACAACCTTTCAATTATGACAAATCCAGATAACAGTAATTTAAGCTGGCTGCAAGATGTAGTCTCATTACTTTTTTCCCTGGCTTTCTGAGGGTACTTTTGGTTTTGTGACAGATTAGCATCACAAATGAAAATTCTTTAGACGCGTTAGTGTTAATTAGTCTTCCTGAACAGTCCAAATGAGCTGCTGCATGATGAAATAAGGCCACAAAATACACAATCTGATGTATCAATAAAGAAAAGAAAAGGTTATACTTTTCTTTTATCTGGCACATGAACTGAACTGTATGTTATGATTATTTTTTATTTAAAAATTAAAAAAAATTGAAAACAGTCTAAGATATATTTACTTGGCAGTATGTAATGGATAATTATGGAAAATGTGTACATTTAACCATCCATTTTTAATTTTATAAATGCATCTTTTTGTTAATGCTGATAGTGAAATACATTAATGTCTGTCAAAAGTACATCTACTTTAGCAAACTATCAATCCCTGTTCAACAGCTGATTTCAAGTGTGATGATTCAAGTGAGATATGGATCAAACGTTTTGAAGATCATCAAATGGGTACTGTCAGAGGCACTGTTTAATTACTGCCTCAATTATTTAATAAATTAATCGAAAAAAATACTTAAAGCCAAGAGAAGTAAACAACGGTTTTCAGAAAAAAAAAACAACTGACCAGAGGCTTATGTCTGCTTGTACTGAAGGAACTAGTGTCTGCTCCAAGCAGCTTAGAAGCCCCTAGGAATGAAGAAAGCATTAAGGAAAGTCAGGTCAGCTGTGCCATGGCATTTTTCATCCTTTCTCTTTCCTGGAAGAAACTCTTCCCAGTCTACCTACAGTCTCAATAAAACTAGGTGTTTCAATGAGAAAGCTTGGAACAACTGAGCATGTTTTCTGGTTGTGCAAATACTGATTAACAGCTCTTATCTCAGTTTTCACAAAGTGCCTTATCTGCGTTGGTAAATTAGCAAGTTAATATTCTGTAATGTGATCAAAACCCCATTGAACACCCTAAGTCCAAGTGTTTACAGGTCATGTTAATAATAAAATTGTAATTGTACAAAAAAACCTCTCAACTCTTCATTTTCAACTTATATTTCGTTAAGTGGTGTCACCTTGTAGATGCATATGTTTCCATGCAACGGGTTTAGTAGGGGATTCATGGCCCTAACTGGTCACTCAGGTATCTTATGCTGGGTAAGGCACTCCCAGGAAGTCCTCACACCAGGTGGGGTCTTGAGCCATCTAGAAGAGAACTTCTGAAACCACCTTATCTCACAGGCAGTTTTTAAAGCAGAGATTACTTTATGTGGTCCTGTATGCCCTTGTGAGATCATACCATTAGTATCAATTTCCATTTATAGACCTTCTGAGAAAACCTGTACCATTGGATAACATAGCTCCCAGCTTCACCTTAAGGTCTTGGACCCCAGCTGCCCACAAGGCACAACAGCTCATGTACATTCAGACTCTCCTTTGGAGGACTGAATCATCTGTTTCCTCCAAATCACAACACAGGTGTGGTTTCAGAGATGGATCTCTCCAGGCATCATGCCCAAAGAGTGGCTTGAGGAGGACTGCACCAAGTTCAGCTGCCTCCATCCTGCTCAGTCCTGTGACGCAGCTCCAGCAAGGCCTGTGATTCCTCAAACACTCCCATGAGCCATCTTGCCATGCCCCAGGGTATGCAGCACATATCCTTGGATGAAGTTTAACAACCCCCCCACTGATATGCCACCCTGCTCATCTGATGGAAATTAAGAAGAAACACCTAGAAAAATGATCATACTACAGGTCCATCAAACCCCCACGTGGAGACACAGGGCACTCGTATGCTACTTATCCATCACTGCACTTAGTCTGCTCTAGAGATTTGCCCCTATGCCGTGGGCTCAAGCCCCTCTGTTGCACTAGTGAGGGCAGCAGGGATCTCTCCTTGGATCAGATGCATTTAGCATTGTAGAAGTAGCCTGTAATTGCAGTAATTCCATGGGAAACTTTGATCTAACAAGCTTCTCGCTAAATTGACACAACTCTTGCCTTCCTGCAAAGCAAACTGGTTTTATAGATGTGTTTCACAGCCAGTGCTTATGTCAACAAAACCCCACCTCACTACACTGTATTTTGCCAGAAATCCTTCTTCTTTCTCTACCAGAAGGGCTTCCTTCTGATAGAGAGCTCACTTGGATGGGTGACTGGGATGAGTCAAGGAACCCATGCATCCCACTCCACCCCAAATGCAGGTTTTAGCACCTCCTGCAGGCAACATATTCTCAGATGCTCCTGATGATGATATGAAGCCTGTTACAGCTAGCTGTTCACTCTTGGCAGAGTCCTGGAAGCATGGGCACTAGTACAAAAGCAACTGCACTCCCTTCTTTCCACCCCCACATCCCAGAAGTGGGAGAGAGGAAACAGCACTAGAATGCCATGTCCCACATGTCCTTGCATCAGCAGTGACTAGCTGAGGCAGAGACTGATCCCTGATATAAAATAAAATATTAAAAAAACCCTCCATGACTCATGTATTCATGGCAAGGAGTAAGAACCTTTTAGAAATGACTTCACTTGTTTTCTGTGGTCTAAACTAAACCTGACAATGTGAATTTTTCCCTGCCTAGACCTGTGATTGGTGTCAAAGGAACTGAGATTTTTTTCTCCAGTTTGAAAATGGGACCTGAGAACATGGTTATTTTCTGGGTCAAATCTCACCCATGTTAATCCTACAGTTGTAGGATGCTATTTGTACACCACCGATAGATGTATTATACTGGTACAATAAAATACATATCCTTATGACATGTGGAGGGGAACCCTTAATTGATTACTGGTTTTCTTCAAAACCTCATTAAGTTCCTCATTTAGATATGCCTGACAGCAGTGGAACAAGTTACTGGAACTTGTGACATTTCTTTCCCTAAGCTTTTCTTTAACTTTTTGATGAAATTAATTATTTTTAAATGCTAGGCTGACTGAGAAGGTCCTCCTTAGTGTGGCTTCTGGAATATCTATGAAGTTTGAAGTAAGGTTGGTGCATATTCCCCAATAAAAGGATAAAATAAATGAACATGTGATTATTTCTGCAAGATCTAAGCAGTTCCTACCCTCTTCTGCTTATTCCCACTCCATGCCCCACTTCTTCCCCATGCAAGCATTTCCAATGCAACTGTTTCTTGAGCCAAGATGCAAACTGAATCACTGGAGCAATCCCATTAGAGAAACTCAGGCTTTTCTGGGTGGGAGAGTAGAATTGTTTTTATTTCAGACCATTTAAGCAGTTCTGTTTACAGGCTGGTCATACAAACAATTGCATTTCTGCAAGAAAGGGCAAAGGGTGACAATAAGTAGCTAGGAAGGGCAGCATGGAAATAGGAACTTCTTGAGCTGTTTTTGCTTCCACCAGAGTCAGCCAGCTAAGCACCCATCATTTCACTTGTTTCATGCCAATAAGGAGAGTAGTAGGTAGGATCCAAAAAAACGCTTGCATCCCTTAACAACCAACACTACAAGCTCCCATTCTTACATCCATATGTATTTATCCATAATCCATATACATACCTAGGCATAATAACCGACCTGGGCATCTGGAAGCAGAGCACCTTGTTAAGTTGTTGATCACTTGACTAACATAACTTTTGCCTTCACTTACATTGTTCCCTTCACAACATTACTCTGAATATGTGGGGCTCCTTCACCTGTGCCTTTGTTACCTACTCTTATATCGGTCCAAATCCAACATGGATTTCATTCACTTCAAGTAGACTGTCAGGTTTTGAGCTCAAATTCTTTACATATGGTTTAACAGGTATTTTCTGTCACTTCCTGGACAATGATTCTGCCAAATGCAGAGTCAGTAAAAGACTAATAAAAAGATGGGCTTGGCTTTGGACCATTTCTGAACACATACAGTGGATGCTGGGGTCAGCCTGGACTTTGCTTCTGTACTGATGGAACTACTTCAGATTTATTTGAGACCAATAACATTAAGTTGATGCAAAGCTCTGGCATGAAACTGTTTGCTAAAATGCTACTAACAGTATAATTTATTTTCCTGTGTGAATGAAATTCCTGGACAATAAGGATTTTACAGCAACATAATTGCATTCATACAGTACTGCTACTTTGTTTATCTTATATTAATTTTAAGCCAAGAGTGATAAAATGGAATTCAGTATTCACAAGTTTCACACCCATTAAACTGCTTTTTTTTCTCACTTTTTTCTTTCCTCTCGCATTTTTGCCCAATTTGCTTTATTGTTGGGTAACTGTCTGGACTAAGTATGTATTTAGCAATTTTATTTGTCCCTTTGACTTGATATGATTCTCCTTCTTGATCTGAATGAAGGACTGACAAAAGAGAGTCAAGTAAATATGTTCTACTTATCTAACAAATGTTTTTTTATGGGAAGCTGTTCTGCTTTACTTGCTAAACCTGTTTACACTTTTTGATTGTCCCAGTAATAATGTGTTTGGTATTGAGAACAGAAGGCAGTTTTTCCCCCAGAGTGTTCAGAGACATCTTCTGCATCCAGAATCCCCTCTCCCATCCCCTGCATCAGGTGCAGGTTAACCCTGGTGGGACTCAGGTGATACTCCCTTCCCTTTTCTTGGCTGCGGCTGCTCCCTCTGCTGCCAGACTGCCACCAAGCATCATGTCTGTTTGGCAGCTGCCACTGTAACCTCCGGAAGCTCCCTGGCTCATTCTAGCTGGGCACCAAGGCACTGTCCCCAAGCACTGTGTTCACAGTGCTTGCGCTGGTGTGTGGTTATGCTGCTGGATACAGAAGGTTGTTTGGGTCCTTTGCTAGTTAAGGTGTCTTTGCTTTTGCTCAGGATGGGGCTGTAGCCAATACAGTCCAAAGTGGTCCTACTGGTTGCTCTGCATCTAGAGAACTTCACTAGAGAATTTTCTGAGGACAAAACACACAGTGATATCAATGCTCTTTGGCTTTATCTGTTGACAAGTTCTCTACCCATTTCTTTCCCTACTCTTTGATTTGACATGCAATCATCAGTAAACTTCCTAGGAAGTCTCTTTGGAGGCAGAAGATTTCCGCAGCACGGGTGCAGGAAAGAGGCTGTCGTCCTTCTTGAGCCCACTAGACCACTCCAGTGTCTGAGGGTGCTGTACCAGGTACAACAGTACAGGAAACTGTTGTAAAGCCTGTATCTTACCAAAGCCTCTTTCTTTTCTGGTTCTTCATTCCATCTATCACCTTCCTCAGTGGGCTTCAGACAGAGTCAAAGAATCCCAGAATGGCTGAGGCTGGGAGGGACCTCTGGGAGTCATCTGTCCAATTCTCCTGCTGAAGTAGGGATACCCAGAGCTGCTCACCTGAGACCACGTCCAGATAGGTTTTGAATATCTCGAAGGCTGGAGACACCACAACCTTTGGGAATCTTACCAGTGCTCGGTCACCCTCACATTGAAAAAGTGTTTCCTGATGTTCAGAGGGAACCTCCCAAGTGCCAGCTTGTGCACATTGCCTCTGGTCCTGTCATGAGGCACCACTGAGAAGGACCTGGCTTCCACCCTTCCTTTAAGTCTTTATATACATTGATGAGCTCCCCCTGAGCCTTCCCTTCTCCAGGCTGAACAGTCCCAGTTCTCTTAGCCTCTTCTCATAGGAGAGAGACTCCAGTTCCTTCATCATCTTTGGAGCCCATTCCTAAGGTCTCCCCAGTATGTCCATAGCTCTACCGCACTGAGACCTCTGGCCTTCTCTTCCAAATTATTTGCAAGGTTTAGAAGTCCTCTCTACTATTTGTCTGAAGTCTTTGACTGTATTAAAACTGTCTACTTCTTTTTAATTTTTGAAAAATGTTAAGGTTCATTTAAAAAAAAGTACTAGTATCCAGCACTTCATTTTATTTATTAATATTATTTTTTTAAATTCCCGTGTCCCTCCATGCTCTCAGCATCACCTTTTCCAATACAATTCTCATTTCCAACTGAGTGATTTGATCTTTGCTTTAAGACAATTTTTCATCTGTTGCTTATTTGGCTTTATTTCTTCTTGACCAGGTTTCACAGCTTCAGATTCTGTGTTGGCAGTTTCTTGGACAGTTTTCCTTTCCTGTTGACCAGATATAATCTCTGCCAGTATGGATGCTAAGTCTTCTATTGCTGGCCAAGCGAGAATCAATCATGCTGGATCTTACTAATATAAATCTACACTTAATAGAAATGTAATTCTCTTGGGAATTAATATCTACCCTAATGTAAATTTTGTCACATTTTATGGATAATTAGGAATATTAATTAATTATTCTATCCTACTTCCATGTATGTTTGCAAATAGATGGCTATCAGGATAATTAAAATAGCAAGATAAGAGTAGCAAAATGGCTTCAGACTAGCAGCTATATAAATATATATATTTAGGAATACTTTCTGCCTGTGTTTCTCGGGACAGATCGTTGTTCAGCTTCATACGCATGTGGACCTACTTTCCAGCTATTCTTGTTTCACATCTATATTGCAGAATCACTGTAGAGCCACAGGCATGTTGAACCCCATTGTCCTCTAGACCATTCAAGCTTAGCACAAATGCACGATCTAGCAACGAGAGCTTTCACTCAGCCAATTCTGCGTGCCCAGAAGTTCAACTCAGCTTTTTCATCCTGAACAATGGGGAAGCAAGGGGGATAGCCTAATATTTTATCTTCTGTTTTGCCTACGTAGTCTTTGTCCACCAGCGTTTTGCAGCATTAAAGGCAAACCTCTTTCATGCAATAGCTTTCTGAAAGCCTTCCTCCTCTAGACAAGGCAATGATGAGTTAGAGTCACTGTTTGCTGCTATCTTGATCTGCTTTTCAAATGAATACGCCTTTTCTATCATCTATATAACTTGTTCTGCTCTTTCTGTGTCTTCCCACACCATGGCACAATTTCTGGGTTGAATACAAGACAAAATTCTGAAACTTTATTCTGCTGCTGCCTTATCTCCCAAGGATCCCCTCTGTCTCCCAAGGAATCCCCTCATCCCTTTGAGATTTGCTTGTACTTTTTTCACCACTCCCAGTCAAACAAGTTATTGAAATGTTTTTGTTTGTTTTTTGCTGTTTCCCTCCCTCGCCTTCAGTAGATGTTTGTAAAGCATTTAACACTACACCAGGCGGGTTAATTTACTGCACTGGTAAAACAGGCTATTTGGAGTGTCTTGCAACACTGACATGTTTTCAGCTTGAAAATCAGATGTCTCCATCCCAAAGGAAAGAATTCTTGCCAAAGCTTTGTTTATATCGATGCCAGGTGCAATCTGGCCCAACAGTGGTAATGACATATGAACACTAAACAGTTTGTGAAAAACATGCTTCAAAATGAAATCTGAATCCTGTCTGTAAAGACCCAGGTAAGAGTCTTAGTAGGAATTTGCCTGCTATAGGAAAGTATTTCTTTGTAGAAACATTAATTTGGCTTCTGGGCTCCCTTTAGTGTTATTAGTGGCTTCTGAGTTCAATTTTTTTCATTACAGTTTGTTTTTCTTTTGCTTCTGGTAGAGTTTTCAAAGTCCCATGTTTATTGTGTAGAAATATTTTAACAAAAATTACTGTAATTACTGTATTTGATATTTTATTTTGTACATAACTCTTGCATGTATGGTTAACAAAATTAACCTTTTTTTTTGCCTCACAGAGAGCAACCCTGATTTGGTGAAAATTAGAAATACCACAGTGCAAAGCACACTGCAGCACCGCTTGAAAGGGAATTGCCAGAATTGAATTGCATCCTCTTCTATTTAAACAAGTTTGAAATAGGATTTCATACCTAGAAGAGATTTTTTTGGTTACTGTAAAATTAAATCTATGTAAAAAAACCCCTATGTAAACCTCACCCTTAGATTAAGTAACTCCCTGCCCATAATGTGAAAGTATCAGAAACCTTGTCAGGCTGCAACTTGCATATGTTTGTCTGAGGTCTGTGATGGTCACATTCCCTGGCAAACCTAGTAAGATAAAACTGTAGAAAACAGCAGTGGGTTCACACACTGAGAGGTCAAAATGTGCCCAGACTTTGTTTGCAAATCTGTATTAAATTGACACTCCCACTAAATCAGCAACCATTTAAATGAAGATTTAGCCCTAAAAAATCAGTGACATTTATGTAGTGATCAGATTCTTCTCTCTTCAGAGGGTCAATATGTTAAAACCAAATACTCATTGCTGCTATTGAGTACGTGTGCTGCAGTAAGGAAGGTGCCCAGTGTGACCCACATATCATATAGGCATAAAGCAAATCACTTCCTCAATGAGTAAACCGGACGAAAGCTGGAAAACAACAGCAATATGAGACTATTTGACAAAAAGCTATTCATGTAGGAACCCATTACCTCACCACATACCTAAGTGTGAGCCAGTGGCTTTGGGTTTTTCTTTGAGAAGAATTTTGAGGGAAATTTTCAGGATGCCTTTCCCATGTGTTTGAAGTAAAATCAGGAGATCAGTATGCCTTTAAAATGAGAGAAAAACTGCTTAATGCTTTAACTCAAACTTCACAAATCATGATTCTTGAATCAGTGCCTCAGCAGAAAAGGAAAGATTCAGATTTGCAGATGGCAAGTTGTTTGCTGCAATCTGAAAGGGTCTATACTATAATGGCAAAAAACATGACTATATACACTTTCTTCCTCTGTCCATCTGCCACTGTTATAGTCTAGTGTGGGGTTGATTTTATTTAAATTTGGACTGTTTGCAGGCTGATTTCTCGTTTCTGCAATCATTAGGTTTGTCACAAAAAGAGTAAATAGATTTAAAAAAACCCCAACAACTGCTGCCTTCATGCTATGTGACTTAAACAGTGAATAGACTGTTGCAATAGACTTCTGCTGAAGAAATCTGCTGCTGGTCTGCATGGTACCTCATTCACTGACTGTGTATATATACACAGAGTATATATGTGTATACATGGACAGAATATGTGGGAATCATCTGAACGCTTGCAAGTATTTTCTGAAACAGAAGATGCAGAATAGTGGTAATGACCACACAGACCAAGAAAAACAGAAGAGAAATACATTAATAATAGAAAATGAGTAATGCAAATGGATACTTAATTTATTAATATTTAAAGGTCATAGGAAGAGTCATCTTGTTTTACTCACTTATTATTCTCCTTCATCCAGGGAAATTATACAGTAGTTTACCCTGCAAGCTAGCTTCCCCCACACTTATTTTGTAAGAAAAAATGTCAGTGGAGAGAGGTATGTATTTCTCAAGACACAGAGACATTGTCTAAAATAAACCTTTGTGCCTTCTGCCATCAAACTCTCCTTGTTGCAGGGACCACTTGGTGGACCCACTTCCTGGAGCACTGGTCCTTATGGACAAATCCCCCAGCCCAGGCTGGTCCCCTGTGCTTTCTTCATGCCCTTGGCTCCCAGTGGCACTGGTGCACCAAGGAGTTGTCCCCACTGCTCTACAGAGACACCCCCCAGCACAACCCTCTCCCCAGAAGGCAAGCTGGAGTCTATGGGGAACAGAAACAACTGGCTAAAGCTGCCAGCTCTGCCAGGTTGATGGCATAGGAATTACAGCAAATAATGGAAATTGGCTCCTTAACATGTTATGTCTTTTAAATGGTCTGTGATGTTAAAGGGTGCATATAGCTGTTTTAGGGCTTGTAGGTCATTAGCTCAGAGGCTCTGAAAAAGTAATATCTGAAGACACACTTTTAAAGGGTTCACTTTAAATAGCTTATTCTGTGAAAATGCAAAAATATCAAACTAAAATTATTGCAGAACACTGATTCCCCTCTCTTTTGCAGTGCAGAAGGGGTATCAGCGTGCAAACTGGAAACTCAGACTCATTGGGACAGTAAATATTTTGGACCTGTGTTTTTGGAAGATGGAAGAAAACAAAACAGCTGCCAATAAGGTTTCATTCTGCTCTGAGTCCCATGGCAACTCCACCAGTGAAGAGGGAAGATAAGTTTGGCTCATTGCTTGGCAGTACCTTGCAAGGTATCCATCTAGATATAAGTCATCTGCTTTGTCTAAATACTATTGAAGTTTAGTCACCTTTTGGTGACTTTTTTTAAAATTTTTTTTCCTTTTAGATTTAAAAGGAACTTTGTTATAGTTTGCATTCAATATTTGTCCTCCATCAAGACAGTATTGATATAATTTGGCATGCATGTTGTTCTAAAGTCAGTGAAAACAGCAGTAAAGAACTCTGAAGAACATTATTTGCTGTAGATCTGAAAATTTATAAATTTAGAAAATTAATAGGCGGGACACATTTTGTTGCACGGTTCTGAAATTAGGATCTTTGTCTAAAGCTGATGTAAAAAATAAATGTGTTTTAAGCTATGTAAGGCTTAAACTATCCAGCATCTTTGTCACTTATTCCATGTCAAGTGGGTACAGACTGCAGTGATTCTGATAAGGAGGCTTTTCACATCCATTTCTACAAAGTAGTAACCGGACGCAGAGGGGGGTGAAGAACAAGGGTCATATTTATAATCTGGAATGCTGCAAAATGTATCTCTTCGAGTCTTCAGCTAAACTGAGATATTTATCTTAACAAGATCTAATTAGAC
This sequence comes from Manacus vitellinus, assembly GCF_001715985.3. Taxonomy (NCBI): domain Eukaryota; kingdom Metazoa; phylum Chordata; class Aves; order Passeriformes; family Pipridae; genus Manacus; species Manacus vitellinus. The sequence goes on along the minus strand of NW_021940208.1, from coordinate 47,974,707 downwards.
CTCATTTCCATAGCATATCAATTATTTTCCTCATTAGAGTAGCTAATGCCATGTTCGGATATCATGGCAATCAAGCTTGTGATTTCTGGAAAAACTGGTTAGAAAGCTTAGTATTAAGTGTGTTTCCAACTGTGAAATTTATCCTTCTGAGCAATGCCTCCCAGTTTACTCACTTTGTTCCAGGATTCTCTGCAGCATATGGCCACTGGAATCCATTAAATAACACAAAGTAAGACAAAGTCAGCGATGAGTCAAAAATAGCTGCACTAGTGAATCACCTTTCAAAATTCAGTCTCTAACAAGAAAAATAATGAAGAATAAGACATGCAATTAGAAGAAATTAAGGTCAATTTTCAAGCCGGGTTGCATACATGGTGGTTTCAAAATCCATGTTAGGCATCTCAAATAAAAGCAGTCTGATTGAACACCTGCAGCTCTTGGCAATGCACTTGTGTATATAAGGCAGCCAGGCAATTCTTGTACACAGAGGTTTTACCTCTCCATTTTATTTCCCCCATTACCAAAAACTCCTAAAACTCCAGGTCCTAATCACTAGGTTTGACATGTTCCTTTTTTCTCCTAAGGAAGATACGCAGTGCTTCCAGTGCATGGCCATATGTGTGCCATACACTTGTTGGACAAGTCCCATTTGCTCAGCATGAGAGTGAAGGCACTTATTTTTATTTCAGGAGCTTTCGCAATGTATCTGGCCAAATCTGTTGTCACAATATACTTGAATTCCTTGCATCCAGCCTGAGTCATCTTAAAAGTTAGGTATCTGTTCTAAGGATTTTACTAGAGCTTTTTTACAGTCAATAGTGAGAGGTCAGTATTTCTGGAAGGAGATTTATCTTCTAGAGCAGCTGCCTAAGACACAGAGATTATACGTTATTTGGAGGCACTCAGCTCCCTTGGCTGAAGCACCTTCTTCCTAAAGAGCTGAGGCAAGCTGAGTCTCACCTCAGTGTTTTCAGGGCTGGTGTCTCCTATTCCAGATGAGACACACAACATTTAGCTGATATGAAAGGTCTAACTAGAGACCTCTGCTGCTATAAGAATATTGCACTAACAGTGGATCTGAGCTCAACGTGTGGTTGTATCGACATGCTGCATGGCTGAGGGCAAGGACATGCTTCCATTCACAGCTATACCTTAACCAAACACTAGTCAACTACATTTGTTTCCCCTCATTTAAAATACATCTAGTGCTCTGAATGGGTGCATCTTGAATGAGACAGGAAACACGCAAGTTTCTGAATAAAAGGAATTCTTCACTTGATGCATTTTCATAGAATCACATGGGTTTGAAACTTTGTAGTTATTATTATTATTTCATTACTTTTGTATCCAACTCCCTTCATTCACAAACAAATATGGCTTCATCTGGCCATCCAAATAATATATTCAAACAAAATATCCCAGGAAATAAACAACTGTGTTCTTCTGACCTGCATTATGAACAATAAAAAGTCACCTAAGAGTCCACAGGCTGTACATACTGTGTCTGTCCCCTTATACCTATGCATTTAATGGGCATGCCTATGAATTTAATGGGCATATTCAGGTATCATGCAGATCGGAATCCAGCCACAAAACTCCTAATTGATTTGAAATTATATGGATGGTAACGGTGCCAGAAGACAATTTAGTGTGCTCTTTCGTACTGAGCTGAAGTTGTTTGGTTTTCTTAAAAGAAATAAAACTGATAATTGTCACTACAGTAAGTAAATATGTCTGAATACATGCAGAAAGCAGATCTATTGGGTAAGAAGGTTACAGAATCTCATTTTGTGGTCCATCTGCTCCCTCTTTGCTTACCAAGCCAACAGACACTAATCTGGGATGAAGAAACTGACAGGACATGGGGGAGGAGTAGATGGTCATGATTCCAGCTTGTTTCAGCTTTTTGATATATGTGCTCATGCCATTGTGATATAATAGAAGGAAAATAATGTAGTGAAGTGAGGAGGACAATTCAAACAATTATGAATTGCAGTAGCTTTTTACTGTTCTAGACTTTCTCACAATTTCAGTGCAATTTACATATTTTACCACTGAGATACGAACACTCAAAATTAATGTTCAAGGGGAAAAAGATACATTCCTGAAAAAGATTGTTAAGCAGATCATAAGCTGAAATAAACAGTAAAATAATCAGATTGAGCTAAAAAAAGTGTCCAGGGTACTCCTGTTGGATTTTTTTCCTAATTGGTATCTACGCCGACGGTCCTGGAGAAAAGGTGAACATCACTGTACAGAAAATTTCTAGCAACCCTAACATTAAAAAAACCCAAATAAAAGCAGTGCAAAAGGATGAGAATTAAATAAAAAAGAGATAAGGATAAAAACAAAATTCAAAGCCACAGACCATCAGTGAGAAAGACAAAGCTGAAGTGGCAGTGTGGCAAATGAGGGATGGCAAACGAGAAAGGGATGTGCTACGTGACGGTGCAGTAATAAAAAACCCAGCTAATAGAGCTGTATTGTGTCACCTCCACCTCTGCACAGCTCAGCAACAACAGCACTGACAGACTTTATTTCCAATTCTGGTCACTTTGTCATCAGAAAAATCATATTAAATAATAAATAAATTCCTAAGGAGCAAAGTAAAAAAGAGATTAAAAGAGATAAATACATATTTTTTGGTTTAACTGCAATCAAGATGCAAGGTATGTACAAATAATTTTAGCATGTGAACACTTCACTAAAAGTGATAAGTTCTTGAACATAGTAAAAGAGAAGCATCACTAGCATTTTGGTTGAGTACCGTGAAGAAGTTATAAAAATTAAAGCTGTTTTCAGTGCAGAAGTGTACCTAATGATTAAAGCACCTAATCCAAAATTTAAAAACAATTTCAACCACAGGATGTGAGGCGCTGACACAGCATAAGGTCCCTCTACCAGATGAAGGCTTTTCATAGTTTCTAGAAGGGTAACTTTGGCCCACACAGTGACTGTGGATGTGCATAAAAATGACCGGACTTCCCTCAACTAACCATGGATTTATCATGCATTCCTTCTTACCCCCTTCCCATTCCCAGTCCTCCAAAGCCACCTGGTTGTCCCCTGGATGTGGTTACCCTCCCTTATGTGCAGAGCCGTGATGATTCATGAAGATGTTGGCTTAACTTTGATGCTTTTTTGCCCTCTACAAAACAACTGAACTGACTGAATTGCTCCCCAGACCACACCAAACAGTAGCACAGTGCTGCTGATCACCAGTGTTGGGGCTGAGCTGGTGGCCCCAACCAAACACCATGATTTGGTCATGGCACCGAATGCACTGGTGTTGTCAAGGCAGTGGCCACGCAGGGGCAACCAAGGAGAGCTCTGGACATCACCATGCATATGCCATGCGGATATGCATATGCCATGGAGGAGTAGACAGTCAAGAGAAAGCTCTGAGCTAAACCTATGACATGGTCAATGGCAATGACAGAAATTCAAGGTCAGTTGTACAAGAAACTTGCCTGCATCCAAAGAAGGACACAGAAACAACTGTAAATGCAACAGGAGATTCCCTGGAGAAACCGTTGCTACTTTGGCTAAGGACAACTCAACTCTTTCCAAAAAAAAGTTAATGACCATAGATGGAGAAGAGATGACTGGAGGGAACCTCTTTGAAGCACTGGTTTCCAAAGATGACCATAAAGTGGCTTGACTTCCATGTCTCTCAGTGTGCAAGCAATGTTTGGAGGCTCTTTGTTTCATACTTTTTTCTGGGCATGCTGAGAAGTACTGGGCAAAAGGGTAACTTTTTGAGCTCCATTCTGCCTCACACACATATACACACCTATGTAGCTGCCTCAGTCTTGCATATCTCAAACAGCCCAGGCCCTAACACAGGGTCTAAGCTTTCCATGGCCTCAGGCCTTTCTCCATGTGAGCTTGAGCTCTCTAGGATTAATGGTCATGAATCACAAGGTATTGATTTCGTGAGAGTCAGGAATTTCATATAGCGAAGACCATACATAATTACAGATCTTCCTCTGAACTTCATCTAATGTATTGGAATTTATAAAAATCAAACTTGGACTTGAGATAACAAAAAGGATTCCCAGCACAGCAAGCTTTTCCAGACAAACCTGCCCAGAACTTTTCTCTTATGGTTTAATGTACTGCAGGCACAGTATGCAATCACAGAATAAGGGTATGCTTGGCATGAGCAAAGATGTGCATTCATCAGCCTAGAATAGCATGGATCCAAGTCACATCCTCCAGTCTGTGTGGTGCCTTCAAATGGTCAGAGTGATCACCAAAAAGGCAATCTAAGCTCCTTCTCCTCACTCTCTTGTATTTTGGAAGTTGGTCTTGATGCATTCATCTTTCACTGAATTTGTCAAAAATTCTCTGTTCCCAGGAGTAAGAAGAAAATAACTTTCCTCTTTTACCTACACTGGATCAGGGATCCTTGGAACAAAAGGTTCTCTCTTTGTGTTTAATAGTCCTTGACTGGATTATTTAATGAATATACTCTGTTTCTTTTGGACCGATGTTCATTTCTACACTATCAAGAGGGAAAAGAGCCCAACTATACCTTGTCTGAAACAGAGTTGCTTTTCAATTTGCTTGGAACGTGCCACTTGATAATTTTTCTTGTTTGAAGCATATTGGCATCTGCAGCCAAAGGCAGACAACTCAAGGACACAGCTGGTCCTACAGGCTCTAGAGAAACCCTGGGAACAAAACCAGGGCTGCAGAGTTGAGAGAAGACTCCACAGAGTGAACATGCAAAATCAGACTTGGCAGAGAAAGCCACCATGAGTATGGAACACAGCCAGGTTTCAGTGGGTGCCTCAGTGGAAAACATAAGGGTCTTTGTCCAGAACATGATTAGCAGAGGTCAGCTAATGAATAATACAGTAACAATGCTTTCTCCTCCTCTAAATCCATGTCCAGCCTTGACATCCCATCTCTTGATACAGCTGGAAAGCCCAATGCAGCAAAGACTGCTTTAACAACCCATGTGTCCATCACCTGTGGGAAAAGAGGGTCAAGAACTTTGCTAGCTTTCACTTTGCAGCCCCAAACACTCGGTAGTGTAGCAGAGAAGGTTACACAATCACCAACTTCCAGGTGGCTGTGGCAGTGGTTTTGTTTCCTGTTTGCAAGGGGATTCATCAGCTATAAAAATGGTCCTTCTCATCCAGCAGCTCTTCCTCTGTTGCTGAGCCTTCACTGTTCTGCTGCTGGACCTCTTGTCCTTTCCCCCTCCTGCAGGACAGACACTGGAGTGCTCTGTAAGCCCAGATCCACCGGTACCCTGGCTTTCCCTGTGCATGGTCTGGATGGCATGGGAGATGGTACATGAAGCTGGAGACTCTCAGCACAGTTCTGATAACCCCTATGGGGTCTTTGCTGTCCCCTGTCACATGCTTCTGTGTTGTGTGAGCTGCTGAAAAGCAAAGGGCATCATGGAAATGGCACAGAGTTTCTGTGGCAGGTTATCTGATGTGGTGTCCAGTGCCCCGCACTGCAGGAAGTGGGAAAGCCAAATGCGACAGGGCAGGGAATGTCGTGCACCAGACCCATGTCCCACATGGGCAAAACCAGCGTTCCACATGCCCTCACCTGCTCAGTGGAGGTACCTGGTTCTGAGCCACATCCACTGACTAAGCAATGCATCAGATCATGCAGCACCAGCCTGGAACTGACTGGCTGGGAAAAGAGCTGGCTACTGGAGTGGTGAGACCTGACAGGTGGCACACAGATGGAAAAAAACTAAATCTCTGTCATCTGCTTCTATTTGATTCACTGCAAATTCCTTTCTGGGGAAGGAAAAAAAAATCATGTCTTGTAGAATGAAGATCTGGGTTCGGAAGATCATGAAATACTTCAGTTCCTATAGGGACTTAAAGACCAAGCAAAATCAAAAGCTCTGGAGAAATCAATATTCTACCTCTCTGCACATCCATTTTGGGATCCCACCTTTTGGTACAGCCAAGCAGTAGGTGAAACCACAACTTGTGACTCTTCTTCTACCTTCACTCAGCCACTTACTAATGCATAACTTGGTTCAAATACAGGTATCTGTCCTTAAAACAGTATCCATGACTTCTAAAATCCAGGCAAGTCAAACAATTGTAAGGATTTACTGCTCGTGGTGAACTACCAGTTGCAGTAACTTCTTAAGAAGGAAGCAATGCCAGGTGAAAATAACATGGGTAGGTAGGTTCAAGGAGCTAACTAATCCATCCTAACTGGGCAGACCTAGAAGGAACTGCTGCCAACCATACCCATAATAGAAACTACTTGTTGTAAAATGCACCCTGAATACAATTATAAACAGAATTGATGTGAAAATACAGATGTTCAGATGAATGAATTAAAATCAACAACAATTTTGATTGGTTCATAAAAAATGTAATTGATTTTTTTTCTGCAGATAGATCAGTATACACAGTTTTAAAGGAGAACCCAAATATACTATATTTATCAACAGCCAAATTTAAGCGATTTAAATGGAGCTTTACATAGGTGTTGGTTAGGAACCCAGCCCCCTTGATTCCAGACCATGCAGGGGCTAGTACTGTCCTCTGCCTGTCACTGGACTCCCACCCTTCCCACCAAAATAACATTTGCTTACTAATGGTTCTTTCTCCAAAAGGCGTAAATGGGCTCTTGTTTGAGCTCGTCACAGATTCAGCTATATTCTTTTATCTTCAGTAATCTGGAGATTTTTTTTCCCTGCAGATAGTTTCTGTGTTCTACTCACTGCTATTTGCTAGAGAAAGACTCTTGGGCTTTTTGCCCTTTGTATTTCCTCTCTTCTTTCATGTGGAGAAGACTGCCAACGTGGGATTTGCAAACTGCTGCCAATATGGGATTTGTGCTGCTGCGGCTGCCAATCTTTAATTTAGCATATGTATAAAGCTAATTTTTGGACACGATGCTAGTGCCTGGCATCTCTGCAGGAGTCAGCCAGGTTGTAATGTTTGTATTGTACTGTGCTATAAAAAACAATAAAAAGAAAATATAAAGGAAAAAGCCTTTTATCTCTAGCTTTATAGCTACAAATATGGTCTAAATACTTGTATTCTCCCTCTGCATCTAAAATTCGCTTTCTCCTTTCTGTGTCATAGCCCTTTCTTTTAGATTTGCAGTTTGTGTTGCCTGTAGTAGGAGCCAATGATAGGCTTGTGCTCCCTACTGAGCATATCTTCATATTAAAATGTATAAATTCAACTCTTCAGATGGAGAAAAAGGACTAGTTTCCCTTTAATTATATTTAAACCACACAGTCACATGCGCAAAGTAATACTTTGTCCTTTTAAAAAATATTTTAATACAGAGAGTCAGAGTAAAAAATATAATCATTCAGGAAACATCGTTCTTATAGAAAATGTAAGCTTGACTACCCTTCTTTGGCAAGGACGTCTACAGTTTGGGAGGATGTTCCTGCAGTGAATTCTCTAAAATATGGCGCTGCCATTCTGGCCGCTGCGTGGGAGCGGGTGTGAGCCAAACTCCAGCTCCTGCAGCCCTCATTTGGAGGACCCCATGCAGCCCCAGGGAGCTCCATGGCCATGCCTGGGAGCAGGCACAGGGGAAAGCTGCTGGGGAGGCCAGTGGTACTGGGTGGGTAGAGGGAAGCAGCTTTATGCTGCCCCATGATGGTGGCTATAGCAGGACAAAGGCTATAACTGGATGATACATTTCCCAGTGGTCCCAGATGGATTTATAGATGGATTTATAGGAAGAGAAGGATTCCTAGGAAGAGACAGTTCACAGTTCTTCCTTGCAGAGGGAATTTTCTAAACCTTTACCCAAATCAGCCCTTGTACTCGAAGGGTGGATGTTCACTAGAAGAAGTGCAGCATAAAGTAAATTCCAGAGAATGGGCTGTGTTTTGGAAGAGTATGGCAGACCACGACAGTGGCAAACTGAGCTAGTGATTTAAAGGAGGACCCATGACTGCATCCAGTTGCAGCATCCTTCCCCAAATGCAGGGGAAAAAAATCATCAAGCAAACACAGAGAAATATGAGGGTTTTGTACATTTGCTTTTTACAAATATTTAGTATACCCACAGGCTGCAGAATCTATTTTGATTTTTTTTCTTATCAACAGAGATTTTTGCTATTTCTTCTTTCATAACAGATATCAGACGAAGGAAAAGGATACTGCACCATTCTGACATAATTTTTTCATTTTAATTATTGTGATTTAAATTACCCCATCTACAGAAGACCACAATATAGCATTCACTACCCAGTAATAGAAGGTAGTTTTTCCACATGGCTAGACTGGTATTTTCTAAGAAGGAGATCTGCTAGCTTGCCTACTTTCACAGCGGCAGTGCCATGTGCAGTAATGAGACAGGATTATTGTTGCAACTGCTCTTGAAGGCCTCTCTCCCCAGGCAGCCAAAGAATGACTGAGTCACGCAGGTGATGCATTTGCTGTAATGAGACAGACAAACCCCCAAAACTCACATCCAGAACAATCCCCAGTGTATCCATGCCTCTGGCTGAGGGTATGGGGAGGTGAGAACAAAACCACTGATGCTGGGAAAAAACAAATAAAAACTAATTATTTAAAATAAATAAATAAATAAATAAAGGTGTGGGGGGGTTCTAATGTTAATATACCCTGCACAGTCATGCAGAAAACTCAGAGTTTGATTTCTAATCCCAGCCTCTCGTTGCCCCGGCTGGCAGGAAGCACGCACAGGGTGGAAGGAGGTGCCGTGCATCACTCAGCAGCAGCCCCTCCGGCTGCCTAATGAAAGGGGCTGACAGGCTCTTACAGGAGACCCATCCAGCCCGCCTTGGCTGGGACGATGATGGCCTTGGCAAGGAGCACTGTGCCACAGGAGGGGATTTTTTTCCTGGCTTTCTAAACTACATCCTTGAGGCCCTGTGTTGCTGCCAACTTCTTCTGCCCAATGCGGGACTGTCCAGGACTCCCTCTGGGGCTCATCCGCCGGTTGGAGAAGCTGTTACTGAGAAACACAGGATACCCTCCCAAGCCTGGACCACCCTCACTGAGCTTCCTGCACCTGCTGACTGGGAGACTGAACATCGGGACTGGGAATGGTCGCAATAACAGCACCATTGATAGGAAGCATAAGCACCAAACAATTATTTATCTTGCACTAGGAGTTTGTAAGGTGGGTATTGCGAGGAGTCCTCTGTAAGTTGGAAATCAGCTCTATTCCCAGAGCACTGGTGCATCGGAAAACCCTACTGATGGGCAGCTCAGAAATATGGAAAGGATTAACACTCTGAATGCCAGGATGGTGTCACCAATGTTGTGTCACGTAAGCAGCTGTGCTCTGAGCCCCCCATCCTCTTCCATCAGGGGGGTAGCAGGAGTAAATGTTTACATTGTCAACTGTAACCGACAAACATGGGACAAATACTATTTTATAGACCTCTGTGAAGTACTGGGAAAAGGTGAGGGGATTCCTGCATCTTTGCTTTGCTATGCAAACTCTTCTCCTGGGCAGCAGGCTGGAAGCTCTTGTGACTGCTCTGGGGAGTTATTCCTTGCGACTAAGGTCTCATTTCCACTGTGATTACCTGCTGTGGTTTGGATCAGTCACTTGGTTTCACAGCACACGGGGCTGCCCTCTGCTATGAGCCAGTGGCATCTGAAGCAAAGCAAGCAGTTAAGGAAGCTTCAGGTTTGTCTACCAGGATAAAACCTACCACAGGTTTTGTTTCACCTGTGTCTGGCCCTTCTCTTCTGATTAAATCCTATGATTTATTAAGTTTGCCTGATGCAAGCAGAGTCTAGGCACCATTTTCCCTAATAAGGTATCACACAAGCTCATGCAAGTACTGTTGATCCTTAAGATAAAGATATTATCCCCGGACTGAAAGCACAGGCCAGTATCACTGTCTGACCAACCACTGGTGACTTTGCTAAACCTGCCAGAAAAGGGGCTGCTACCAAGTCTTGTTGCTGTCAGGGAGTTCAGATCTTTGACAGTGCCAACCAGTAATAAATCTGAACCAAGGGACAAGTACTTAAACTGCATGCTGCATCACGAAACCTATTCAGAAGCCTACACAAAACCCAATCCAACCAAAACAAGAACAAAGAGCTTTTCGGGAGGTCTTGGTATGACCTCATCACTGACCTGCTGATTCACCATTCAGTTAGGCAAAGGATTCATATGACACTAGTCTTCCGCAATCATGTGAGAAGGGTACCAAATAAAATGGACTCACTGGTGTGAAACATGAAATTATCCTCTCACATTTCATCTGTCAATTATTTCACATCAGCAGTCAAGGAAAACAGATGTAATGAACAGCTCATCATTCAAAACACTCACCCACTAAACCCAATTCCCTAGCTAAATATATTCAGGGGAAGATCAGCAATGGTTGGATTTACACGTGATGTGAGTTGAGTTCACTGGCCAGTTTTCCATGTTGGACCACACCAGTGCAGCTGTACCCCACACCTCTGAGAGTCCAGACAGTTGCCCATTCCCAACACATGACCCCTCACCGTACAAATGCCTTGTTCCTGAATAGAAGCGCAATGCCTTAACATCACTTACTTGGTATCCTGGACATCTACTTCTCCTGGTGTACCAGTGCTCAAAAGAATCCTATCTGTGCAGAGCAATAAAATAAGGACAATAAAATAGCCAGGATAGCAGATAATCACCATTGTGTGCAAGGTAGATCACAATCAACAGTGAAAGTGAGGGCACATCAAACATGAAGACTACAGTTTCACTCCAAAAAAGACTGCTGTTCCCCAAAACAAACTACAGTTAAGAGACAGGCAGACACTCCAGATTTTTCCATCTATTTTCTTCAAGTCTTTGTTCTTGACAGCCTTTGCCATCCTACCCACTTCAGGACTACCAAAGCCTGAACACCGCTGACTGTATCTCAGTGCAAGAAATACCTTAAAATTGCACAAAGGAGATAAATATCACTGCAGATTGCTATTTAAAAATGTGTTACTATGACTAATGGGAGAAGAAAAAAGAGTATTTTTTATTTCTCATAATGTGGCATACACCTCTATAACACAGCCATTAAATCCAGAGGTTTTACATATAGCCCTTTGCTGACGTAAATATTAGAAATGGATAATATATGGTCAGTGGAGCACTGCTGAAGCACAGGCAGTCACACAAGAGTGATGTTTCCCACCTAATCGCACAAACATGCCGACAAACCATGGCACCTCGGTGGTCTGGTTCCTCACTGATATTTCAGTTGTTCAGCTGCCGCAGCCACAGACACAGCGAATTTTGAATTAAACACTACTGCTCAGCGATGCTGACACTCGCAGTCAAGCATATCTTGATGAAATTAGAGATGCAGAAAATATTTTTTGACAGAGTGCACGAGCAAAACAGCCAGAAGTGCAGCGAGTTCGGTGTGAATGGCTCTTGCAGAGAGAGAGACCAGAGAGATGTTGAAAATTGGACTCTCTGATTTTGGCAGGAAGAGGCGCATTTTATTAGCAATCCATGTTGCAAACATAACTTTCCGACTATTAACAGTTTTTAGTTGCCAAAAGAAAATCACTATTTCTAATTCCTTCTCAGCTGTTACATTTATAATGGAAAAAGAAAAAAGAGGAAGGCAAGCAAACTTATATCTCCATTATGTAAAATATCAGATAAGTGTAGAATATGATAGCATTCCAGTTTAACAAAAGCTTCACAAATGTAAACATTTTACTACCTTCTCCCCAAACCCAACACCTGTAATTCCACAACAATTTAGCACACATATTAAAAATGTGCAGGAAAAATTTGCAAAGCGTCATAGACTAAATAGGAATTAGTAAAAATAAGACTGGTTATTCTTACTGTTGCTATTTATTACCTAGCAAGTGTGGTCTTAAAAGTCTAAGGACCCTTTGTTTCTTTGAAGAAACACATTGTGTTCTGATTTTCCTTTGAGTTTAACAGAATGGAAATTTTAAATTAATAGTGCAAGAGACAGCAGGATTACATCCAACTTGTAAAGCTCCAAACCCCACCTGTTTTACTGTATTTCTTCCTAACCTAGAAGGAAAATACAGCCTTTCTGGCTCTGCAAGTACCACCGTAATCCATGAGCAGAAGAAATTGCTATGAAACAATACTTTGTGTCTTTGACTCAGAGGTTTGAATGGGCTAAATGAGACTTTTAAAGCAGCATGTCTAAACTCCATTGAAAACATCCTCAGCTTTTCAGAAGGTCCTCAAAAGTTCACTAAGACACAGCATGTGAAAATTAGTAGCTAGCTCCTTTGCAGAGAAAGGCTGGCAAACTTGACTGGGAAATACCCTTTAGTTATAGCAGAGAGAGTGGCCCTTGGGGAAGGGCCCAGATGGACTTGGCTCCCATGGGCAGCTCCTTTGCCCAGCAAGAAACACACTGCTTGCCACTAACACCAAACCAGCTGTTCTCAACCACAAGGCTATATAGCTAATAATTGCAAAGTTGTCTTTATCCAGTGCTGTCATCATTCTAGCTAAGGTGACCACACATGAGCTTTCCAGTTACATTAAGACAGCACTGATTAGCTGCTCTGTGAGGTGAGTGGTGACATTTCCTACCCTGCATTGCCAGAACATGGCCAGCATATGTACTAGCTTGCAGAGGATGGGTTCTTGAAAACAAAATACAAATTCTCCTACATATCCTTAGTGAAGCCATGGGTGCTGGTTAGAAGATAATGGAGAGCTGAGCACTGCCTGGTGTGCAATGTTTTGGAACCCATACTTATGACAGAGCTGAAGGAGCAACACTGTGTCTGGGCACAAGGCAGGAGGGATGTGTTCAACAAGGAGCTCCCTGGACTACAAGGTGCCAGCTGAAGCACACAGCTGCTGATTGCCACTCTTGCTCATTTATCTCTGTGGCTGGGCACAGCCAAGCACGTGTGGCAGTGGGAACTCGCCCTGAGACCTCCTAGGGCCCTGGATGCTGCCTGCAGCACTGTCACACAATAGCCCTGGGTCATGGTACTCTCCTTTCCCACCATGAAATACTCCCAAAGCAGAAGGGACATGAAGTTCTGGTGACATAGATGAGCAGGAAGCACCCCATCCTCACAGGAGAAGCACTGGACTCCAGCCCCTGGTAGGAGCCAGCCACAAGGGTAGACCTGATGTTCCTGTGGCCGGCCATACTCAGGTCTAGCTCAGCCTCTCTGTGCAATCTGGGCCCCCAGCGACAGCACAGAGGAGCAAGGGGACAATGAAAACCAAGGTTTCTTTTGTCCTTGCACTAGACGGCAGAGGGACCCCTGCACGTGCGTGCTTGCGTTTTGAAGCCAGGCCCTGGGAGATGCAGCAACCATGACAGCCTCTGCACGATGTGCCCTGCCAGGCACCCGCTGGGCCAGCGTGGCTCTGCACCCACCCCTACTGCTAGCCCCCTCGCAGTGCAACAATTTACCCTTGAATAAATTAGCAATAATTGGAAATCCACTTCACTGGACCTTACGCAGCATGACTAATGTGACTCACTTTTTAGCTCTGTTCCTTTTGTGTGACTACTCGGCAAAGAGGGTGCCTTAGAAAAGAGAAGAACCAGTAAACTTTATGCTGTGGAAAAAGAAATGACAGTCTCTGAAGAGTGATATAAAGGTTTAATGGGTGATTTGGATGCACAAGACGCAAGTGTTTTAAGAGTACTGTGGAGCACAATGCTTCTACTGATGGCTTTTTTGCCTTTGTATCCCTGTCTTTACCTTTTAGATGGTGCATGTTAGTTTTGGTGGCACAGGGATAAGGCCAGAAAAGTACATCTCTGCAACAAAAGGAATACAAATCTGCAGAGCACAAATAGTTTTGAAGAAAAACCCCAGACTTGTGCTATTTACTAGCAACGTTGCAAGGGTTGGGTGAGCTGAGAGCAATCTGAATCTCAACCTTTGTCTTTGCCTAGATATCTTATGAGAATGTGGTTAAGCCATTTAAACCTCTCCTTTGTGGAAAAAAAATAATATTAAAGGGTATTTAGAATAGTTAACACAGTGAAATTACACCATAAAAATCTAACATACAAGAAATGTAATTTTTAAAAAGTGAGAGTATAAACATTGTTAATTCTGAAGTGTCACATACATCAGTTTTCTTTCATAACCCTATTCAAGCTCATTGTATCGAGCTAATTGCCAGGTTATGTTTTTTCAAAAAAAAAATAAAAAGAGGAATATTCAGCATATAAATGCCTGTGTATGCCCTGTAATATAGCACAGCTACAATATTCAAACAATTTGGCAAATTCTGTGCACTCACAATAACTTGCAACCTGGTATATGAAGTAAGCACTATGAATTACAATATAGAATTTGTGACACAATCAGCGTGGGTTTATTAATGTTATATGCAAATGCCATGTTTAAATATTTATCTTTTGGTACCTGCCAACAGGTATTTTCCATTCTAGGGGGAGTACTTTTCTCTTGATTTATGCACATAATTCCTACTACATGAAGCCCAGATACGCATGCAGAAAGAGAGAAAAATGCATCCCTGTAGCTACAATTTTTTCTACGACATTAGTGAGACATGTGTTTCACAATTTCTGTGCAGGATCCTTGAGCAGAAATTGTGGTGCATGAAACAATCCCAATTTCCAAGGAAAAAATTATAGCCTTTCATTCTCATAGCAGCATGTAACTAAGGTTTAGATGAGTGAACAGATGCATGCAAAAATCAGCCATGAGAATGGAAAACATTCATTTTCACAATCTGCTAAATCTGCTAGGTATGCATGAAACGAAGCCAAAGAGATCTCCAGCAGAACGCAATGTCACAGTCTTGGCACAACAGGGAACTTTCTCAGATGCAGCTTGTGCCAGCACTGGCACTTCTACTGTACAGCTGTGTTTAGAGATCACCAAAATATACTGGAATCTTAAAGAGTTAATAGTATGACTGCTATTGAAATATATTCTCTCCACTTCCCACTTTTCCAGGAAATTAGATGGGATTTTTTTTCTTATTATTGCAGCTACTGCTTTACATGAAGTAATAAGTTCAACAAATTATCCAAGCATGTTTTCCTCAACACAAGTCCCTTATCAAACCCTTTCAATGAAAACTCTGGTGTTCCCTTCACAACAATTACATGACCCAATCTTAGTGACCTCATGCAATGCTGAAAAAGATCCTGAATTTTATATTATTTTTTTTATATTACTGTTATTCAAAACTAGAGGAGAAATGAGTATATAATTAGACTGGGTAGATCAGATTGAATTAAAGGGTAGAGTCAAATCTTCTCTTAAGTAGCAGTTTCTCAGAAATAAGGCCTCTGACTTTCCAAGGGTGAATTATGTCATATTTTGTTGAAATGTAGATCTTATCAATTTAACTTCACAGTTCATGCCTGGCCTCCAAAAGCCTGACTCTCTAAAGCTCAGAGAAAGCAACTATATTGAACACCACCCTGTCTCATTTTAGCACATTAAAACAAGGGCCATGGGCAAGAAAGGATATATGGAAAAACAGGAAGGGAGGAGACCATTTCCTTGAGTGGCAGGCTTCATCTGACAGCTCCTTTGTGCCTCCTCTTGGAATGGAGTCTAGGGTCCTCCAGTTCTTAAGAGAGGCACCTTTAATCTCTTTTCCCTTAAATGCCATTGTTTGGAAGCACTTGGTTTAAGCAGCACCTTCAGGATAAAGACCTTTCTCTGAAGTGATAAGGAGAGTCTTTCCACAGAGGTAGCATTGTTTTCTGGTCTCTTGACAGGACTCTTTAGGAAATATGGCAGCTTCACACATAGGGGGAATATCATAGCTTATCTTTGGAATCTTGGATCAATTTTAATGGGAAAAAGCATTAAAGGAACTTGTCACATGGTTTCTGGAACCACATGGAGAGTCAAGGATGTCTCCACGCTCCAAGGCTGCCGCTCAAGCACTTGCATTTCTATTTCTTGGCAAAAACCACATTTATGAACTCACTTGATTTCCAGAACAGGGTGAAAACCAGATGCCCTTCTTTGCACCACGCAGCTTACTCCCTGGGATGTCTACATGAAAGTTAGTGTGATGATGGGGTTTATTTTAAGGTGGTGGTTGATTGGTGGCCTATGGTGTTGCCCTTTTCATGCCACACTCTGGAAGAAAAAAAATAACTATGAAAGGAGGTGTGCTCACACCAAGTTACTCTGTGAAGTATACCTTCCCTCTGATCTATGACCTGGAATCAGTCCCCAGAGGCAGGGAGGTAGATGCTGCCAGGATAGCCCTCGGATTGCTTACAAAACTCTGCTGGAGTCCTGACATGAGGAGGAGGAAAATGAAAGGAATAGTTTAGAAAAAAATACTTTTGTTTAGGCCAGATCTGTGACCTGTAAAGCTGCCTCAAAAAGAGTACACAGCCTCTATACTTCCTTCAGAGGCTCCATCAAAAGGAATGCCTGGAATCTGCAGCTCTGTGCAGTATAAAATTTCACTGCATACTCTTTCCTCTTTGTTAAGCTCCAGAAGCATGTGTTACGATTTTGTACCTTCTTCAATGACTTTCTTGACCTTTGCTGGGCTATCTCTCTTTTTTTACTATTCAAAAAATTTCCAGGGAAATTTCTACCAGACAATTTGTGTAAAGCAGATGTAACATCAGCATCTACTTCTCTGGCTTGTCCTATAATTGGCAATAATGATTTTCACAAGTGCTTGGAGTACTCTGCATTCGGGGAATCCCAGCAAAATCTGCAAGTTTTTCAATATTGTAATGAAAGGTTAGTGCCTTTCCTTCTGTGGTGAATGGGGTACAAACCCATATTTTTGGATGCTATGTCATGGGTTACAGAGATGCTTTCACATAAGTGAAAAACACGTAATTCCCATTCTCTGACAGCCCAGTGCAGCCACTTGGAAAAAAAGCAACAACAAAAAAAATTGAACTAGTTCAAAGCAAGCTCTTTACTGTACGTGCTGTGAGGCTACCTTGGCAGGCCTATAGGTTGCTACCACGAGACTGACAAATGCTGGGGAACACATTTGCATGGTTCGGTGAGTCCATAGGAGAGAATATGGTGTGCAACCTTGGCAAGCGTGGAAAGCGCGAGTCAAGGAAATGTGTAAAGTGCCAAAAGGGAACCGGCAGAACATTACACTTGTATGAAATGGGAGTAATCTCATTACCAGAGGTGATAACCATTGCACCCCTGATGGAAATGCATAATTACTGAAAACAGCTAATCAACTGCAAGAGCAGCAGGGTAGCCAGAAGCTCCTATCTATACCATCTACTGTGCTTAACCTAGTTGAGCTGCTCCTCCTCCTCCATCACCTTCTACAAATGGATCGCTAAAACATGCTGCACGTACACACCCTCACATGTGGGTCAGCACAGCTAAGTGATACAGTGCTTTGAATTTTTGATTGCAAATAAAACATGCATCAGTTCTGTGAAGTCTCCTTCCTAATTCTTTAGGATGATCAAGCACACCACACTTGCAGCTGTTCATTTCATAGCTATATCTATAGATAAACAGGATTTGCAAAAATAGTTTAACATCTGATTTCTATTGGAAAAAAAAGGCAACAGCAAGTTTCTTGCCATTAATCTCTGAGAAATCTTGGCTTATATGCGCACATATATCAGAATATGTGTATGCATACATATCGGGAACACTTGCTCAGCCTCACTGATGGTGGAACTGTACTAATGGGATGCTGGATTCAGCAGCCTTTAGCACATAGTTTTTTCTTTTCCTGACCCTTGCAGATTTTATCCAAGCACTTCCAACAAAAGGAGGAACTGTGTTGAATTCTTTATCAGACTGCAACAGGTGAGGGAAGAGGACAGAGGAGGGAAAAATTAGCTGTCAGCAGTTAAAAATAAAATATACAATTTCCCAGGTACAACTAGAAAAGCAGTAAAAACCACATGAATTTTTTCAAAGTCTTTAAACAGGAGCTGGCAGTTTGTTAAGAAAAAGCATAAATGAAAATTTTCCTAGTGATGGTACCAGTTTCATGTCTGTCGAGGATCTGATTTCTTGATTAGGTTAGTAAACTAGGACTAGAACCACACAGGGACACATACACTGTGATGGTTGAAAAAAAAAGCCATAGACTAAAATGTATAAGCTGTCCCTGGAGCACAGATATAAATCTAGGTCTTCCGTGTCTTAGGTTCATGTCCTAATCACTGAACTAGAAAGTCAGTTTCAGGCCTAGCTTTGGTCTCTGCCCAGTTAATATGTACTTAAAGCAAGGTGGAAGATGTTTCTACCACAGGAGTGCATGCATACAGGTGGATATCAGTTTTATTGAGCAAGCAGGATGCTGTCATCACTCCAGATAAGGACAAATAGACTCACATTCCTGACTTCCTTGACAAGTTTTCTAAACACTAGGAAAGTCATGCAATCACACAGTCTAATTCAGGTTGGAAGGGACCTCAGGAGACCACCTCATCCATCTGCCTCCTCAAAGCAGGGTTAACTACCCCTTGACTCACCCAGCCAAGGCTTGGATACCCCCATGGAGGGAGGATATACTAGTGCTCTGGACAACCTCTTCCAGTATCTGACTACCTGCCTGGGGAAAACTTTTTTCCCTTTGTCTCCAGTCAGCATCTTCCTTCATGTACTCTGTGGTCATTGATTCCAGCCAGTCTTTGGCCTTCCTCACTCTGTGCTTACAGACTCAGGTAATATTTCTCTATTCCTCCTCAGTAGCTATTCCTGTGTCCATTTCCTGTATACTTCCTTCTTATGTTTGAATTAAATCAAGAGTTCCCTGTTCAGCAAGCTGGCCTCCTGCCCTGCCTGCCTGTTCTATCACCCTTCAGATGATTTTTTTTGCATTTTGTGCAGGCTGTCACTGAAGTCTGACTAGCCCTTATGAGCTCCCTTGCCTTCAGGGGAAGCCTAACATGGGATCAGTTCTGCCTACCAGCTGAAGTCTTGTGTCCTTGCCTTCCTCGCTGCCTTCAGGATCATAAAATCCAGCATCTGACAGCTCCTGCAGTAAAGAGTGTTACTGACTGACTGACAGCTCATTTTCATTCAGGATTCCAGCAAAGCATCTCCCCTGGTCAGTTGCTCAGCACTTGTATCAAAAAATTGTCTTCCCTGAACTCTAGAAATCCGGATTGCTTTGCAACCCATCACACTGTTCTCTCAGTAAATTCTGGCATGGTTAAACTTCTCCATGAGAGTCAAGAAGAATTTGAGAATCTTCTTTCAGTTGTTTAAAAAATCTTCGTCCACAGTCTCTCCTTGATCATTCACCACCATGACATTCTCCTGTTCTGGCTTCCCCTCTGACCCTGATCCATCAGCCTGTTACCCATGCAACCGTGGACCTGACTGTTATTTCCTCTTTCCTATCCTAGCCATTTTAAAATAAAAATGCTATAGCTTCTGTGCTTTGCATGTGTCTCTTGTTAGAGTCTGCTAGGCAAATTTTGATTGCTCAAGGACCTTTCTGATATCCTTAGCATGAGAGAGACAAGCTGACAGAAGAGGACAGAAACGTTTCTAAATATGCCCAAAAGCAGAATTTCAAGCACTTAAGAGCACATGCAGGTGTTAGCAGTATGGCTGGGAATTGCATTCTTGGGTGAATGTGTCTAAAGTCAACTCAAGGCAACTGTAACATGCTCCAGTGCCAAGGATGCTTCAAAGTACCTGACACTGTGAAGTTGTATGGTAAAGTAAGAACAAAGTCTCTTGCTCATTATATCTATTGATTCTAGATGGGTAAAAATGAAAAGAGGATAGAACAAGTTGCACTCATGATCTCATGATAACCACAGGCAACCAAATGAGGGAAGAAAATGGGTAAGTTCATGTGGGTTGGAGGCAGGAGGAGGACATCTCTGCTTGACCAATCTGGTGGTCTTTTATGACAAAATGACTGGTTATATGACAGAGAGCAGCAGATGTAATACACCCTGACTTTAGAGGGCATGGCATTTTTACCTGGAAGCTGAGAAGATATGGGCTAGAAGTATTGGGTTGACAATATTGGGTTCAAAATGATGGGTTGAAAACTGGTTGGACAGCTAAGTTTGAAGAATTGCCTAGTTGGCAGCTGGTAGCAAGTGGAGAACCCCAGGCGCTGATACTGGAGCCAGTTTTATCCAGCATCTTCCACATGAACCTCAGTGATGACACAGAGTGAATCCTCAGCAAATTTTCCAATTACGCCAAACGAGAGGGACTAAGAAAGCTGACTTGAAAAGATGCACTCCTTGATCTGCTGCTTGTCAACAGAGTGGATCTCATGAATGAAGCAGAGATTGGTGGCTGTCTTGGGCACAGTGACCACAAAGAAATCAAGTCTATAATCTGTTGACAGGAGGAAAAGTACCAGCAAAACCTCGACTCTGGACATGAGGAGAGAAGACTTCAGGCTGATGAGGGAATTAGTAAGTAAGGTTCCCAAGGAAAATGTTTTTATAAGTGGTGGGGTCCATCAGTCCTGGTCACTCTTCAAACATCACCTCCTAAGGGGGCAGGAGCAGGCACTTCCCAAATGTCAGAAGTCAAGCAGGGGAGGCAGAAGGCCAGCTTGGCTGAACAGGGATCTTCTCTTGGAAATAAGGCAAAAAAGGAACGTGTATGCCCAAGGGAAGCAAGATCAAGTGACAAAAGTCAGAGATGCTACTTGCCACTGTAGGGAGAAAATTCATGCAGCCAAAACTCAACTGGAGTTGAAGCTGCCAGAAATGTGGGGGACAATAAAAGGAGTTTCTTCAAGTATATTAATGGCAAAAGGCAGTATAGGCATATTATAGTATGAGGATGGTCACCTCACAAACAGGGACAGAGACAAGGCAGAGGTGTTTAACACTTTCCTTGCCTCTGTCTTCAACATGGATGACAGGTCAAAGGGGTCTAAGTGCCCTCAGCTTGGAGGACCATGATGGTGAGAATGATCAACTCCCAGTCAACCCTGAAACTGTGTGGGATCTGCTGTTTTGGCTGTATCCCTACAAATCTATGGGGCCTGATGGGATTCATCCCCGAATCTTCAAAGAGCTGCTGATGTCATTGCAAAACCACTCTTGATGATTTTTGAGCAGTCTTGGGAATCCAGAGAGATCCCAGCTGACTGGAAGCTGGTGAATGTTGTCCTGATTTTCAAGAAGGGCAAGAAGGAGGACCCTGGAAACTACAGGCCTGTCAGTCTCACTTCAGTTCCTGGTGAAGTTATGGAAAAGATTATTCTGGGAGGTATTGAAAAACACCTGAAAGACAGCACTGTCATTGGTTACAGTCAGCACAGCTTCAGGAAAGGAAAATCCTGCTTATCCAACCTAATTTCCTTTTATGACAAGGTAACCCACCTAGCTGATCAAAGGAAGCCAGTTGATGTAATCTCTTTGGATTTCAGTAAAGCTTTCGATACTGTCTCTCACAGGATCCATCTGGACAAAATGTCCAGCACACAGCTGGATAAACACATCATGTGGTGTGTGAGCAATTGGTCATGGGTGGAGCACAGAGGGTAATAGTGAATGGGGTAACATCAGACTGGTGACCTCTCACTAGTGGAGTTCCACAGAGCTCCATCTTAGGCCCTGTGCTCTTCGACATCTTCATCAAAGACTTGGATGCAGGACTGAAAGGGATACTAAGCAATTTTGCAGATGACACAAAACTGGGAGGAGCTGTTGACTCGTAGGCAGGAAGACCCTGCAGGGAGACCTGGACAAATTAGAGGACTGGGCAATCACCAACCATATGAAGTTCAACAAGGGAAAGTGCAGGATTCTGCACCTGGGATGGGGCAACCCCGGATGTACAGACAGGCTGGGGAATGAGGTGTTGGAAAGCAGTGCCACGGAAAGGGACCTGGGGTTCCTGGTTGATGGCAAGTTGAATCTGAGTCAGCAGTGCCCTGGCAGCCAGGAGGGCCAACCGTGTCATGGGGGCATCAGGCAAAGCGTCGCCAGCTGGCTGAGGGAGGGGATTGTCCCGCTCTGCTCTGCACTGGTGCAGCCTCACCTTGAACAAGGTGTGCAGTTTTGGCCACTGCAATATAAGGAAGATATTAAGCTCTTAGAGAGTGTCCAAAGGAGGGCAACAAAGACAGTGAAGGGCCTTGAGGAGAAGCCATATGAGGAGCTGCTGAGGGCACTTGGTCTGTTCAACTGAGGGGAAACCTCATTGCAGTTACAACTTCCTCGTGAGGGGAAAAGGAAGGTCAAACACTGATCTCTTCTCTGTGGTGATCAGTGATGGGACCCAAGTGAACAGCCTGAAGTTGTGTCAGGGGAGGTTTACGTTGTATATCAGAAAAAAGTTTTTTACCCAGAGGGTGGTTGGGCACTGGAACAGGCTCTCCAGGGCAGTGGTCACAGCACCAAGCCTGACAGAGTTAAAGAAGTGTTTGGATGATACTCTCAGGCACATGATAGGACTCTTGGAGATGGTCCTGTGCAGGGCTAAGGGTTGGACTTGATGATCCTTGTGGGTCCCTTCCAGCTCAGCATAATTTGTGATTCTGTGATTCAGTCCAGAGGCACCATGAGAAACTCCAGTACTGGGCCAACGGAGCCCCAGAAAGTTCAGGAAGGAGAAGCAAAAAATTGTACAGCAGGATGATCCCATGTCTGCCTGGCCAGAGGTGACAGGTTACAGGATGAAGCTGCTAAAAGGGGCCTGGGACTTAGGTGGATGTCTGAAAGAGGGACAGCAAGGGAACAATGTGGTCTCATTGCAAACAAAACAACCTGCATATTCAGAAGACTAAGGAGGTTATTATCCCCTTTTACTCAGCACTGGTGACACTGCGCCTGGAATACGATCTCCAGTTTTGGCCACTTCAAGAGAGGTGTTAAGAAACTGTGGAGAGTGGTCAAGATGTGAGAAAACTTTTGACGGATGCTCCACAAAGCAGCTTCAAAGGAAATGTGCTAATGTGACAAATTACCCCAAATGGAGGTTCTAGTTTCCCCTGCCAGATAAATTTGTCAGTAAAACAAAAAAGGACACAATTCTATAAATGCTCTGTTGCACTCAAGAAATTGGGTTTGATAGCCATGACAGATTTACTACACACACCAACTTTACTAAGCGCTTGTGAAGTTCTGGATGTAAGAAAGCCACTTGTCTGGCTGACAAGTTGGGAACTTCCTGTGCGTAACTTGCCCATTTAAAAGGTAGCACAAGTTCTCTTTTCTTGAACAGTGAGAGTAAAAAAAGGGCCTAAGGTAGCCCCATGTGAAACCCCAGGCAAGATTTCATTGAGCTGAGAAGCTGCTGTTTTGTTCCACTGTTCTTCAGCAGTGCCTTATTTTTGCTTCATTAGCATTTCCTCACACCCTGTCTTCCACTTACCAACTCCTGAACCGCACTGTAGAAGAGCTCCCTTACCTCCAGCTCCAGCTGCTGCATGCCACAACAAGCTCACAGAGGTCCCCTCTGCCACTACCTGGACTTCCTGCCACTGCCTGCTAAATATGCACAATATGTACTATTTTTTGACCCTGGTCAGGACAGCAGGAGGCTGCTTGCCAAGACTATGGCTTGGAAAGGTGAGACTTGTGGGTCTGTTCACCAGTAGTAGCAGCAGAGAGAAAGCTCAGAGCTTCCATGGCAAAAAGAAAGGGAAGGTCCCTGAGAGCTCTTTAACCTGCTGGCTGTGTTTATGGCAAAGAGTTGCCTCTCTTCTTGCAGGAAATGTCACGGCCATGGAGGCATGACCCATGCAATGCTTTGCTGTGTAGCACCACACCTCTGTGAAGAGGTGGATGTAGGAAGAGGTGGCATCTGCTGACCAGGAATCAGGATTGCTGTCACAGACTAGGAGCCAGTTGCTCTTTCTGCTAGTTTCTGTCAATTCACATCAAGCACTACTCAGAGGTTGCTCAGTGTATGAATCACGTCCAGCTACAAAATCTAGCATGTGTGTGCAGGGCTACTTGTAACAACATTCAAGCACTGAAACCCACAACCTACCTTCACGTTTCTGGGCATTTCTTTTTCTTCTCAGCACTTCCACTGTACCTCATGGATTATAAGCAAATTTGTCATCATGAAGCCAAATTCTGAGATCAGGTGCCCTAGCTGGCAATGGTCAAGTGGTGCTGCTGTTGTTTGCCACATGCTGGCCCTGAACGAGCTTCTGCAAAGCATCTACTGCAGAAAAACATAGATGAAAGAGTGCTCAGTGGCAGAGTCAAGCATCCTTCATCCCTCCCTCCACATTCAATGACATATTTCACAGTCAAGCAGCAGCCAGTCATAGCAGGCACAGGATGAGTTTTCCCACTGACATAACGGTGCCAAGGTCCTTCCTCATGGCACTGACTTCAGAGGGGGATAGTTTGGTAATTTAGAGATTTCACATTCTTTCCACAGCTTAGATGTTGTTATATGCTTTGCAAGGTAAGGTCTATGCTATGCAGTCATGATTTAAGAAAGCCATTGAGGCAGCTGTGGCCACATCTCTGGTAACAGATTTAACCAGAGCAATGACTGCTACACATGCATGCTCTGGAAGAAAACATGCTCAGTAAAAATGAAAGCCACTGAGTAATAATGGTTGAAGTAGCAACCCACAAGGAGGAAAAATGCAGCATTTCAAAAGCACCAAGCCAAGAATCAACCTGTGAAGTCACGTAGTAGGTTTGCAAAGCCACAGCTTTGCAAATCTGACAACAAAACCCCAGTATGACCCCAGTATGACAGTATGAAAGTTCTGCTTTACTTGAATCAAGAAATTGGGAGGGTGGAAGGCAAAGTTAAAATAATTTGTTTCAGTTTAGCTCCCATTTGTAATTAATGAAATTCTCTATTTGATAAAAAGGAAGAAATTTGTGAGACAAGATGGCAGCCAAAAGACACAGTTACTGTAAAATCTGTACTGGGTCAACAACACTGAATATGATGTTGTAAAATCTAAAAGAAATTGATCATCATGTTTTTGTGACTGGTAAGTTTATTAAGTGGATTCCTCTTAACCCACCACACAATAAAATACTCGTTTCATTATTTCAATGCTGCAACTGTGAATAAGTAAAGCCTTGGATTCTAAACACAGAGATTTTAAAATAATATACAGGAGATGCATACTTTACAATTTCAAGTAACAAAAGGTTTATTCTGCAACTGTGATGCGGACAAAGATGTTTTAATTGAAAATGACATGGTATATACTCTTACAGCTATTCAGTCCATCAATGCTTAGAATAAGGTATTGCAGTCCAAGCAAGTTCAGTGTCCCGCTCATTTCCTGTACCACTGCCTACAGCAGCTGTCCCAGAACTGTTCTTCAAGGTATGTAAGAGGAACTTTATCAGGGTCTCTGTGGAACATTTTTATGGGTCTGTTCAGTAAAGGGATTAGTGTTTCTTCTGCACTGGTGCCAGTCTTTGGCTCCTATAGCTGGAATGCAGAGATCTCAGCCCCTCAGGACAGGAGAAGGTCTTGGTGGCTATCCCATGCTCATTTGGATGACTGGGAATTAGTCACAAGGCACATATAAATCAATATGTGGATAACTTACGAATTATCAGTTGTGGAATCTTTTCCTACTCAGTGTGTTTCCTTTGTATTTGAGGCAGAACACGACCACTCCCAGATTTCACCTCATGCATATTTCAATCCATTTTTCCTTCCTGCAGTATTTGTGCCATTTATCTTGTCCTATATTCACTTTCTTTTTTTCCTACTTTTGGGAAAAGCATCTAATATCCCTGTAGCACTAGTTTTTCTTTGTTAATGTCAAAAAATGTTAATCTGTGAAGACATGCTTCCTAGATAATGTTAATTCAGCTGCCAGTTTTATAATAGGATTATGCTTTCCAGGATTTAAAAATCCCACTTGTTAGTTACAAAACAGACTTCTACTAACAGCTATAAAATCTAATTTAATCCCTATTGGCATTAACTAAATAGCTGCACTTAACACCCTGCTATTGCCATAAATATATAAAATTCCCTTTGAAGTTATAAAAGAAACTGTTCAGTAGGATAAACAGGGTCTCGTGAGTCCAATCATATGGTATCTCCAAGGCATAACAAATGTTGTTTACATATTGTAAGGATTTTGTGGACAGTGTATTTAAATAGATTAATCCATGTTTACACTTATTAATTTGCCCTTTTTCTCAAGAAAATGCATACTAAATTATGATCTATAATTATCCTATTTAAAAATAATTGGTTAACAAGTGGAAGACTAGGTCTGTGTGGAATCACAGCTTAAAATGTAACCAAATAACCTGGCTAAGCTGGAAGAAAATACCAATTTGTTCAACATAGTGCCTTTTAACGCACAATTATATTGCAGAACCTTAGAAGATGAAGTTATCTTAAGTCTGGCTTAGGAGCAGTTAGTTTGAGGCAATCTAGAAAGTGACTGTAACAAGTAAGAAGGAAAGAACAAGCAAGCCATGGTTTATAACCATCCTAAAATGAACAGCCAGGATCTTTATAACCATGCATATCCTTATAACCATTTGCTCCCAAATGAGGAACAACACAAGGATTTATGGTCTTCTAGAGCTCAGTGATCAGAATAAAGAAAAATATTTATAATTATTTTCTCCCAATCTTGAAATAACTGGTAAGTACGTTGTTCTGAAGAGGGTAGCCCTAATGCACTGCACTGGATAGCAAAAGAGCCATTACAGTGATCCACAGGCAGTACTATGTTATGCAGGAGTTAAAACAGCTATCTCAGAGCAACCAAGCTGTCTTAAAGATAGAAATTGTTAGTCAAACTCAGAAAACACTAAAATTTCATTTATACTTTCAAAAAAGATGCAAAGTGCTGATCAGACTCCACAGTCAGCTTATCACTTTCTTTGTTGATAAATAAGATCATATTGTGATATTATAGCCAAAAGGAAAGAAGGACAACCTTAGCAGAGCAGCTGACATTAACACCAAAATCTGTAGCAGGGTGGAGATGTGTGCATTTTATTTTGGAGTTACCTAATATACTCCAGTCAGTACATTTAGATGTGCTAACAACTGCACATGCTCCATACAGATATAAAAACCACTGTCAAAGAGCAACATTCAAATGCAGCTACATGTTTTGGCTTACCCATAATGAAGAAATAAATTTGGCAAGATTTTTGCTTATTTGCAAAAGAATTCCTTGCTTAGAAGCCCAAACTCTGGACATGGCATGTGTAACCTGGGGATGCATTAAGAGCTTTTGTGCCCCTTGAGCCTACTGCATACTACGTAGCCAGCAGAGTTTATACACGTTTATACATTTAGGGAATACATGTTTATACATTTAGGGAATAAAGAAATAAACAAATATTATTCCTAATGTTCTGTCCCTGTTTATTATGGCTTTTATGACACGGTCTAGAAAAGTTGCAAGAGTTGCGTATTGTGTTCTATTCTGGTATGTAATTGCACAATAAATTCATGGCTCTGGATGCTCTCCACTATAAGTAAGCTAAAGATTTTGGGTATCAGCTTTTTTCATGAAAGTGTATTCTTTTGGTGTATGAAGCACAGCTTAACATACAGTCTTTCACAATTCGGAGAGGAAAGTAATTCACAGAATATGTAAAAACCAGGGCTTTAGGCAATCGTAATCCATGCGTTTTGTCTTCTGTTGAACAGAGATAAATTCTTCCACTCTAAGTTAAAGGGATGTCATCGCATGGGTTTAGTTCATGATGGAAATAAAAGACTGGTTTTAGATGGTTCTGTGCTTATTTTGCAACTAGCACAGTACATATGCCTTCAATTCAATATATGGTGGTGTATATGAGGAAGAAGCTCAAGCTCCCGAAGGGTTTAATTCTGAATCACTAATTTAGACACAAATATCCTTAATTCATTGTGACATGTTATCTGAACAAGGATTGCAGAATCCTTTGTAAGTATTGTGGACTTCTGTTAACTGGTCAGAGATGGCAAGGAAATCATGCTTTTGCGTGGGTACTGGTGGCTTAGTTCCCACTACTGAGTGCTAGGATCCTTTTATCTGGTTTCCAGAAGAATAATAATAGATGAACCCAAAGGTACTGATGTAAAATATCATGCATTCAGATGACACATGACAAGGTTCCCAGGCCTAGCCATGGTCACACACATCCTCAACCTCATCAGCAACTTCCATGTTTATGGCTATGCTGTTTCTCCACCCGACATCAGAAATTCTTTTCTCTTACCCAGCATCTTACCACATTTCCTTGTTTTGCTACCTAATAATACTACTAAGCCCCAGGTAAACAGGTAATGTTTAAACAGTTTGGTAAAATAAACCACAGATTTTGCTCATAATCTTCTGAGCATCTCTAAGGTTCTTTCCACTCCACACCATCCTGGGACATGTCCAGCTTTGACGGCAATAATGTGCTGGGAAAAGTACCATGCATTTCCACCTTCCCTTCCCTACTTAACTTATCCACATCAGACTGTAGGTCCACTAGACCACTACCTTGACTGTGACCATAGAGATACCTTTTGGAAAACTTTATCAAAGAGAGCAAGGGCTGTATTGTCTGTGTGTCCTACCATTGTCTGATCCATGTCCCTGTAGATGGGATCTGTGGGTTTTCTCACACTTCACCTGTCTCTCTGTTTTCGAAGTGTGGCCCTTTGCAATGAGGAAGAAGAAGCAGGGTGCACCACCACAAGCACAA
This sequence comes from Manacus vitellinus, assembly GCF_001715985.3. NCBI lineage: Eukaryota > Metazoa > Chordata > Aves > Passeriformes > Pipridae > Manacus > Manacus vitellinus. The sequence continues at coordinate 47,946,194 of NW_021940208.1, read as the reverse complement.
TGGAATCTTAGGTTCAAGACTAGGTTTCAAGATAATTGCAATAGAAACCTGGGCACACGAACATGTTCCTCTGCCTGCTCATTGCCAATGAAGAAAGCAAGGGAGACCTGGAGCAAACGGTGTTAAGTGCTGAGTACCCCTGTGACTGTGATCTGGGCAATATCTTTATGTTTTCCTCACCCCTGGTACCATTGCAGCCATGACAGCCCAACCCAACACATGGCTCTGCATGCAAACAAAACTGCCTAAATTTCATCCCACATGTTGTTTCTAAGGTACATGTGTATACTGAACTTTTTGTATAAGTTTGATTTTTCTGTAGCATACTTGAAACATAACATCTCCCTTCAAACTAACTGTTGGATGCTCAATGGCTGTGTAGCCAGGTCCTTCCTGCTAGGAGAACAGATGAAATATTGAAAACTGGCCCAGAAATGTGTAGCAACACATCCCACTCCTGCATTTAGCCTTCAGTACCCAGGTATGCTGTGTGCCTGTGAACAATAGATTGCAAATGAAGAACTGAAGTACTGTGAATTACAAGTCTATACAAACATTAACTATGTTTTAAAATATTTTCCCAGGTCTATTATTGTATTCCTGCCTGAAATCCCTGTTAATATTGAGCCAAGACATTTTCCTTACGTTTCTAGACACCATTCTGTCAGTAGTAATGGTTATATCAGATAACGTCCAAGTCAAATTTAATTGGATACATCTGAATCAGTGGAAAAGAAATAACTGGCAATTCAAAGGCTCTGCTCGAAGAGACACAGGCATTACTGAGCTCATTAAGAAGAAAATTGCTGAATATTGTGATCTCCTTATGAATCCTCAAATCTTTATGTAAGGAAGATGATTGGCTTGTAGAGTAAAACAATAAGAACAAAAACTTTTATTGTCACAGTTAGTACTCAGGAGTGGCAGTTCTTCCAGGACCATGGTGGGATTAATGAGGAAATGAAAACACTTTACAACTTTCATAAAAATGTATATTCATCGAACTCTTCAAGGATCAAAAAGGCCTTGCAGAGTTTCACTGTACAGTTCAGCTTCCCTACAATAAACCAGAGAGACTTTTGGACTTCCCAATTCCTACAGAAGAAATTTCCCATGCTACTGAGACTTTTAATAATGGCAAGCCACTGGGGAAAGCAGCATTCCCATTTTAATTTTGTGCATCTTTTGAAGAGAAGTCACCCTACTATGCGCCTGTGTACATTTAATCATTCTCTACACACTTTATCAGCGAGCCTTCTCCCTGTAGGACCAATACAATTAGGTACAGTACTAATTTATTATAAATAAAGCAAAGACCTGGTAAAATAACCTAGTTATCAATGTTTCATGCAACTGTGCCTATGAAGTACTAGCTAACATTCTCACTATGAGCCTAGAGATATACCTGCAGCATTGATAAATCCTAACCAACATGGGTTTATTAAAAAAAAAATAATCATCATATAATACAGAAAACCTGTTGGTTTTAATTGAAGTAGCTAGAGATTTATAGAAACCAACTGGAGCTTTCTTCCACTAATACTGTAAAATCCTTCAGTAAGATCAAAAAGGAAATGCATTTCAACAAAGAAAGCCTTGAATTTTCTTTTTGTATACCACGCTGACCTATTTTATGTATTTATCTCCACCCCCAAATTTAGTTGAAGTGTTGTTTTATATGCAAGAGCCTCTTCTCATCAGTGTTAAGGAATAAAAGGGTCCGAAGGTCTCAGATTAGGGGAAAAATGGCAGGCAAAGATGCTCTCTCTTTGGCGTGCTGTTTGTTCTGGCCCCAGGATCAGGTCACTAGAGAGATGGAGGAGGCATTCTCACAGAGAGAAATCTCCATAAAATCAGCATGTATGTGGATGATCTGCTCTTAACTGTAATGAACTCGGAGTCATCTCTTACGTATGTGTTATTCATAATGGAACATGGAAAAGTGGTTGGACTCTAATCCTATTTTTCAAAACAGATGATTCAAAAGAATTAACAGATTTTTTTTCTTCCATGATACAGCACAGCAATGATCTTTTAAGTAACTCCAAGATATTAAGTAGGAACAAATTTATGCTATGATTTCAAGATGCCATGCTGCAGATAAGCAAAATAGGTCCTTCTCTATCCATCCTCTTAACACAACCAAATATCCTGTCACTGCTGAGGGGAGTGGGGAGAAGAGGAAAGGCTCAGGGGCCACCACTTCCTCTCTTCAGGAAGGAAAAGGAGAGAGCTGAGGCTTCCTCTTCCCTAACTTCTCTTGTTCAAGTGCTGGAGGAGAGACCAACTTTTTTCTAAAAGAGACAGAGCGATACGATCACGATTCACAGCAAATAGGGCTTAGGAGCTTAAACCCTAATCAGTCCTACATCATTTTACAGTGCAGCCCTGAATATCAATAATCTTTAACTGGATGAATGAGGTCTATTTTATTTCAGAGGAACAATAGCAAAATTTCCTATTTTCAAATGGTTTATGTTAGAGTAGTGCACAGACATTTCTCAGCCATATGTAGACTCCAAGGGATTGCTTTTATACCTCTGATACAAAACACATGAGGAGAGGGAACATGGGGCTTTGTTTTGATTCTTAATTATATCACTGGCATTCCCCATGCAAAGAAAAGGCCAAATCCTAGCACTTTCAAAATTTGCCTGAGATAATTTTCAAAGATCACCTTTCGCAGAAGGGACTGTGCCCTTCCTGGTCCGACTGCACACTGAAGGGAGCTACAGAGTAAGGTGCTGTATATCTCAATTCTTCAAAACCATCATATGGACCACAATGAAGATAAAGCCACTAATAGCATTGGTCTGGAGGTAACAAAAGTCTCCAAAACTCTTGTCAAGGACTCAGAGAGAGACATAAACACTACAGTAGCAACTCCAACTTTTCTCTTGCTAGGCTGACCTGGCAGCTAACACCTCCTGAGGCTCTGAAGAATAGAAGTGCTAAGACAAGATCAGAAATAGAAAAAATGCCATTCTAGAACACTCTCTTGTAAGGGTGGTAACCTTGCATGACACATGGGAACTAACTAGAAAATCTCAGCTCACTATGCCCTTGGAAAATGAAAGCACTGGCATGGAAATATTCCTTACTCCAACATGAAGAGGAAACTTTTCCGCCTGATTAATAGGTTCACCTGCACGAGGAACTCATTTTCCCCAAGTCTCTAGTCAGCATCTCCCTTCATGCAACCTGTGGCCATTGCTCTTGTCCCATTTCTGAGCTCCTCTGAGAAGCGTCTGGCTCTGCCTCCCATTCAGCTCGCCTCAGGAAGCAAAGTCTCCATCAAGATCCAACTCAGTCATCTCGTCTCCAGGATGAACAAACCCAGCTCCTCAGCCTCTCCTCCTGTGCCATGACCACCCTGATGGTGCTTATCAGGCACCTTCCCATTGGTCAGCCTCTCTCTTATCCTGGTATCCACAGCTGAGCACAGCCACCCCACAAGGAGACCCTCCAAACCAAGTAGGGGGGAGAGACCCCTTCCCTGGACCTGCTGGCTGCACCTGTGCCAGCTCAGCCCTGGAGGTGGTTGGCCACCTTTGCTGCCAGGGCGCACTGCTGACCCCGTTCGGCTTGTTGTCCAACAGCACTCACTGCCTTTTTGGCAGAGGTGCCTTTCTCCAGGCGTCAGGAACATCTCCCAGCCACCTTGACCTTTCAGTGATGACAGACAGCAGCTTCATGATGACACTAGTCAGCTCCCTCAGAGGCCTTCAGTATGTCCTGTCTGATCCCATAGACCAGCTTATTTAAATAGACCCTAACTCCATCCTCCCCTACTGTGGTTGCTATCTCTTTTCCCCAAGCTTTGCTTCTAGCAGACAACCTAGCAGGTCTGATGGCAGGCAGATTCTGACAGTAAAGCCTGAGGCTTCATGGAGCAGTGCATCCACACTTTTACTGGTTTTCCTTCTCATTTTTACTACTGATGCACTTATAATAGCCATTCTTATTGTTCTGCTCATCCCTCACCAGTTTTGATTCCAGCCAAGTTTTAACCTTCCTCATTCTGCCCATACATGCCTGGACCACACTTCTGTGTTGCTCCTTGGTAGCCTGTCCCCATTTCTACCTCCAGTCTGCTTTCTTTTTGTATTTAGCTCAGTCAGGGGCTCATCTGTTGTCTCAAGTTTCTATCACCCATTTTTCCCCTAATTTATTTGAAATCTTATATTCAGTGGCATAACTTCACTTCAACAGAGCTAGAGTTTTACCACCCTTCGGAAATTATTACTGTCAAATTTGTCATCTTGATCATAACTTTTTGTTTTGCTGTTATCCTCTATTACAAATAGATGCTTCCGCTATAAATTATTTTTTGATCTAATTAAGCTGCATCTAAAAAAACTACAGTTTAATACGTTTGTGTCATTTTACAGCAGCAGCCTCCCAAATATGATGAAACAGTACTAATTCACTGTGACAGCAGATATAATCCTAGTCTTACAACACAGAATTTTAGCAACTGAAAAATGTTTTCCAATAATCTTCAGCAGTACACAGGAACATACTATTTTCCCTTTTCAGAACTAAAATAGACATATGCAAACTCTGTAAACTTCTTCCTTTCCAACATACCTGTAAAGAGCTGAAGGTTAAAGAGAGCACTATCCAAGAAAGTCCTTCTGGAAAGCATTAACTCACAAGAAAAAAAAAAGAATAAAATTTCATCCACATTTTTAAGATGACACAGGAAACTTCTCACACCTATTTTCCTAACTCCCTGGACAACACATTCATACTCAATTCCTAAACACTGTTTGCTGTAGTCTGAAGCACTGAAACACGGTTAGGAAAACTGGCAAATATGAAAATGATGTGACAGCAAACTTACATTCCTGTTCAGAAATAGCTTTAATTAGGAAACATTTACACTAATATCTTGTATACGTTGTTTAAGACGTCTGACTTGGCAGTTACACTTAAGGCTGGACTCAATGATCTTAAAGGTGTTTTCCAACCTAAATGATTCTATGATTCTAAGATGTGAAACATTTTAAAATGGTTATTTTCATATATTAAAAAAATTTGCTTGCAAGTGAAATTGAATGCATGCTAGATCATTCTTCTTTCACAATTCAATTTTAATGAAAACTTGGCATAGGTACTTTACACATCTACATCTATCTCCCACTCTGCTCTGCATTCTTGTTCCAAACACTGGTACACTCAGAATCTATCTTCTCTCTCCTTGAAAAACATTCCTAACAGCATTTTTTCCCAAAATCTCAGGAAATAAATATTTCCAAACACTCCAAGGCTCAAACCCAGGCCCATGCTGGTTTGCTTGCAATCTGAAGCTGCTCTCATTTCAACAATAAACTGGCCATCTGGTGGTTCCAAACTAACTCTTCCTTTCCCGCTTCTCTTCTTACAAACTCTTTTGTCCTCTTCCCTAAGAATGACAGAATCTTCCACTCTTCTGTGATGGGAGCTTACACCCAGTTCTGTATTACTTCAAAACTCCCTCCTCACTTACTCACACGGAACGTCTTTGAGTTCTGGGTAACCAGACTTTCCCAACACCTTCACAAAGCCTATCACTGTGACATTACTTTGTATATCTTGAGATTAAGATCTTTGTCTCTCTGGTTGTCACTTCCCCAAGGCAAAGGCAATGTTTTCCCACAAGTTCTCCTTAGTGCTGATTGTATCACACAGATAATTTTTAGTTACCTTTCTGTTCAGAGCCACACCATCTTCACAGTCCAGCACTGCACAATCTACATTCAGTGATGGGATTTTTCGTATCTTTTTTTCATCATCCGCAGGTACATACAGGACAGCTCGTCTGGGAACATACTTGTGAGATGATGCAAAGTGATAACTAAGCTTAGGAACACCAGCTGGCAGAGGAGAATTCACCCTGTAAACGATATTGTTAAAATTAGACTTTTGGCTACAATTCTATAAATATTATTTGACTATATTTTAAAAGTGAAACATTTCTAAGTAGAGAGTGGCTGGTTTTTGGTTATCTATATTTCCCCCCTTAGGAAGAGTGAAGGTAAGGATATACCTGTATTACAGTTAATTACAGTATAAAACTCTGAAACTACTATGTTCAACAGAAGTTGCAAACATAAACAGTCACAACTGAAGACCTGCCAGGGCTGAGGTTATCCATTCAGCCTTAATTATGCTGGCCATTCTGGGTGCTATGGCAAGCATGAAATACAGAAGGGTGGTGTTTGGCTTTTCTGCTGTCATAGGACTCCGTAGGATGAAAACTGTGCTGGGAACAGATCAGGACTGCTTTAGAGAGGAGGCTGCTATCTGCCACATTTTCTCCAGGAGCTGGACGTCATGCTAGGAATGAAGCAGGGGTGCTGACTAAAACAAACAGGGGCTTGTGAAGTTGATTTTGCAACCTTGGCATTATATCAACAAACATATTTGCATGCAAATTTTAAATAAGCAAAATGGATGGAGGGGGAAATGAGGAAAACAGGAATGAAAACCCCATGTAATGTGGAACTTCACTAATCCTAACGTTCTCTCAGAAGCCTTCAGACCTTCAGATCCACAGCACAGACTTCCATTGACAGAGCTTAAAAACCCACCAACATAAATTTATAAATGCTTTGTGCACCACACTCCAGTGGTGTCACATGGCTTGAGCGAGTGACATATGTGGCCCACAGGCATCAGGTTTGTGGTGGTCTCCACCTTGTGCACATAGTGCTGGTGAGGACCCAGCTAACCTACCTCAGGCATGAGCTGGGTTAGTGCACTTGGAGGCACTAGGATTGCTGGGTGAGGCTGCTCTCAAGGGTGGTGGGGAGCTTGCTTTGCTCCACAATTACAAGCACTGAGAAATAAATTGCAGAGGGTGCCACTGTGATTCGTGGCCTTCCAAAAAAACTCCTTGCCTGCTCCTGTTTCTCCCCATTTCATGCTGTAACCCCCAGGCCTATTCTGCTACACCAAAAATGAGGACAAAATAATACAATTCGCCTTCATACTCAGCACAAGGCACTTATGCCACAGAATAATCCTACCATATAACACCGTTATGCATTATCTTGTATATTATTCACCACTTTGAATAATGTAAAGTTTTTCTAGCACCATGTTGAACATGTCATTATCGCATTACATTAGAGATCCATGCATTTTCCTATGCCCCTCTTAATAATGCTTCCCAAGTTGCTACACTTGGATGACACCTGGCTACACATGCACGTGGGTTTTCTTCAAAGTGAACGTGTCTAAAGCTCTCAAATGCTTGGAAATGAGTTCAGTCAGTCTAAATCAGAGCCAAGATGGTATGTCACTGATGGGTAGCTATAATGCTTGCCTTTCTAAGCTGAATTTGTCGAAGAACCCTCTCTTCTCCTGGACTGTGCACCCTAAAAGCTGAATATAAGCCTTGGGTTAAAAAGATGAAGAAAGTTTTTATCATATTTTACCTCAGTAAACAAAACGGAAAAAGAAAACTATTCCGCTATCTCCACTGCTGCGTTTCTGCACATCCTGGTTGAACCAACTTTATGAGCCCACAAAACCCCACTCTTCTTTGTAACATGCCTGGTAATGCTTCCTTCAGCCTAAGAAATGGGGTAGCTTGGCTGTTTAACAGGAATTATTTTATTACAAGTGCAAGTGCTACCCTTGATAAGTTGATAAGTCTTCTTCATCTCTAAGTGCAATAACATCAAGACTCAGGTTGTGGAGGTTTTAACAACACTTGGAGACACGCCATTGACATCCACTGAGTGTATCCCAAGTACTCTCTTTGCCCCTCTCCCACAAACCACTTCATGTCCCCTGCTTCAGGTTGAAGTGGGGATGGTAAAAAAACTTGTTGTAACTCAAGTGCCTGCTAGTTAAATCCACTTAATCACATTTTCTTGCAGTAGTACACTTTGGAAGAGCAAGGAGGAGGTGGAAGAGTGGTTTACCTCAAATGGAAAGAGGAGAGTCTTTTTTCAGTGTGACACAGAGGTCAGTAAAGAGGTCTGCTGTCCTTTGCTAAACATATATGAGGGGACAAAAGTGATTAATTTCTATTCGCTTTCTCTGATGGCTTCAATCTTGTGGTTCCCAACGGCACAAAGGAGTCAAAGAGCTCAGCCCATTAATAGTTAACTCCAGACTAGAGCCAAGCAGCCCCTGAAGCACTCTTAATGATTGCCTCTCACCAACCCTCCAACATGCCAGAAACCTGATAGGCATGGCTAACACCATAATCTCAGAGCATGCTGAGATGAGATGTATCTCCTGTCACACATGTTTCCCGGGATTTCTTCTGGGCTGTCATCAAGCGAAGGACTGTATGACCAGCCAGTTTCCCTCTCACTGCCGCTAGCCCCACAAAGGCAGCCCTGCTCTGCATACCCCACACAACGGTGTGTAGTATTGTGTAGGTAAAAGCATCAGTACTTGAAGGCCAGATATAGTCAGGTGTCACTACTGAGGTCTGTGAACTTGTGTTTAGATGGAACAGTACAGCTTCCAAAGCAGACCACCTGACTCCAAAGAAGTGATAGATTTAATCCATTGAAATACCATCACTTAATAGGCTCAATGTTAGAAAAACCACTGCCTGCTGACTATTGGTATCTTCTCCTAAGCTAACCAACTTTGTAGCCACGTAGGCTCAAAACACAGGTTTCTCAGGACAAAAATTATTAGAAGAAATATACTGTAAATATGTCAAATTATTAGTCTTATGGGACATTTTAGCAAGTTTAAGAAGCAACAACTTTTTCAAGAGGTATGGTCAGAAAAAAAAAATATGCAGGAAGAATTGGTGTCAGTGGACCAGCACAGAATCCTTCTCCTTTCAAAACAAAGAGCTCTAGAAATGCCTGTGTAAAAAAGGAGTTTTCAACAATTATGCTTAGGTATGACTGCAGTAAATGTTTTCACATGCTATTGTTTTGACATATATTTTTAAATCATTACTGTGCATTTTCCTTGCATAGTCGTATTTTATGTTCTACAATAAAATGAAAAGTAGAGGAAGACATGGATTTATTAAGAAATCCATCTGCCTATAGACCTTTTTAAAGCAGTGGCAAGGCCTGGGGTGCTGTATATATGAGCAGTTAGCTACTCTGGTAGGAAACATTATCCTGATTATCTTGACTTCTGTTCTTTTGATAGAATTAAAAACTCCCCAGCAGTTACTTTTTTAGGACAAAAAACCCACACAGCACTGTGATCTCGATTATATTGTTAACCCTGCGCCATAAAGCGGAAGAAAATCTTACATATGTTTCCTGACTCCAAGTATTTTAATGATTCAAACTAAGCTTGACTATGGTTTAAACTAAACACATGGACAAAAGCCAAGTGAATTTGCTAAGACAATGTTTCTTCCTTTAAGCACTGTGAGTTAAAATAAGGACTAGGCTATTGGGTAATGCTCATTAAATTGTTTTACAGCAGCATATTTTCATTCATAGCATTTAACAGCATACTGAGTGCTCTTGGGTCTTGGAAATAAAACTAGATTTCTTCAGCAAACATAACACTCTACTAAAGTCTTCATCAAATATGTAAAAGTAGCTGGCAAGTTAAAGTTACTCATGGTCCTCTGAGAACCGTTTCACCCAAGAGTGAATAGTTCATCCTTGGGAATGAGAAAAGAAAACCTTTTTGATTACTAAGAGACATTGCATTTTGCAATGGCAGCCGTACACCGTGACTGCAGCCAGTGAAATTACTCCCAATTATGCAAATTTCCCTGCTATAAACTGCATTTTCACATTCCAGTGTTGCTCATACTCACACATATACTTAACTGCACACACCTGTGCGGTCTCATTGGAGTCAACAACATATAGCTCATGAAGTAAAGTACTCCCACAAGTGATATTCAGCACTTTAACCTGTTCCTCTGTTCCCTGTTTATTTGCTAAATCAAATTACCTCTGGAAGAGATGCTACATTGGGAACTGCCTAAAACATTGCTCAAAAGGCCAAATCTCTTCTTCTACAATCTTCGGCACAGTGTTGGCCAAGTGTTTCTGAAGCGCATTTTTAGGCATTTGATTAAAACCATTAAAAAAGCTGGATAATTGCCACAACATGTATTTCTGATATCTATGCATGAGTTTATGATCTCCATGCATACCAGTCACAATCCTGGATGTCTGTGGTGCTGTGGGAGAAGGACAGAAGTGACCCAAGACCCACAATGCCTCCTGAACAAGACCCAGCTAATGCAGCAAAAATCTACAAATTGTTTCTCTGATATGTGCAAAAAAACCACCCCACTCCAGAGTAAATATAATGGTTTTCATATGTTGAAGTCACTAGGCAGTAGCACACAACCACACACAAATAATCTACCAAAGACAAAGAAACTTCTATGGAATTACACAGCCCCGCAATTTGCATAGTAATTCTTTCTAATTAAGAAAAGAAGATACAAGTTGTTTGTTATAAACATCAGCAGGCCCTGTGCAAATAGGAAGGGCTCACAGCCGAGCTGAGTAGTTGTCGAATCAAAGCGACTCGCCGGAGAGTTTTATTGGTACAGCTGCGGCGCATGCATTTTATCACACATGCTAATAATCCTGGTTATGGCACTAACATTTTAATCATTTGTTCTCTGGGCTTGTTTCTCAAACAATTAGCACTAATGAATGGCCAAAATACCTCGGATCATATATGTCTAATTGCAGTCAAGAGCGGTTATTGTCCGCATGTACATTTCAATTCACCTCTGGGGATAATGTTTGTTAATTGTATTTCTTTATATAGCAAGTGAAAAAAAGCTGTTCACTCAAAAAGGGACTAAGTGTTCTCTTCTTTCCCTTTGTTCCCACAAGAAGCTAAAGTCACTTCAAGAGGCACTTAATCCCATCATCCATGGTTACAATTGCCTTACAGCATCAATCAAAAAGAATCTGAAGTAAAATGATGCAGCTATATTGTGTAATTAAAAGCAATTCAGGTAGTTATTGCTTGGGGCATTTTCCAGGTCCAAATACTTAAAATGGCACTGCGGGGATTCTAAATACTGTAGTGTTTTAAATTTGGTGAACTACAATATCTCACAGAGAAAGGGGAGGAATATGCAAAAAAAAAAAAATCTCCTAGTGTGTATTGTAAAGCGAAAGAAAAGAGGAGGAACAGCTAACGTTTGAAGTGACAAAATCTACAAGTCTCCATATAAAAGGGAAATAAAAATATCAAGAAGAGAGAAAAGGGGAGGAAAAAGAAAAGGATAGCAGTTTTCAAGGAAAAGAAATTCCCCGTAATTGTTTAGAAGTTAACATGTGAAAAAATGCTAACGTTTCCTCACATGGAAAACAAAAGGTCATGTCACAAGATTTACCATCAAAATACAGGTCCCCGAATCTTAGTGCTCTCCTAGTAGAAAGAAATCTGAGGTAAACTGAGCAACTCTTCTTTGGGAAAAAAAAAAAAGAAAAAAAGAAAACAAAGAAAAATACTTTGGTTAAAAGTGAAGAACTATGATATTTACTTTTGAATTAAAAGTAAGGGAAGGACCTTTACATAACAACTGCCACTAACTCTGATCCAATTATGTTGAAATTAAAACTGGGAGGTTATCAACATACTGAGCATTCAGCTTTACATTTTGATTTCTCCCTTTGTTCCAGACTCAGTACGGTCATTTCCCTGACCTTCAAAAAACTAATTAAGTTTAAAAACCTAACCTAACCTAACCCCCTGTCAGGGCAGGCAGAAGCCACCAGCTCTCATGGTTTGAGATCTCTTGACAAGCAGTTTTCCTTACCAGAGGAGGCTTTGTCTGATTTTAAACTTCTCACCATAAGGCTGATATTATCTAGCACAGATGTAACATGAAGATTAATTCCCCTGAAGCTGATGGAAGGTACACAGGTGTAGAATTGGCCCCCCAAAAGTCTGGAGAAGGTGAAAGAATAAACCCTAACACTTTCACAGCATCCTAAGGGAGACAGGCAGTCTGCACCCAGCTGCGGGCATTGAGCGTGGTGGGTTGAAGAAGTGCTCACAAAAACTCAGTGAATTAAGAAATTTAACCCCCGTAACAACCAGCTTTGGATATCAAAAGGGACAGATTGGAGGGGGTTGCTCCTGAGAATGCTTGCCTGCTGGAAAAACTGTAGTGGGGAGAAATGAAAAGGGGGCTTCCAAGTGACCTTTCACAAGCACTTGCTCCAACTGACCAGGACACATAGCATTTTAGCCAAAAAATAGAGAGGTGAATCAAATGGGGAAGGAGAGCCCCACTGATCAAAAAAAATCATGATAGAGGGAAGTTTGAGTGGAAGAAAGCAGTTTAGGATTTAAATGGAAACTGAGCACCAAATCTAAAGTTGCTGGAAAGTAATTTTAGGAAAAATATGTGTCTGTCTGCTATTTATAGCTTTTTCCTATCTCCAGTAAATCAATTTAAGTCATATAACTAGACACTAGAGAAAAGATCGAATAGAAACCAGGAACTTACTGACAAAGGCTTAAAATCACGGACCTCTAAGCCATAAAATGATAAAAGGCTATCATAGGTTAAATAGTTAACCAAACTTTCTCCTCCCACCAGCACTAAATGTAAAAAAAAAAAAAGACCTTTTATTTACCCCACCATGTTCTTTCAACTACATTTGACCCTGTTGTTTTGGTTCACTCTGAGCTCCATCATGCCTTAAATTGCTTTGACTGAAGATCAGGGGTTTTTTTCTTCTCAATTCAAAATGGCCAAATTAGACAGCAAGGATAAAAATAAAAGGACCACTGGCTTCTCATGTTACTAACGTCTCCTGTTTTCAGGGCAGCAAAAGTAGTCTGTTTGTGAGGAAGAGGAGAGTGCTACTGTTCTTTGAATTAATAAGTGAATTTTAAAAGAAATTTAAATAATGGCTCAGGGTGACAAGGGTTGCTGCTTCCTACTAATGGCAACAGGCTGCTTCTCTCAGGCAGCCTGTGTGTGTGTGTTTGCTATCATTCAAGGTTAATTGGTGTCCTGTCTTGGGGAGCTTTAACATATGTGACATACAGTTGAGGATTCGCTCCCTTCCTTACGGTGTGGATAACTCTGGATAACTCCTCATGCCCATAAAGTATTCTCGAGCTGAGTTGTTCCTCGCTTTGCTTTTACCATTAACAAAGTGTCTGACTCCTTGGGATGCTTTCTGCTGCTAAATCAAACCCACAGCACTGCAGGGTAATGGAAAAGCACTCTGCCTGCCTGTGACATGTTCACTTTGCCACTTAAACCTAGGGAACATTGTAGTTAAGATAACAATTCATTTCCCTGTTTTCCTAAATATGAAGACATAGACATAAACAAACACTAAATATAAACAGTTTGTAAGTTTTAGTTTTTATAAGTAAATTTTAAGTGCTTTCATTTATTTAATTAGTGATGTTTCTAATTTCCATTTTTAAAGAGATCGTGTAAAATTCTGTTTAGTTATACATCTTCCCAAGAGAAGCTTTTGCATTATATATTTTTTTACAGAATTAAATTTGCAGCTGCGACGGAAAATTACAAGACATTTTAAATAACAAAAACATCACACAATAAAGATGAAGATCAAATATCAATATTGAGAGATTCAGAAAACACTTTACATATATTAGCTTTTTTTAAGATGCACATTGAGAAGTAAGAAGATATTTCTTTGGATGTATGCCATTGATGTATGATTAGGTTTGGTTTATTTGGTTTTGGGTTTTATGTACAAACAAATATGCACAAAGTGTTGTCACGGCACAAAGGAAAAAGCATGTCTTTGGGGGTCAAGTATCTTCCAGTTCAAGAGGGGGATGAAGTACATATCACCAATAAGATATCCTGGAACATCCGATGCCAAAATCTGTCTTAGGAAGTGAATATTATAAAACCCACAAATCTGTAATTGTTTATATAGTCAAACCCATTCTGGTAGCCTCTGCAGAAAAGCTGAACTTTGAAGAGATTCTCTATTTCACTGCAAAACCACTCTTGCCTCTTCCAGTTTTCCCCTCTGGTTCACCATCAGGTACTTCCCTTCCTCCTAATTCTGCCCCTACGTTTTCACACACCCACCCACATCTCTATGTTCACACACAAAAATTGGTAAGAATGTTTGGACAGAACTTCTTTTCTTACTGAACACGCTTTCCCCCTCTTCCCACTCCCCTCTATTCCCCCCGCGTCAGTTCCCACACCAGGACACAAGGAGCATCCCCACTACTGAGCTCTTGCAGCTCCTGCCACCAGTCCAGCTGTGTGCGCATTGGCTAAATGCTACAAGGTCAAGATCGAGACCAGAACTCAAAAATTCCACGCTAATTACTGTGATTAAAGTCTGAGTCCCAAACAGCCAAAGACTCCTCAGCAGTTTAGGAGCAGGCTGCTAACGAGTTATATGTAAAATAAGAAACAGGCACTTGATAAAGTCAGAATCAATAAAGTGCCATTCCTGCCTGTTAAAATGACCCTGCCGTAACAGAGAGCCTCTATGTTCACCAGAGCCTGCACAGGTTAGATATCCATGTCTGCACGGTGTCAGAGAAAAGGAAAACAGTCCTTAAAATCACTTCTGATTTACATCTGAGTTAAAATTAAATCACATTAAAGATGTGCCTGAGAATATTTACCAGAAGGAAATGAATGGAGTATCAATATACTGGTGCTGCAGAAATCAGAAGAAAGAAGAAATTTGTCATGCACTTTGGGTCTTCCAGAATTTCTGATTTTTTTATTACAAACTGTCATCTTTATGGTTTTGGTCATGGTGGGGATATTTTACAAACTGAGGGTCCCTTCACACTTCTAAGAATTTTTCACTAAATAGACCATATTTTATCTCAATTTGCAATTTATGGCAGTCTACATTTACCAAAAGCACAATCATCTTGATGATCCCTGTACTTAGAAATGTAGATAAATTATACTACTAAATAAAGCATAGACATTTTTACCACATAGGAAAAAGAAAATAATATTGCAGTCTTCTCTGCATTTTGAGATTTTTCCTGTAAATCCACTGGAGCATGTGCTTAGCCCAGAGAAATCAAGGACTAGTCAAACACAGTTAACCACGTACTTAAGGACCTGCAGGACCAGTGATTAATTTTGGATTATGAAACTATTCTATTTCCATGCATTCTTAGGCTACACGTGGGTCAACCTGCTATTTTCAGGTTTTGGCACAGACACTTGTGCAAAATTGAGTCTTAGATGTATGCAGATGCGATCCAGCTGGCGAGTATCTTTCAAACAAAAGATGCTCAACCTCAGATAGAGAAAAAAACCCCTGCATGATATTTTCACAAAAAGATTAAAAGTAAAAATATGATTTATGTTCAGTCAAGCATTATTTTGAAGAATTATTATTATGCAGAGGAATAATTACATCAAAGAATTTTTTTGTTTTAAGCTGAACTTACTCAGAATGGTTTCTGTGCCAAACAACTGAGCAGCGAAGAACAATTTAGCGAGCACTTAGTAAATATTAAACCGCTGAAGAACAGAACTATAAAACTACAATGCACTGCAATTACACAAAAAAAGAGAAAGTGTTGTAATTACATCAGAGCTGATGCAATATGACAGAAAAAAAGAACGAATGCACAACAGCAATTGTGGCTACACTAATTGAAAACCAACTGCTCTCTGCTTTTGAATACAAGCCTGGTGGAAATTTTAAAATATTTCCTAAACAGAGGATAAAGACAAACTCTTGCAAATCCTGTAGTGCTCCAGGCAACATTTAACTTTAGAAATGTCTACAGGCAGAAATACTACCCTGCAACATGGCTCAGGATGGCACAAACAAGCATCTGTGTTTATTTTTTAACTAGTCAGATTTATAAGAGCAATGAAATCCCTACAGAAGCATTTTATATTGACCTGATATGGACTTACTGTTTTAACCAGCTTTTTAACTAACTCCACAAGTTAATAAAGGCAACTACATGAATCCTTACTGCCTATGCATTAAGATAAGAAAAACATTCATTAAGCAATATCCAGACTGTTTTAATTACAGGAATATCACTCTGATTTGTAGTATAATGTTCGTTAAGTACTGTATAACATTTTCTTAAAATGCCCCAGAGGCAGTTAAACTCTTGATTACCTATTAAAAAAAAATAATAAAAAAAATCTCCCTTAACTTCAATCACAGAAGTTAATGCCTATTGCAATGAAATTCCAGGACTTTTAATCATGTAAAAATGTCATATGCAAATCTTATTAACCATGAAAACATTATATAAGATCAAATGAATTTTCTATGCTATCACTACTCAGTGTTAGCAAAATGTTTCCTTTGAGAATGACATCAGTTGAAAACCAGATTATTACTTTATTAAATTCAAAAGATAGCAGGGAATGCCCCAAAATTCTGACTTCTATATTTTCATAGTAGCAGTGGTTGGATTAAACAACCTTACGAAGACAGAACTTTCATGATCTCTAGTAAATAAACGCCTGGAAAAGCTTTATTATCCAATAATAAAACATCATTTTTCTTCTGCCTTTTTCAGTACATTACAAAAGTTAACATTATTACTGTTTTGGCACAGATGAAAATGAAACACCTACATTTTTTTCAGTATTTGTCCTGCATCTGCCCATTACTCCATACATTGCTTGAAAAAAAGCTGTTCATTTTTTGTTTGTTAACACCACCAAGAATTCAAAAAATCATAACAACATGATGCATTAAAAACTGCAACTTTTTAAAGTGCACATTGAAACACTATTTTCTGGTTCTGTGTTCCTGGCTTTGTATTTTCAAGCTTTTCCAAAGACAAAAAATTTCTTAAAAAAATATAAAAAAATTAAAAGTGAGATTTTAGGAATCCAGGCTTAAATGAATTAGCAAATATTGGGACATAATTGATAAATAAGTGGTAGTTGGTAGTTCATTTTGATCTTTCACATTAAGCAGCTGAAGGATAAATTTATCACATAGGAATAGTCGTAACAAACCCTAATTCAACAATGGTTCTCCAAAATCATCTCCTTAGTAAGGTCAGTAAACTAAAAATGGTAAATTTAGCACCCACCAGTCTCTTCAGGCTCAGCATCTCTCTAGCCACTGAGTTCTCCTTGGTGAGTAATAAGCTTTTGCTGCCCTGAAAGGGACAAATCCCTCACTCTACTGAGATGGTGGGTCAGGTCCTGCCACCCCCATGAGTGCATATTTGGGGTATGTGGTCAAAGCCCTGGGTGCACTTTCCAAGTGGGAATTCAGCCATAACCCTCTTCTTGACTCAGGCAGTTCATTAAGTGCCTTGAGGAGGTAATCTGCCTGGGGCAGATGAACCGCACCCAGGGGTGTCCACAGCAGGAAACTAATTTCATGGAACACATTGGTCATATCATCACAGTATCATCACAGCCTGTCTTACCAAGGATGAACTTTGCTGTGTAGGCAAGCTCAAAGACCATAAAGGTGCCGGATCTACCAGGCAGATAATATGAACGTGTGATGGAAGAAAAATGTTGGCCAAGAGACAATCAGAAGATTTCTGTAGAAAATCCCATTCCTAAGCCACTTTTATTATTTAATTATCTAAACATTTTCACAGAACTCTTCAGATCAGCTTTGCCACATCCTAGGAAACTTAGAAACCGGCCATAAAATCATGGCCCCCAGGTCCCCGCTGCAGACCCTCCACCTGGTAAGTCCCATCCCATTTGATAGTCAGTTAGTTACCAACATGGACATTTTAAAAAATCATCATCATCAAGACTGAAAATGAGATGGGGTGAAAATCAACTTCCCTGCAAATTAGTATGATTTTATTTTCGTAAAAAAAAAAAAAAAAAGGTTGAATTATCAGCTAGCAACCCCTTTTGGGGCAACGAGAGCACCTGATGGGCCTGTGCAAGTGCAAGCACTCTTATTACACGCTCTGTGGGAGTTTCTTATCTGTATTTCCCAGGTGAGATTCCTTGTGTTGCTACAGCATATATTTACTGTGGCTAGTGAACACATAAAAAAGCCAACTAAAACTTAGGTAAAGCTCTAGAATCAAAGTTGCTCTCCTCGCCAATGGCCCTGTTTCACAGGATACCCCTTTTCTCCCAAACACCTCAGTTTTGTTAAATGTGGATTTCCTACCTCACTGTATCATAACACACATCATCATCATCGGTCCTGTTCTCTTAAAACTAAATTTTAGAAAACAGACCTGTCCCTGATTACCTAGAGGGGAGGGAAGAGAAGGGAAGGGAAGAGAGAGGCAGGAGAAGATGTCACCAAGCACACAGCACTCTTGGGAGAGCCAGAAAAAAGAAATTCTTCTGACTGCCCCAGTTTAAGGGTGAGGAATTTTTTCCAGCTAAATTCTTGACAAAGACTGTTCAATATTTATTTAAAAATAAGTGAAGAAGAAAAATACACTGCCTCCTTTGCAATCTGCACAAATAAAATGGCTTTTAGTTCATAATGATGATATGTAGTAGATAAGCAAAAGTCCTGGACTACAGCAAATAAAATCTCTAAGGAGAAATAGGATTAAGTCTACCTCTATATAACAGCTTTTATGACATTTAAATGAGCAGCTGTGTTTCTCTAAGTAAGTGTTATAGCACTCCACATTTGTATAAAACCTGAAAGCACACAGACTCTTTGAACTCGCTGATATATAACCTTATGAGGAAAAAACTTTCCTCTGAAAATACATAAAGGCACCACTTGGCTTACCTCTGAGTGTTCTTCAACAACCTATATCATGAAAAAAGTTTAGACTTAAGGAAATAAGACAATTAGTTGTCATGTCATTTATCCTCTACTGGATAAAGAGAAAAAATATTCCATTACTGAATCTGCCTACCATTTTTTTGCTTGGGTAACATTTTAGATATACTTTAGCACAAAGGGGAAATAATATCCTTGAGATACATTTTAATTCTGCAGTACATGTCAGTTCTGTACTAATAATAAGAAACACAGTACCTACCAAAGTCAATATTATATATAAGGAACTTGGACGGTTTGAACCATCAGTTTTAGTCTCACATGGCCCCTTGTTTGTCATCATCTGTTTCCTTGCTGATAGGAAGAATGTAACGGGTATTTCAATTTTAATTTTCCCAAATAACAGTTTAGTTGACCTAGTGTCTCAGTAATGGTAAGATTTGTTGCCAGAGACTGTCTTCAGATGCACTGGAAAAAAAAAATTGTGGCATATCCACTCTATTCTCCAGCACGTATCCAGCAGGGAAAGTCTTTCCTCCTTTTTTGTGTCATTTGCGTTAAAAGACAAAATGCAAAACAATAACCTCACTAGTCCTGGGTACAAGCAAGGAAAAAATGTGAGACTCTGAACAGACATTACAATATGCCCATTCTTAAAGTCAAGATTTTCTTTTGGCTTTTAACCACAATAATCAAGGGTGAACATCATTTATATGTGTGCATGCTTATGTTTACATCTTTATGTGCCTGTATATATATCCACATATACAATCTATCCATTTATTTATTTATGCACATATAAATGTGCATATATAAATGTGCATATATGTACACATGTATGTGTATGAAAAGACCCAATGTGGTGTAGTACAATAGCGGCACTGAATGATGGAAAGCAGAAAAAAGAATTAAATTCCATAAATCCAAGAAATAATAAAGCTGGTTTGTCCACAACTTTTAGTCTTGAATATTCCTCATATTTTGCTGAAATAAACTGCTTGTTCCTGCATCTCCAGCAATGGCATTAGAGTGGGAATTTTCCAGTGGAATATGAAGTCTGCCCAGGCCCTCATGGATACTAGACCAAAGGCCGTTCCACCATTAGTTATCAATGACACTGCCTTGCTTTTGGAAGGATTGTGGTCTTTGCACACACTTTGCATCCACACGCTGTGGGCATCCCACGTATCTCACAAGTTCAGGTGTGACCCTGCTGGTTTACAGCTTCTGTAGACTGAAGTTATCTCTCAGTGACCCAAAGCAGCTCTCCCTTCACCGTTACTGCTTTCTGTCTTTGCCAAATTCTTGCCAGAACAAAGCAAGCAACATACTATTTCCCACAAGTGACACTTGAGCTCTTGGAGATCAACATTTTTAGACAAAAAGGTAAGCGAACAATCTCATATCGTATTTTCCTTGACCCAGCTCAGACTATTTTGGAGGGCAAGGAGGGAACTGAGGGGTTGTTTCACCACTACTCTACCAGTACACATTAATAGGCAGGGAAAAAGACTAACGGCTAAACCAGCCATTTACAGCAGTACTCAGAGCTACTAAACCACACCACAAAAGAGGGGTGGACTGGTGAGAATAAACAAAAATTCTTTCTTCTCTTTTGAGAAGCACCAGGAGAAGGATGGGCATACCCTTGCCATGATGATCTTAAGGGTCTTTTCCAATCTAAATGATGTTCTTCATCCCTCTCCTGAAGCTGCACGGTTCCTGTACCCAGGCTGGGCTGTGAAAACCACAGCTGAGCTGTTTGCAAAACAGACTTGAGATCCCTGTGGAAACAGTGAAGACAGACTATCTTAGATACCTGAATCTGAAAGGATATGTATTTAGCTGTTTTGTATAGCTTTAAAAGCGCTGAAAGGTAATTACCACCACTACCAGTGCTAGTGCTGAGTTTAAATAATTTCTTCCACTATATATTAAAGCATTCACTTCATCAGAGGAAATGTTGTTCCATTGCTGGACATTCCTGATGTTCTACAAAATGTGTCCCAGCATTCAGCATGCTCAATTTAAAAAAACTGGTGCAATCTGGTCTGAAACCTTGCTTTTTCTTTAATAAAATAGAGCTATGTTTTGGGGTCTTTTAAAGATAGACTGCCTCTGTTCTTGCCCTATGCAGATATAATGTAAATTGTTTTCCCACCATGATAACAGACAAGCTTGCTGATTCGAGCATTTTGAAGGTATTGCTAGATTTCAATCCACAAAAAGGTTATTATAAATATTAGTAAGTACATTTATTCATGCCTCAGGACCTTATTAGTTTAAAAAATAAATAACCAGTACTTAAGTCTATGTGGTTATAGTTATAGTAATCTTCAAATATTCTATCTTCTAGCCTCTGCAAAAAAGAAAACAGCAGACAGATTCTAGACCAGGATCAATCGAATAACAGAGAAGTGAAGACAAAAGAGGCTGAAGAGATAATTAAGGCATCAAGTGGCTGCAGTATGTTTGTTACCCTGTTATTTAACTAGACGATGTGCACCTCTTGATTAAAAATATACTTTTATTACTCTATACACCTTTTCCATTGCTTGGAAACAGCAATCAAACAACTGATGCTTAACCTAGCATAAGGAATACCAGGGTCATTTTGAATGCAGGGAAGATGGAGGACTTTCGTAAGACTGCTCAAGTCTGAGGGCCAGTAAGGAAGAAGACTAAAAAGTGTCTACAGGAAGAAGAGAATGAAAGGGTAATTGTAGGCTGCAAGAAGCCTGGTCTGACAGAGTGAGGAAAACCCAGAACTTGGGCACTATACACATGAAAACTGAAGCTGGCAGCTTCATGGAACAGGCAGCTCTACAGGTGAGCCAAAGCAAGAGAGGTGATTCTGAACAGCCAGCACACAGCAAGGCAGGATGGCCCAGTTGACCAGGAGAGGGGTGACAAATGCATAGGGTCTTGGTGAGATGGCCCACAGGCATGAAAGGGAGGAATGGGTTTTGGTTTCATGCCAGTGGCAAGGCAGACAGTGCTGGGATATAACTCACACCGAGCCACCACAGGAGAAGACACAGGAGGACTGTGGAAGAGCTGCACAAGGACAAGAGATGAGACTGTGGAACAGAAACCACACTGTCAACCAGGGAGACATGGTAGGTATTCACTTGGAAAGTCAGAAGAAAACAACGTCAAAGGCAAGATTAAAGGAGTAGGGTGAAGATGTAATTAAAAAAAAAGGGGGGAAGAAAAAAGAAGAGGATGAGGTCAGTGGAGATTTTGGTGAGGGAAGCATCAATGAAGCAGGGACTGAGGAATCTCTTGATGCAACACCACAGACAGAGAAAATGTATTAACTCAGGGCGGCCAGCTGTGTCACTTAAGGAAAACAAGGGTAGCCTGACACAAATCTTTAAGGATGAGGTAGTAAAAAGGCAGTCAAGGATGGGAGTACAAGGGAGGAGGAGGAAGCAAAAATGAGACATTGGGGTTTTGATTCAGCCAAGTAGCTGAGTTCAATGTGAAGAGTCTGAGTACTCTAATAATATCACTTGAATAGGCACCATTCTGAATCAGGGCCTGGTTCAGGAGCCTTCCAGCGACAGACTGGGAAAGAAGATGTGTAAAACACACAGAACAAATGGTTCAACACACAGAATGGAAATGAAATGGGTACTTCAATGCTAACCCCAGAAGTTGTTCTGAAACCCTCTGTGACCTGTCACCTCACTTCACAGTGAAAGCAGAAAGATGTTTTTACCTGACCTACACACAGATTTGCTGCACACAAGTGATCATTTTAATTTAGGCCTCTACATTGTTTTGCCAGCACTTGATGTTGCACAAAAACAAAGAAACTTCAGCTCCCTGCAATATAGTTCGAGTGACTGAACTTTCTTTCAGTAGCCAGAACTGCATCCATTAAATGTGTGAAATGCTAAAGGTAACAGTGTCCAACAACAGACAGTGAGGCAAAAGGAATTCAGACCAACCTTGGGAACCAGTTTGCCAAAATTATGGGTGAATGCTAGGGGAAAAGGACAATTAATACAGGAACAGATGGCTAAGCAAAAACAAAAGCCATTATCTAAAACCTGGCTAAGGAAAGCTTAGCAACTGATTGTTTAACAGAAGGAATTAAAGAACTCAATTAAATATAGTACAATCAATAGTTTGGATTCTAAGGAATAAGAAAATGGAGGACTTGCTGCCATTTGTGGCAGTATTAAATACTTGCTGTTCTCACATTAAATATTAAGATGCACAAGTTTTATACAGAATGGACATTTCCTATCCTTCTGAGAAGATGAGCTATAAAATGCAAACTCTAGGCCAATAATAAAAGCTTTAGTGACTTGCCAATCTTAGGAAACCATAAAAGGGTTCTGCAAGTGATCTGATGCTTAGGATATTCTGTTGAAGTGTTTTCCTCCCCTCTTGATTCCCCCTTAAAACATGAATACATATGGTCCTGGAAAACCATACTCAAATGAGAAGGCTTTGGCTGTGTCCCCACGTGGGTGAAGGGTTACTCCAGAAAAACAGCATCATTTTCTGAAGGTGCCCCACCTGCACCACATCAGCTGACAGCCACCATGGAGCAAGAGCTGGAAGAAAAGCATGGGAAGTGGTACAACGGAGATATGTCTTACACGTGCTTAGAGACATGCCAGGATAAGAACCTGCAACCTCTGGTAACTCTTAGTAGAGGGAGGGTGTAGCACAGGCTAGTGTGGCTCGGACAGCCCACTGGCATCACATTCTGCAGCATTCTCTGCCATGAAGCCCACGTAAAACTCCATCTGTGGGAGTCGCAGCCGCTCTTCCATGCTGAGAGCAGGCACACACATTGTAGTTAAATCACCTGGTCCCCAACAACAGAGAATTAGATCCAAATAAATGTCTGAATCTCTGCCTGAAGCCTCAGTACAAACATGGACTCTCTCAGGGCAGCACCCCATGAAAAGTTGCAAAGTAATGAAAACGTAGCCTTCTATCATCTTTACACAGAACAAAATTATGGCTAAACCTGTCTGCCATCACTGCCTCATACAAACCGTTCGAACCAATAGGCCTTACTTGTACATGCAAGTGATGTTTGGTTCTTTTCCATACTTTCTGGTACTTTAATTATTTTAGTAATTAGCTGACACACATTATTTCAACATATCACATCTCCATGGTGGCATCATCAGCTTCTAATAAAGCTTTCTTTAAGAAAAGAAGCAGCTTCTTAATTTTTTTATTAAAAAAAAGTTAATAATTACAGGAACACTGACAGTGTTGCTATAGTTACGACTATATCAGACTTTCACTTACAACTCCCTGTTTTCAAGGGTCAATAACTCAGTTGTCAAAAATCCCACTGGGCAGAAGCCTGACACATCTTAGACATACATTAAACAACTGCATAAATGAAATAAAAATCAGTCGTTTCACACTTGTAAACATTTTGAATCAAATCAGTCTTTCCAGATGATATTTTGAGCATCCAACAGTAGGTTTTGTGGATCTTTTGTATATATGTTTTTTGGCAGGTTGTTTAGTCTTTCAGGTGCCCCAGTATTTTTGGCTGCTGCCAGAGGGAAAGGAAGAAGAGCCACCACTTTTTCCTCCAGCCATTTCATCCCCCCGCAGCAGAAAGGAAGCAATTCTGGATGTGCCCGCTACGCTTCTAACAAAACTTCCCCAGGATTTTTAGGCACAAAAGCTTCACACGCATGTGCAGCAGCTGGATTATCACAAAAGACCATAACGGCCCTAAGAGCCGTTACGGTATATCAAGTGAGTAAACCGAAAACTAAGAAGGATTTACACAATGACCATAGTGGCTCCCTGGGAGCCGTTACGGTCTATCAGGTCAAAAATCCACTTTTTAAAGAGCGCCTAAATATGTGTATACCCAACAGGGCCTTGAGTTTCCAAAGCAACTATCACACACATTTTCAAAATGAGCTAGGGAAGGGAAGGGAGATTACACCAAACAACATAAAGACAGAAATTTTTTACAATGAATAAAAGACATATCATGCAAATTCTAAAGACTTATATTTAAATGGAAAAAAAAGTGCATGTTAAGTTGAGAAATAGGATGTAATGCGATTCCTTCATTGTCAAAACAGGTCCTTTTAGGTTTTTCCTTTTTTTTTTTCTTTAAATGACAATTAAGTGAAAAAGGAAATTTCCCACCAAAACCAATCAGTTTTAAAAAAAACAGGTTTCACAAAATATAGAAATAATGCAATCACAGCTGGGTTCTGAGTTGCAGTTCTGCTGCATTTCAAGTCTCCAGCCACACCACAAGTTAGTAACACAGCTCAGCTTTGCTTTCCTTTAATTCTCTCCCATTGTGTCACAAAATGAACAAGTTATTCGAGACAGCAATTTTCTCTGTAAAAGTCACCTCTATTTTTTCCAAAATCTGCAATAAATCATCAGCCTACTTACTTTTTCTTCTTCCCCTTCCTTTACATGCCATATTTGTTCCTGCAGCAAACCTGTAAGAGAACACTTTCTCTCTATGACCTGAGATAACGGTAATGTTGAAAGAATGGCCTCACTTGTCAAAGATTAGAGGGCTGTCTGCAGCCTACACTCCTCTTTACTTCAGCCAAATAGGCCCAATAAATGCTAATACTCAGCATGACGCATTGAGAACGCTAAGCCTCAACACTGGCTAAGAAGAAAGTATCACAAATTTACTGAAATTATCTATAGCACAATAGAGAAGAGAAGGAATTAATCAAAGTCTCTCTCTTAATGCAATGCTTGATTGAACTATCCCAATCCCTTTTTAAATAGGATAACCTAGTGGCAAGTGACCCTGATGACACATCCTAGAGAGGTACACAAGTACCACTTGTTCGATTTTTTTTCTTTTATGACCTCATTAAGAAGGATTTTGAAGATTGTTCCTGAGTATGAGAACAAAGTGTCTGAAGATATCTCTAGCTTTTTATGTCTTTAGCCTTTTGCCATTGAAACGGATTTTGAACAAGTGTTTATAAACTAAGTATACGCATAAGCAAAAAAAGTCCTTAAAAATGAAATATACTTAAAGCTTCCTTTTCTTAAATGCAAAGACTAGCTAAGTCTCCAAGAAACAAGAAAGTTTTGCCAAGGTGAACTCATGATTGCATCTAACCCCTGCCCTGTACTCCCTCTCTCTCCTTCCCCATTATAGAACCCATTAATTAGATTTGGCGGCAATTTTCCCTTCCTTATCAGGGAAGATAGAGTCTGCCAAATCTGCTAGTGTGAAAATACTCCATCTCCAGTAACATTTTTTCCTAAGTGTTTGTTGATTCCATGCCTGGATTTAATATCGAGGATTATATTTTATAACCAGAAACAAACAAACAGATTTATAACTGAAGACCGAAAGGCAAACAGCAAAAAAAAAGCAAGCCAAGTACTGAACCTAAATGTAGCATTTTTATTGACTTCTTAGAAACCAAATAACCTGGCATATTAGTGTGTGCATTCTGCAACAGACATTCAGCCCCATTGTACTACTTAGAAGAGAATAAAAAGAAACCCTACTGTTTGAAATCCAGCGGAACATCCCCACAACAGAGCACAACTGTTCCCTCATGCATGAATGGGAAGGAGATGAAAGAAAAGATGGACTTCTGAGGTACAGCAAAAAACAAAGACAACAAAAGTGCTGATCATGAGGGAATGACACAACTCATTGCTGCAAAAAGGATGAGAGAAAGGAGCTCAAACAATGGTGCAGACAGCTAAGTGACATGTAGAAGAATTGAAAAATCTACAGAAGTGTCTTTTCTTTCCACACTTGACGAGAAACAATTAAATGTTGGTACATCTGTCATAAAAAAGATAATTGAAACCTGTTACCATCATTATAGATGGTAACTTAACTACCAAAACTGTAACTGTCCAATTAAGTGTTGCCCCCTCTGTTATCTATACCACTTGCTAAAATGAAAAAAAAACACCTTTAATGTTGGTGGTGATTTACCACCAGTTTAGCTGTTGCAAGCCACACAGCTGAACTGGCATGTTTTATAAGGTGGCTATTTAGGCTATAGGGTACCTACGTCTATTTGCACACACACAGATGGGGGAAGGCAGGCACACATGGGTGCATGCAGGCTCACATGCGTGAGTGCACACATTCATGCACATGCTCTCGCACACCCACCAGTGAAGATGTATTTTGCAAACAGATGAGGTTTTCAACAAGGAATCAAAAAAACCCAAATAATTGCCAGAAGCCTCACTAAGTGTTTACTCCCCTGAAGGTCCACCAGCCTGAGAAAACAACACCATGCTAAACTAATCCACTGACTGTTGCTACCTGCTTGATAATGTGCAACATCCCACAAAACTGCAAAGCGGTTATTGACCCTGTCAGAATACCTGATTAATGGATAAATGCTGTAATTGATTAGCAGAGGAGTGTGAATTAAAACAGAATACAGCATCAATAATGAGCTGCTGACAAAAGGTAGCCGACATAAAATGTAAAATGGTAGCCTGCAGCCATAAAATGTAAAATGGTAGCCTGCAGCCATATCTCATCAAAGACATGCATTTCTTAGAAACAGAAGAAAACACTGCTCCTGAAAAAACCCACAAGCACAGTGTCCTGTTCTCTGCATTCTTTAGGCTTTTTTCTTGGTAATGATTAAACCACCAGCAAAATGTTATGGGAACTACTTGTGAATCTACTTCATACATCAAGTCAGGCAAGGCAGTTAAACGAGTGCATTATCCTCTGGGCTTCTCTACCCTTAAAGAAATGCACTAGTCTCCATTTCATTTCAGTGAGCTGTGATTTTGGAGTGCTGCTAGGTGCATCCAAGGTTGCCTTCAGTGGGGTGCAAAGGCAAATCCCACAGTTTGTAGGTACAGCAGGGAGCCCTACAACAGTGTCACACCAAGGAGACAACTTGGAGCTACAATCATCACATTGTTACACTTGTTTTCCGTTCTCTTAAGGGCCTTAGGAGGCCAAATGATCCCACATTTGTTCCTTTTTCTTTCTGATTTAATCCTACTCTAAGGCCCTTCTTTATGCCTGACAATATATGAAATAGATCATATAGATTTTATACAGCACCCACAAACACACACATGATGTTTCCCTGCTGTAGTTTATCATGCAGTGTCAGAAGCACTGAGTTTCTTCTTTTCATGACATCTATGTTGGTCTTCCCGTTCTTTAGCACTGTGCATTACTCTGTGCATTAGAAAGTTGACACACCTAATGTAATACCATCAGACATATCAAAGTTGTTCTGGTACAAGCAGAAAAAAACATTAGGTTGAGTAGAGCACTTAATGTAATTACGTTGCTCTGACTTCCTGAGCCAGCTCACTCAGAAGTAATTTAAGCATTTCTATGTGACATTGCATTGTATCCAGCAAATACAGCCTCCGCTCAAAATGGTTGTTGCTACAGTGTAAGTATCTTGGAAGTCTCTATGTGTACTTTTTCCATTTTAAGCAAAACCCCAGAAGATGTTAAACTGAAGATACGTGCTTTCCATATGAAAAATCCAAATAATGAAAAGGAAGAAGGCATTGTAATGATTGTCTCAAAATCTTATTTTGTCAATTTAATGCCGGTTTTACATTCCTTTGCGAAGCATAATATATTTTTGTAATGGTTCTACAAGTTCACAAATACATATTCAGAGAAATAGTCCTTTGGAAATCCACATATTTTAGGATCATTTGTCTTTTTTTTCATCAGCTAACTGTGAGGCTTATTTTGGGTGCAGAATGATTTTTCTGCTTCCCTAGCTGCTTTGGGATTGAAACTTCTTCAGTGGTATCACAACTTTTTCAATTTAAATAATTTCCCAGTTCAGGAGTAGATGTAATCTCATCTCACATTGGAATCTAAAGCATCTCTTGTGTAGATGATCACTACTATGAACCAAGAGAATGAGATATTTCCAAAGAATAAGCCTGGTATCTTTGGGTTGCAGGACCTGCCCTCCCAATGCGCCTCTCTCCCTTTACTGACTGCAGAAGTGGCCCAAACAACTTGCACTTTAAAAGCTGCAGCTACATCACAAGGCTTCTGTCTTAGCAATTTAAGATAATTGCAATTAAGGAGGCTTTTAACCCTTCCTATTGTATTGCCGTGTCCTCAGTCCTCAGCAGCTCTTTGTGAGGACCAGGGACTGAGAAACAAAGTGTGCTCTGACAGGCCCTCACCCTGCTGCAGAACATCTCCAGTCCAGCATAAGCTCCCTCACAAGTACTTCTTTGTCCTAAAACATCGCTGTACAAAAGGAGGGGCAGGTCACTGTGTATAAGAGTCTGTCCTAGGAAAGGGGAGCCTGAGTCCCCCCTATTATCCATGCTGTCCAAGAGATCCTGCTTTCCAGGATACCAGCTGTTTTGGGGAAGACTGAGGGATAGGTACATTTTTGCTATATAAAAAGTGATTGGTATTTCTTTCTTGCTCAGCTTCCAAAGGAGGAATAAGGGATCCTCCACCAAAACAGCAAGTGGCTGGATGACTTTAGCATTTTTGGAGTCTGAACCTGGTCAGGGTGATGGTGGGACTGAGCCCAGCTCTCACTGTCAGGGCAGGTAGGGCAGCACTGGAATATCAGAAAGACTGTAGGCACCAAAGAACTCCTTTTTAAAGAAATAAACAAGGACACCTGCTGACAACTCAGCTATTTCTTGGAATAACTGCTTTACTTACTTGACTCCAGAGAGCCTACTGGTGTTGGATCCTGAGTACTGGGGGACAGCTGCCCAGAACCTTGCAACCAGGAGAGCTCACACCATCTGCAACCATGTAGAAAACACCAGCTTCCTACTGTTTATTATCAAACCCAAACAGGTTTTTTTTCAGAAATTAAATCTTGTCTCCTTTGCTTACCTGTTCTTATATTGTAAAATATGAAACTTGGTTTTAACCTAAAAATATACTAAAAAGTAACCTAAAAAATACTTCCAGCAGCCCAAAAGAGGAGTCTACCAAAAAAAAAGTACTGAAAAGAGACAAAGTTACATCAATTTCAATGGCAGCAGGATTAGGCCCTTTAACATTTGGGGGGGGGGGTTGCAGGGAAGAGGAAAGACAAAACTCTGGCAGCTGAAGGTTCAGCTTGATCCCCAGAACTTTTAAAGAAGACATTCTTCTCCACAGCTATTGTCAGAGCTGGAGACAAAAGTAGAGGCCCTTTCAGCTGAACTTAGCCAGAAAGCCATTTGTAACTCCTGCAGAGCAGTGCTTTTATAGGTCAGGGCAAACTCCGAAAAGGTTTCTCTCTTTTTCATTCTCTTTTGGAAGATCTGGTTAGGATCCAGAAACTTAGCTCAGAAATAAGCAAAAAACACTTCAGCACATTACAAAACAGTGGTGGAAAGATCTCCAAATGTATTGTTTTAACCACAGTCTTCTGATTCAGAGCTACATTTTAACAGTTGGTGTACACACCTGCAGAGGTCATTACTTCTCAGACTAGTTCCCCATGAATTATGGGTTGCTTGGGTCTTCAGGTATCTTAATGTATTGGTCAAAGAGGAGTTTTGGAATTTAATTTTTCTTCTAGTCCCTTAACATCAAGGACCTGGAACACAGTTTTAGCAAAAACATTTTAATACTAATTCGTAGCTGCTAAATTTTTCTTCCTAATAAAACTCAGTCAGATTGGCCAGATGAGAGGGGTGCAGGAAACTACAAAGGAAATGTCAAGGTAACAGCTTTGCTCTCTTTTTGCATCCAGCTAGTGGAACAAACTCAGTTTCCTGAAATATATATCTGACCACACTCTAAGGGTTGCTTAAGAATGCAGGCTTTAACTGAAATCGTGATCTCAGTACTTTGGGGATCAGATCCTCACCCAAAAATATTTGCTCTCCCCTAAGAAATGTAACTGGAATTATTTACTATGAACAAGCAAACAAGATAGAAGTAAATCCTACCAAATTAAATGGTATAAAAGGAAATGCAGTCAAATAGAGAGAAAAAAAGGAGATTTGAAAAGATTGATGGAAGGACGCCAGAGCCATACAGTTAATATAAGAGCAGAAAACAAAGCTGAACATTTTATCAAAGGAGAACATTTTAGAAACCCGCATACCCACCATTCTTGGTAAACCGCTGCTCTGGTAAAAACCCCACTACTTTCCATGACTAAACAGGAAAAAGCAAAATACTACCAGTTAACTTCTGGTATGCATTTAAAGAGAAGCACCTTATTTAAATACATTTTCTATCTATGAGACTGCATGGCTAAATCAGTGATAATCAGACTTTCAGAAAATGGTATATCCAAAGCCCGCCAAACTCAAGCTAAATCTCTCACGCGCGCAGGTGTTTGACAGTTACACTGGTAATAAGAGGGATTGTCTGGCCTATATTCATCTTTACAGCAGCAGTAGATGAGTAATATTTGAATGGGTTAGAAAGTGCTCTTGATACTTTTGCAAGATAAAACTATGTGCTTTGTTTCACTTCAAAAAGCATTTCAGGTTTTGGTGTATTATTTTCTGTTAGTCCAAACCATAGCGGGGTGTCCTACTTTTGATAAATGCCATAATATCTTTAAAATACTTTGAATACCACCTAAAGACATTGTCTAATGTTAATTTGCACTCACAACTGAGTGCACAAAAGAGTATCTCCAGAGATAAGAAGTCACACAATGTACAGCAAAAGGATGTTTCAAAAACAAATTTGGGGTTCTTGTTGTTTTTGTGGGTTTTTTTACATGGGTAATTTAGGGTAGATAAATCCTGCAAAATGAGGTCTGCTTCTTTTGAAATATTTGAAGCTCTCAATTCACCAACTGAAGTCACGCAGAAGTGAAGAAAACCTCTTAGAAACAGGATTTTCTGTTTCTAGAAGGTTACTGTGGATGAAAACTTGTCCCCACTAAAGTTGCCAATGCAGTGTTCACTGCACCAAGGCCACAATCAACCACTTTAAGAAGCCAATGGTGTGTGTGCAGGAGTTAATCAAAAGCCATGTAAGGATATATGTAATACTAATAAAATACATTCCAAAGTTACAGATATATAAATCGAATTTACAAGATTCAGGCTAAATTGACTTGTATGGTTACCTGTAATGTTTAGCCCTTAAATTTTAAATGTTTCATGTAGTATGGACCTTCTTAGCTTACCACAGCAGTTCTGTTCTACCAATCTACATAGTTTTTCAAAGCAAATTGGCATTGCTTACACTGAGCTCAGCCAGCCACATAAAGGTGAACAGAATGTACAGTTTCTTAAATGAAATTACATTATTACAGATCTCAGTTCTTACCAAATCAATGCCATGCAATCTCAGTAACATCACTCACCATATCAAACACTGAAATCTTCATTCAAAGTGGCCCAGCTGGAGTATACATATAGCTAATGAGACAGTATTAGCCAGTAAAATGTACTTCTTTACATTCAGCTCCCCCTCAAATTTAAGAGTGAATAAGTTGGTTCAAGAAAACACTTTTCTCCATTACATGCATACACAAAGAATTAACACCCCTGTTTCCAAAAAGACTGAAATTTGGGCATAATCCAGAATAATGGTCAGTATTTTTACAGATTTTTTTATTACACAAAGGAGATTAAATTCTGTGCAGTGGATTTTATAGCAAACTCCTGTGCTGTAATTCCACCCTGGCAAATCTCTTTAGCATGTAGTTAGCAATTGCACGAGATGCACTAAGACTTGAGTTTGTCCAGGGTTATTGTTTGTTTGTTTGTTTGAATACTGTGAACCTCTTACTTGTGTACCATAAAATTTATAAGTGTGTAAAATCTACTCCTCAAAAAAGTAGGAAGCTTGATGACTTTGTTCTTAATGTCCTTGCCCACCCCCCCACCAAAAAAAGCTTCTAGATGAAGAGTCTTTCTCATTGGGTTCACAGATATCAAACTCAGTTCACTTTTAATTACTTTCCTGTGAAGCAATGCCAAAGTAGGAAGTTCAAGAAGTCTTTATAATAAATTCACTATTATTCAGTTCTGCATTAGTGGAGTTTAAATGACTTTCACGTTCTACCTGCAAATTGAAAACTGAGACCTCCAATGTGAATGGCAACTGTTCAGTCCTCACACAAACTCATCTGCAGCCGCAGAGCTCAGACTGGACAGGTACTCTCAGTGGGTACCAAATATTCTTTAATTTTTTACCCAATGATATTGGCTTTGTGGCATAATAAAGTGGGTTGCTCTTAGAGTTGGTTCTAAACTGAGAGTCTTCTTTTTTATCTTCCACCTTCAGCTCAAGTGTGCTTACATTTTTTGATGACTTGCAGTGATCTATCTACTTTTCATGTTTAGTGTGGAAGAGCTAAGTGACTCCGACGTGAGCAGCATAAACCTCTTTTATGTTTCTATAGAGAAAATGAATCACACAGCACTCCAAAGAGCATTTTGTTTTTTAAAATCTTCTGCTTTTTAGGATAAGACATTAAAATATCAGATTGAAAAGAATTACAAAGATCTTAGCAAAAACCAACGGATTGCAGATTGCATCTCCAGAAAAGATGTTAAATCAGGGTTCCTTCACCCTTCTAAAAACATCATATAGTAAGTAACCTGTGGTGCAGCATTTTTTTCTTATGTTCCTATCCACTTCTAGCCTGAGTGTGCCAGATTACTATTATATATCATGTTATTCTGGTTTGTACCAAACAACTCTTAATTACTTCCACACAAATTTAGGCACACATACTCCAAAAGCCATCACTTGTTTCTGATACTCCCGCAGCACCCGTGCAGGCTCCCCAGCTCTGGAGCCTGGGGAGGAGGGAACTGTGGTGGTGGGGAGCAGACCCAAGCCATCTCAAGGGACACCTTTCCTCCCGGTTCAACTCCCTGGGTGACAGCCCGAGGCCATGAGCTGAACCCCGGGAACCCCAGCCGGTGCCTACCTCAGCCAGCCGCTGCAGAGGGGAGCTGAGGGCAGGCAGGCCCGGCGCCCCGGCACGCTTATTTTCTTCCGCCTGCGTGTGCGGATGCCAAGCCCGGCATCCATAAAACTGGGTTACATCAAACAGACCAACCGCCATCATCTCCCTGTTATTACCCCCGACACAAGGCCCGACAAAAGGCTGCTGCCAAGGCCTCTGCTGACAGCCCGAACAATAGCGGCCACAAAGGCCTTTTCTGCCTGCGCAGATGACATAAATCTGATGCTATAACGCCAGCACGACTTCAGCTTGCTCCTTATTTATTTATTTAATAAGCTACTGTCATCCATCTCGGGAAGGTGGCTTCCAAACTCCAAATTAATCAAGCCACTGAATGTGAATTTCCATATTGCTCTGCCAAAGGTCTTCTCCACATCAATTGCCGGGAGAAGGCCCCTGTTGTGCTTTGGTGTATTGTGTGCGGTGCTACTGCTGCTGCTAAAAGCCACTCTGTTTTTAATAAACATGCATTGTTCTTTTTGTAGTAAATCCAGGAAATAATACCCAACTGGGAGTTTGGGTGCAGGCTTTTTTGTAGCATAAGCAGAGCAATGGATGCATTTTCACGTCTGTTTGTGCTGTGAAGGCTCCATTTGTTACTGCTTGGAAGGTATTTTATTTTTCAAGAATATAAATTAAGCCAATATTGAGGTAATTCTTTCTTGTTTATCTTGGGGAACCCCAAGCTGAGGTCATTGATCCTGCATTTCTGTGTCAGCCATGTCATTTCACCAAATGGGAGGTTCAGTTTCAGGTGCCCTGTGCTTGGCCATTCACCTGACTGCCAGAGAGGAATTTTCTGGAGCACTCTGTGTGAATTATATTGGCACTACTGAATTCAATGAAATAAAAAGTCACTGATTTAACAGACCAGGAATTTTGCTAGTGTGCCTTCTAAAATTCTTTACTCAACTACATATAAGGTCTCAAGCCCACATAAGTTACCTGTTTCCTTTCGGAAACCTGTGGAGAAAGAGGCATCTCCCTATGGGATGGTTCATCACTGCTGTCTCAAGGATGGGCTGAACTACCTTCTTGAGTAAAATCACGATTTATCTCTCTTTAGTACACTCCTACCACCCTGGGTTGTACAAGCTCTACCAACTTTCCAGCTGGCAGAGAGGACAAGCGTAAGCGTGGCAGCCCCAGATGGCAGGAGCAAAACAAGAAGGGTGGCTCCCAGGTGAGGCGGCAACTGGAGGGACTTGCTGTTCACGTGGCTGCACCACAGCCCCATGGACAGGTTTGTTTCACAAACCTGTGAAAAATGTTCCTCTGTAGCCTAACAGGAAAGGAAAACAAGAGATGAGTCAACATCACCACGAGAGCAGAAGGGAGATTGATAGGTCTCTTTCATCTGCTCTATTTGAGCATATATGTGATGCTTTCCAGGACTTACAGACATAAAACAGGACTTATTTCCCCCTCAACAGGTTATTTCAGTTCATAAAGATGGGAGGAAGTCTTCTTTCAAATATTTTTTATTTAAAAATGTTTACAGGGAGTTTTCACTAGAAACGGAACCTAAAGCCCCACATTTTTTTTTAATGATGGATGAAACGAAGTATGCAAAAGGCTTTAAATAGTGCAATTAAAAATTCCTTCTCCACTCAGTCAGCTTCCCCGTTAGCCCAAAATTTTAGTAGTGTTTTCCAGGAAAAAAAATAAAATTTCTCTGAATAGTTGTATTGCAAGACAACAAAACAGAATAGAGATAGCACTCATAATATGAGTAGAATTTGATAGACAATAAAATCTACCAGTGAACCAAGAGATGAGATAATTATAGATACATTTACAGTGTTTTAAACATTCTTATTCCATGAAATAGCAAGGTAATTTGTAAACCTGATACTCCTACTTGACTAAACTTTTCACTCCAGAAATACTACAGCTTCAGTCAGACTGGAGTCACAAATGCTGAGAAAGGACACTAATAGATGGCATGTTTCATATTTCAGTAACATCTTCTCTCTAAAAACACCTCAAACCCAGTGGAAAATATCAAGTTAAGCTTCACAGCATATCTCCAATGAAAAGTAATATTTTTCTAATGAGAGTTAATTATTTTCAGTCTGTGAAGGAGCTGCCCAGCAGCTACTGCCCAGAGCAAGAGCTGGGATACTCATGCTAAGCTCAGGCTCAGGAGGCTGAAACACATGACAGCTCACAGGAGGGATTTTTACAACCAAGTAATACTACATCTATGGTTATCCCTGCAAATGGGCCGTTTGGTTTCCAAGAAAAGAAGATAGATGAGAGCAGAAACTACAAAGATGCCTGAATTTGCAAAAGTGAGCAGGTCTGGGGAGGAACCACCTGTGCTTTCAGGACTGGTTTTGCTTTTTATCCTATGAGTTTTCTGAGGGAAGAAGCAGCCCTTCTGTGAAAGCAGAGGCAATGGGAACTGCCCAGAAACCTGTGACACCAGACAATAAAAAGTGGTTGAGTAAACCTGAATGGTGGGTCGGGAGGACGCTTATCCATCTCCAGGCAATTCCATGCAGGAGAAAATGTCTGAGTTGGAAAAATCACACTGCAGGACTTGGAACACGTAATGAGTGAAATGCTCACGTAATGAGTGCTCTCCAAAGTAAGGAGAGCACCTCAGCTTGAAATTATAAACACACCGCCTTGTGCTTTTTAACATCATCCAATGGTCTCGAGACAGACAAATCAAAATGTTAACAACAAGCAAAAGCAAAAAACACCTCCACAAACTGCTACATGAGAAAATGATTTTTTGCCCATTTCAGCATCTAAGTAACTATTTAACGTACACTTGTGACACGATATTGAAGACAACCTTAAAAATATGTGCCTAAAAATATATTATAAATAGCTCTGTTCCTAAGTAATGTACTAAAATTTAAGAAAAAAAAAGAGAATTGTTAATTAATACTGCTCACTGTGTTACAACCTAACTGATGAAGAGAAATGCATTCAGACTTCTAAAATGCCTGTCTCCAAGACCATCAGGGTTAGTTTCTGAGTGGCACGTTTTAAAAACATTTAATCAGTGATCTGAATATGTGTCAACACTTTCTGGTAGTGTGCTATAAAATGTGAACCTTGTCAACAGAAACATAAAAAGGCGACACACTTGGGACACAGAGCTTTTATGCTGACACACTGTAATAATATAATTTTAAAATTTATCATCTGTTTAGCCACAAGCAACAATTAATCTTTTTGACTAATTGCACAATGTTTTAAATAACACCTCCAAAAGAAAAAAACCCAAACATGTTCCATTTTTACCTTCCTTGTCTTCACAACTGTGTTGCTTTCAAAACCTTATGAAGCAACACGCAATAAATTTCACAATAGGATAAAAATGTTAGCAAATAATTTGTTTCCCCCTCCTCAGTTAATAAAATTACTTAACATTGAGCCTGCAAGCGAAAAGAAAACCCCAGGAGTAATGCAAGCATCAGCGGGTTCAGTTCTGTCGCGTTTCTGTCGCATTAAGTGACATTTTATTCCCAAATCACTTAACCTTTGACTTTTATAACTAAACATACAGACCCTGAATTGTTACTGTGGACGGGAACAGCAAGCGACACTGCTGCCAGGCGTTGAAGCCAAGTGCCCCACAGTAGAGGGCGGCTACAGGATGGAAGTAATTGGGCTCACAAGAACCCAAGTTTCACTCCTTGTCACCTGGAAAAGGAGGCAGAAAGGGAAACAGGAGAAGGGGAGATGTTTCTGCTAACGAAAACCCCTCTGCTGAGCACCGCCAGATACATCTCCCTAGGGACCCTAGGCTGGTGTTTTTACAGCATTCCCACAAGTGATGCGCATGTCAGGTAAAGAAGGGGTTAATAATCAGGCAGAGGTGGGAAAAAGCACTTTATAATTAAAAGCTAAATCTTGAACCCAGCTGGAGCTGGATGAGGGACGGGAGGGAGGGACCTGGCAGCTGCCCTCCTCCATCCCCCCCCTTGAGACCATGCTGCGGATGGAGAGGGAAATTAGAAGGTTTTCCAGAACAAAAGCGATGGTCACAAATGTTGGATGCAGCAACTGACCATGATCCCATCAAAGGTTTCTGAGCCAAAATGAACATCAATTTTGTAATGTGAGTGGAGGGGGCTTTTGGAGTAGCAAGGTAAAAGCAAGAGTGGCAAACACCAGCTGTACCTTGGCACCTTGGGAGGGAGGGTAGGAGCCTTGCAGGGAGCTGCAGCATGGTTTTCTGCAGGAAATTCTAGAAGCTTTATTACTTAGCATTTTTACTATTGACAAGGCACGTACAGGTAAGCCCCAAAGCCCAATTCTGCGTCTGACTTGGGCACTTGGAACTTCCATGTTTTTTGCCAAAATACGTCAGAATAATGTCAAACCATATAGATAACTTCGGAGGTTTTTTTGCACAACAAAAGCATCACAGATCATCCTACAAGTATGTTCATGTAAGCATTTTCTGATTAATAGCCACCCTGACTGCCTCCTTCTGGGTGCAGAGGAGCAGGTCACTGAATATGACTCCATGGCTGGACAAATGCAGTTGCATCTGAGAGCTTTGTTTTTCTTTATAAAACCATCTCGATGGTAGAGTACTTTAAATTGTATATATAGAGACTAAGAAAGCTTCTGATTAAACACACAATCGCAGAAATACTTCCTTCAGCCCACTGGCTGAAGACGTTGTCCTGTGCAGCACTCGTCCACGTGAGAGATTTTGTTGGTGTGACGTATGGTCATGAGAATGCCAGGGAGGAACCTGACTGCCAAATTCAATAAGGTACTAAGCCAGTCATGACAGGATTTAGTTTCCAGGCACGGTCCTTGTCAACTTACTGTTAATGATTTTTTTATTAACACAGTAGAAAAAAAATTGAAATCTTCTAGGCTAAATATGGAGCAGTTCCCACCTTACTTTAATTTTAAAGGACAGTTGTATTTGCTTCTCCTGAGAGTGTAATTGCAGGTATCCATCAGCTGGAGAACAGTGGACTCCAAACAGTCTATGAAAATCATCCCTCAAAAAGTTAGAAAATTAGATATTAATTACTTATGACTGATGTTTCTTTAGAGAATGGATTCTTTTCCCAAATAGCAACTATTTGGTCTAACACAAGAGGGTTTGCTCTGTCATTACAGATTCTTTACACTGGCTAAAAGTATGTTAAACTTGTATCTTGAATTAATGCCTACTTTGGAAGTCTGAGAACTGGCAAACCAATCCTGAGCTGTACCCATTATTAGAAAAGGTAGTGATGGTCAGTCAAAGAAACTAACTATTAAAATCTGTTTAATGAGGGGGAGTTTTTCATGGCATGGATCAAGTATTCTTGCAATGCACTCTTCAGTTTACAGCATGCTCTTAATTAGTTGTAGCATCATCCACAGGAGCTACATTTTAAAAGGCAGACATATAGGTAAGGGAATCAAAAAACAGAAATGGAACAGAAAACACAGCAAATATAAATGTGATGAATGACACATTAACAGAATTGTTGTGAGATGGACAGGCGGACAGACGGACGGATGGATGGATGAGTAATGACATTTTGCCCCCTCATTTTGAGGCTGAAACATCAAAATACTGCTGCCATCTGTTGTGCTTGCAGATACCCTCAAGTCTCACTACTAGAAAAGATAGTGTTCAGCTGCAGCTGTGAAAACTATGCAGGGCAAGTTGACCATTTGCAACAAATAACTTCAACAGAGTTGGCCTGGACCATAGGAAGTCATTTGTTCCTCATCCCAAGATGGCATTTTCCAGTTACTTTACAAATCATGCAGAAACATGATAAGACTTCTGCAGAGCAGTGACTAATGTAAAAACAAATACAATTCTACTATGACAAGGAAGGTGTTCACAAACTGCAGGAAGCAGTTTAAAATAAATTGATGTAGGTTTTGAATTGTCCACAAGTTGGGTTTAGCTTCCTTCCATTTACCTTTTACTGCATTAACATTTCTTTTGTGATGGTTGCTGCTGGGAACCTATTGTAAGTTTGGGCAATTAGGATTTTTGTTCCATCTGTCCCTCCCCTCAGTCAATACTGTAGCATCAAAAGAGGCCAATTCAGTGTAGGCTGGCTCCGCTCTAAAGCCAGCTAAAAGAGATGTTAGAATTCACTACTGCTCTGGGTGGAAAGGATAGGGGGGGAAAAGCTATAATCATAAAAACGCTGTTTCAGGCTTGTTGAGTTCTTAAAATAATCTGACTTAAACCTCCTACACAATGCTCACAAGTCAGAGCATGGTAATATACTTCAGTGTAGGTTGCCTCTCTCTCTCTAAATCCAAACTAAAATAGATGTTAGAAATCATTACTGCACTATGTCAAATATAGACTAGGACTGTAATCAGAGGGCTGCGGCTTCAGGTTTCAATGGTTCTTAAAATAATCAGCCTTAAACCTGCTGCAGGAATCAAAGCCTGGTCATTTATATTTTTGTAAGGCTGAGGATTCCATCACCTCAGGCTTCTCCCTGATAAAAAAGCAGCTTGCTCTTTTTTTTTTTTTTCCCACTGAAATAACTTGTGCATGGCAGATATTGGCAGGTAGAATGACACTGGAAACTAGGTACTTCATTTTTGTCAGAAGGTTAACTCCATGTAGAGTCAGGGTATGACCTCAGAACAAAACTGAAGTGCCTCCTCTTCACTGTGTTTTTACCTGAGCTCAGCAGATGTATATTAGCTACCTGAACTCACAACTGCTTTGCAAAGTGAAGGCAATCCTTATATCCCACTACGAAGCACAGTGTTAAAGCGAGCAGCTTTACTCCTTTCCCAAACCATGAATTCCTAGTTTCCTCTTTTCATATATGCAATCCACAGTTTAACTGTTCAAATACAAATCGAAACAAAATAAGGAGAATGCATGTGATAGGGAGTTTACTCTTCTTCCAGTGGCCCAAGAGCTCCTTCTATGTGACCAACTAGTTTTTTATCTCTCTAATCCCACCCTGCTTCTGACTCCTTATTTAATACAGGTTTTTCTGCGGGTGCAGATTAACCACAGCCGTATTTTCAAGTATAAGTACTTCTAGCAGGTCACAAGTTATCTGTGATGCAGGCTATAGACATGAAAATAAGGTAATCTTCCTATTCTTTTGCAAATGCCCATGAAAGAATATGCTTAACATTGTGTAATAACATCCGGACCAGGGGTGGGAAGTGGGAAGGGGCAGGGAGTGCCTCTGATGCTCCTGCCACACTGATGCATTCATTAAAGCTAAATCCAGCCCATGAAAAAAAATGAGCACAAATAACCACACTCATAGAGGCATTTGCCTCTTCTCATTTTTGTTAACACTCAGTATGCTAACTGTGGCCTTGGGATTTATCAGCATTATAAAACATGGTATGCTGTCTTTTGTTCACCCTGACTTTCTGAGAGTCATAGACCTACATGACAACTTTTAAATAATGCTAAATCTCAAGGCCATCTGCTAGCACAGAAAAGTCTAGAAATGTGGAAACCACACTGTTCAAAACCAGAATACTCTAAGCATTATTACCATACATGTTAAAACTTTGTGGGTTTTAATGTTTCAGGTGTAAATTCATTGAAACCTCATTCAGGGAGGGAATTAGAGACTCAGGTGCCCCAGCAGGCACAACACGAAAGCAAGGCAACTGGGTGAGGTTATAGCATCAGGTAGGACTAATGCTCAGTGCAATACACAGCTGACACTGCTCCAAGAAAACTTGCTTCCCAGCCATAATCAGTTTGTCATGGGACAGGGCTGGCCCACCTGTTGCAAGGTGTTCTTCCACAGACAAACACTAAGTCTGAAGGCAAGGCAAGTCCCAAGACGCTATGGGCTGGGGAAAGACCAGTGTCCCGGGAGGTGGAGATGTCCAGGACACTCTCACCACCATCTGCAGTCAGAAATGACTTGGAAAAAATTCACATCACACCTTCTTTGCCCATAGCAAAGCCACTGATTTTGGACTAATACACTTGTTTTCTTTCTCCCAGTCCCTTCAGTTTATCCCAACCAGCTCAGCTTCTGTGCGCTCCCAGTTGAGTTAATCAGAATATATGCAGAGCAGAAGGCAGCATTAGAATAATGTTATTTATGGGACTGAAATACAGTGACTCCCAGGAAGTCATTGAAATTGTAGAAGCAACCACAGTGGTAGTGGAAGAGGCTCCAGAGCAAGCGTTTGAGACATTCATGTTTGCCAATAACTAGAGAGAGCTGTAAATTTTCCCCCAACTTATTATGCTCCTTCACTGACAGGCCAGCGCAGCTGAATGAAGATGGTACAAAGCCTTCCAATGGTCACAGGCTTAGGAGGAAAAGGGCTTATGGTTTACCCCAACTAGAGCAGGAAACCACGAGCCACAAACCCAAGGTTAGGTGTAAAACACATGAAACTATAAATTCAACTTTGGAGAAAGTATCAGAAGAGGCCCATCTCGTGGCAAGTGTGGTCACTGGATAAAGGGAAAAGATGGTCCTGAGCAAGTTTGCACCGGTTTCATGGCCTAGATCAAGCCATAGGCTGTCTGTTTGAAAGGGGGGAAAAGTTAACTACTAAAGAGTTAATCCTAAACAAAAGGTTTCAAGTGCTAAGGAAAAGCGGCCACTGGTTATCCAAGTGACTTAAAGTACTTCAGGATATCTATGCCACATTAATCTTGCATGTATACCTGTCACCTACTCTAGAAATAATTCCTTACAAAGAGATGTTAAGCTTGTCTCAGTAAGATAAAAGGTTTTAAGCTTTTCAAAATGTGGAGTTTTTCTGTGTGAGAGAAAGATGGAAAAGGATCGCGCTGAGTTAAGTAGCATCCACCCACATAAACCAAACAGGTCTGCATCAAATGAATTGTGCTATAAACCTTGGAATTTTACAAGCAAGTTTTATATTAAATCTTTAGAAACCCTTTGTGCTTATGGTTTCAGACAGAATATAAAAGTACCATATAAATATCAGCACAATATAGTAGGCAGCTGTTAGGTACTTTAACCATTCCCAATCAATTATAATAAACAGAGCAAGCACACTGAATTGCATCAGAGTGCCATGCAGTAACCCTCCACCTCCAACTTTTCCTTCCTGCCATTTAAAATTAACCTTGCAATAAATTACTTGTAAAATGACAGAATCTGGAACGTTCTGGAAGGTTTTTGGTAGGCTGGGATGGATACAGAGACTACAATAACTTTTTGAATAACATACAACATTAATGGCAGTAAGAGTCTTTCTATTTTTTTTTTTTTAACCAGCTGCAAAAGAGCAGCAGAATAACCCCAACTATTCCATTCAAAGCAGAAGGGAACCCAAAATGTTGACCCTACAGAAATGCTGGGAAGCAGTGCCATCATGCCTAGCAGGTGAGA
The DNA here is from genome assembly GCF_001715985.3 of Manacus vitellinus. Taxonomy (NCBI): domain Eukaryota; kingdom Metazoa; phylum Chordata; class Aves; order Passeriformes; family Pipridae; genus Manacus; species Manacus vitellinus. The sequence continues at coordinate 47,903,372 of NW_021940208.1, read as the reverse complement.
TTTGCTTATTTGGCTAAAAGCAGACAGAACAAAAAGAAATGCAGCACATGGGAGACTTGGGAGATAAAATGGGGTGGCAGCAAAGCCTTCCCTTATGGCAAGGAAGGGAGCACAGCCTCCTGGAGTAGGTAGCACAGAAGGAAGGAAAGGTGGGAGCCTCCTGGAAGGCAACCATGTGGCTTGACAAATGGAAAGTCACTTCTGGAAGTGATGAACAGGCAAACAGCTTCTTACGTGCAAACAACAACTGTCTGTCTCCTTTGCTTTCTCTTTACACACCTTTAACTCCATCCATTTGGACGTGCTAGTTGCTTCAGATGTGTGTAAAGCTGAGCACGTGGAAAACTCACAATTGAGAAGAACAACATCCTCTTTTGTGTGTGTGCTAAACTACTTTTATCCAAATATGCAGTGCTATTCCAATACTCAGAAAATCATCTAAATTATGCAAGGGCCACAGACAATTCTAATCGTGACTGCTCTCACTTGCACGCTGGATCTGGCTGTAGACATGGATGCTGATTGGTGGGGTCTGTGTCTGGATCACTCCTGAATCAGGCACATGGTGAATCCCACAGGCCTTGCTGAAGTTACGTTTTTATTTACAGTATGCTCTGATATGTGAGGTGGGGAGGACAAAATCTGCTGAGTTTATTTACTATTTCCGCCCACACACACACTTACAGCTGGTATTTTTTTGGCACTTCAGTAGTCACACGTCTCCTAAAGTTATACTGATTTGGATTTAAATACTGTCAGTCAGAGCTATTCTTAACAATTTAGATTTTTTTTCTATGTAATAGCTAATAGTTTTAAAACTCTCCTAAAAATGTGAGAATTTCATAAACTGCTTTCATGCTTCAAAACTCTTAACTAAAAAAACTCTTAACTAAAAAAAAAAAAATTGGACAAACCACTATCTGCCTGAGGAGCAATTTACAGATATATTACAACAGTGTCAGATCAACCTATAGCAAACCGACAAAAAAGAGACTACTTTTTAATTACACATCCTATTAGTACTAGCATTAATATTAGCTGCATCATCAAACAAGATAAGTGTATTCAAAGTCCTGAAAATATTTTTACTTTCTGCAATAAGACTTCTAGACATAGAAGCAACAGCTGAATAGATATCATCCTATTCACTAGAGTACCTTAGACTTGGAAGAAAAAAAATCAAAAGACATTATGGAAAAAACATTTTCCTGTAGCTTCCCTCTCAGCAGGCTGACTTTCCTTTAGCACTAGATTTTAGTTCCTAGCAAGAAGAGGATGGTCAAGCAAAAGAGAAACCAGTAACGCATTGATATTTAAAGATCTGGAAACTTGACCTTTTAATGATCCCAATTCAGCCAAGGAGAAGTTGAGGAAAATGCATTTAGAACTGAGGACAATACATAACATAAGGTGGAGGCTAACACAGACAATGACAATCAGAGCACTTTTGGGCCCAGGCAATACAGTGGCTGCTGAGCCCTATATTTCCATTTCAATGTGACAGGATAAGAACATTGTACTGTCTCCTAAAAGACAGAATATGAGAAAAAATTAAATATTTTATGGGACAAAAAGTCCTCCTGGAGGACCTTCCCTAATTTGTCAGCAAGTCTATCCTCTTTTACAGTGATAAAACACAGTCTGCAAGGCTTCAAACCTGTGTTTTGGAGAATTATTTCTGATGGGGTGAATCATGATGTAAGCTTAAGGCAAGCAGGCCATCACAACAGATTTTACTGCTAAATACCTGTCACAGGCTTGTGTTCAACACTTGAATTCAAGTCAAAATTTCATATTCAAAAAACTAATATCTGTGATATGGCTCTCCTTTTACATCTATCTACCTGTTGTCTGAAACTCTGATATCTGCTTGAGTCACATTACTCTCAGGGACACAGTTTACTAAATTTACAAAATTAATAGTAGTGGATTTACCAGTAACTTGTCTCTTCCCCCTGTAACATCCTCCCAGAAGGATGTCCTTTCCCCACTGGCAATTTTCTCACAACACAGCAAATGTAATCAACATAAAACCTCATTTCATAAGGCAGCTGTAAAGGGAGAGCTACACTGGAAAGCCTTCAATGACCTGTGTACTATTTCATTACCATCTGATCTATAATATAAAGAAACAATATATTTCCAAATTACAGTGTTTTAATAAAGTTATAAAATTAAATAGAGAAATAAAAATCTGAGCTTTCATGAAACCCCCAAAAGGCAAAGAAATGCTCAGAACAGTGGCAAATCTTTCTAGAAGCAAGCAAATCCTCATCCAGCAGAATTTACAGTTGAATTCTGGTAATACATATGTTTTACAATGTACTAATATCTATATCTCTCGTGCTTCTCATTTTGCTGCCATTTTGCAGCAGAAGGATACCTACAACCCAAAATACTGTGACAATATATACAGCCAGCCTGTCACTCATATTTTGAAGACAATATGACACGAAAAGTTTCCACAGAGAATTTGAAACAGAGAGAAGCAGAATCAGTGGTTTCTAGTTTCCAGTTGCAAATAAAATTTTCTGGGAAAATTTACTTGAAAGCAGCCTTAAATGAAAATCTATATAATTAAGGGAAAGACCATTGCTTCAAACAGATTGACTGTCTTCAACAAATTTCTCTCTTTCTAGCTACTCAGATATGCTATATTTCCTAATTATCACCTTTTAAGGGCCATCTGGGCCCCATTCCTCACCATCAGGGGGCAATTCCATTTGCATTGTTCATAGGCTTAGTCATGATCAAGTAGTCTGGTGGTAAAGTTCATTAGAAATTAGAAGAAAAGCATTAAACCTCACACAGTAAACCAAGTAGCTGATACCTACATACCCACAGGAGAGATAAGCATTTAATGCATATTCTCACACGACTTAACAAGTCTTCAATGAGCATTTTTTTTTTTCTAAACTGCTTAAAGAATTATTTGGACTGGTCCCTGACTAGGTACGTAATGAAAATTCAATTCAGTCCCTGCATACTACAAAAAATTTCTCAATTAAAGAGAAATTAATAATAAAATAATAATCTATTAAACAAAATCATATTCTATTTACATCTGTAGGCCTGAAAAGTCTAATAAAACTAACGTAATGATACTATTATTTCTTCTGTTTTTCAAATGTTTGCTATGTTTTGCAAGTCAAAGGCAAGATTTTTTTAGTAATTGAACTGAATATGCAAATACAGATGCACACTCATGCACTGTGTTGTTAAAAAATTTCAGAAACAAAATTTTACATTAACCATATGAGAAGAGTTACTCGCTATTGTCATGTAGCAATAAATATCACTATACATTTCCCAACAGTTCAGTATAAACATGCATGGGGTACCAGAGGAGGAAAACTGAGCAAGTGGTTGGCCTTGTGCCTGCATCTTATAGTATAGGTCAGACCATCACCATGGTCTTCTCAAAGGGTTTGAAAATGGTATTTAGAAAGAACCCAAGGAAGCTCAGAACATCTATGTCATATAAATGATGGACCCAAGGAAGTCAACACTATGACTTCCAAATGCAGCGCCCTGTTTCAAAACAGAAGGGCTGCAGAACTCCTCTTTGATACGGATTTTTTATCTCTGCAGTTTCTGCTTTGTCATTTTATATCCTGAAGCCTGTAGCTTCTGGGAGCTATATGCCCATATGAAAGATGAATTAACACTACTTTTACCACTGAAATCCCTGTTTAGTACTAGGGGAGATCCTGGTAAACTGTGCTGAGACTCACATAACAAAAATTTGGGAATTAAGGACATATTAGTCTGTGGACACTACCCGCTATCTTTCTATGTTACTTAATTCTGGAAAATTTTCAGTCAGCTTGAGAAAAACTGAAATGACCCCATTAATGACGAAGCACTTGTTGCTACAAAATGTGATATGCTTTAACTTGGACACTATAAATATACTTTCCCAGCTGCATAAAAGTTGCGGTATTATTCAGGTAATCTGATGCATTATATGCATCTCACAATTTTTTGGTGAAAAGGTAAATGTCTGCATATCATTTGCCATATCAAGAAGCTGTAGTCAGATGTTAATGTCTAGATTTATCTTTTGAGTATTGTAGGCTGTGTCATATTGGTGATGAACTCAGGCCCCAATACGCTGGAGTAAATAATTTTGATTTTTCAGTGCTGCCTAAGAAACAGATAGGATAGCTTTAAGTTCACTTCCTCAAGAACCTTATATGACAATACACCTCATCGGGGATTCTACTCATCTCTTGCAACTTGGAGGAGTCCTCTCAGAAGCTACATCTGTGAGCCGCTACTGTAGGGAGGAGCACGTACCAGACAGCAGCACTGGGAGACAGCTCTGGTCCTTGCTTGTGAGGGCGTGGCAGGCCTAGGTAGGAATGTCAGTAGAAGGCTGTCCAGATGGCTACTGAACATTGCTGTGAAATGCAAAGTTTGGAAGCTTTAAATCCTCCTTTCTGATTTTAGGCAAGCTGAACAGAACAGCTGATTTCTTGCCTCACATCGGTGTAAATCAAACTTCATAGACACATGTAGACAAATGTAGAGATATTTCAAAAAGAAACTGTATTAATTAGATCAGGCTTCTCTTCTGGATGGTTGCTTTGCCTGTCAGTACCTCTGGGAAGCACTGGTTCATCTTTCTTATTGACAGGAGCATGGCTGAGCTGAGAATTACCAATCACCTGCCAGCACCATGGGTTACCAAGGGCTGATTTTGGTCCTGGGCTGAGAGTACGCAAAATAGTTCCAGGCACCTCAAACAAATGCTTACAGTATGGCCAGTCTGCAAGTGATGAGCTCAGAGTTTGCAAAACAGATGTTGCCATTTCACATTAAAAATATAGGTAATTTTCCAGCTTTTCCCAACAGCTGTGCCTTTTAGTAGAATAGCCTACACCTGCTTTTGAATAATTCTTTACTATTTTCACTGAACAGTAAAACTCCAGTAAAAATACAAGCCTTGAGTGGACCTATAAAGCCAGCAAATGCAGTAAAATGTCACTGCCATGTCACAGAATTGCTTAACTACTTAACACTGCACAAGGAGTGTGTTTTCATAGTTGTGTTGAGTTTTAGCTACCTGGCTCCTACTGACTTTAATGGGAATCACACAGCTAAAACTCCATGCACCACTTTGATACTTCAAAGTAATTTTTCAGTCCCCTGGAGAAGGTCATAGAAATATTAAAAACTAAAGCATTCTCCAAGGATCTCAGATTAAAGACTTGCATCAGACTTTATAAAAGTGATTGGTCAAATATATAATATACTCTTAATGTTCTAGCTCCTGGTTTGTTTTCTTTAGAAAGAACCTTTGTGATGCTTTTCACAAAAGGCAATATAAAGCATAAAGAAGAGCTCAGCAAGGTATAACACGAAGACATACAGAAGAGCTACTTGATACATGTTTACAGTGGTAAAGAGTTACTTATGTTTTTGAATATGGTGATCAAATTCAGGGCAATTCTTAATTAAGACATTGTTGCAACTCTATACTATTTGATTGCAAGCAATACTATAACACAAATATTTTTATTCCCTTTCATATGTTCTCTGTTCTCTTTTGTCCCCATAATTTACAATGTGGCCATAAAACTCCATTTCCATATTTCTTGCCTAAAGTGGGGTTGACATAACTGCTCTTTCAGACCTCAGCATGCACCTCCTCTCCTTTGTAGAGGGTTACTGGAAATACACAACCTTCTTTCTGCTTAGAGCTTTGACATCCTCATAAACCCATTAGATTTGCCACATTGAAGGCAAACTGTATCTACACTATCAGCTGTACAGACAGTGAGTGAAAGCACTAGGAAAGATGATGAAGTAAACATGAATTCAGGAAACTTGTACTGAATTTCGCTTCATGTTTTTGAAGGCACAAGCAGCAACCAACATCATAAACTAATTGTTCATTTGGTGGTGTTACAAAAAAAATGGTATTTATATACAAAATCATCTAGTAATATAATAACCTCAATAAAAATAAAAGTGCTTAAGAGAACATAGACAGCACAGTCACAGAATCTCCAAATGACACAGAATCACTTAGCTTGGAAAAGACCTCTGAGATCATTGAGTACAGTCTTTGACTCATCACCACCAAGTGGTGCCAAGTCCAGTCATTTCCTGAGCACCTCCAGGCATGGTGACTCCACCACCTCCCTGGGCAGTCCATTCCAATGTTTAACAATTCTTTCTGCAAAGAACTTTCTCCTGATGTTCAACTTGAATCTCCCCTGATGCAGCATGAGGCCATTTCCTCTCGTCCTATTGCTGGTTGCCTGGGAGAAGAGGCCAACCCCCACCTGGCTACAACCTCCTTTTGGGTAGCTGTAGAGAGTGATAAAGTCACCCCTGAGCCTCCTTTTCTCCAGGCTAAACAACCCTAGCTCCCTCAGCTGCTTCTGACAGTACTTACTCTCTAGACCCTAGTCTTTCCTGGGTCCTTTCTTCATACTGAACTAAACATCTCATGTTTAAATTCCAAAGCTGAAAAGCAAAACTAGAAAAAAAAGCCAATGCACATAAAACCAATAAAGAACATTTTAAGCATGCAGTGTCTACCATACACTGATGAAATATCTTCAGCCTTCCACCTAGAAGCAAACTGAGAAGCTCACTAGCCACACCAATTCTCCCAAAATACTACATCCTGCATAAAACCACTGCCAAGGCATGTGGAATAAACCCATATTTATTACCAGATAATCCCAGCTATAGCCTAAAAAGCATGAATCAGAAAAATATAAGCATGTGTAAATACACAGACAAACTCTGAAATGGACAACCATGCCCCTCTAATGCCTCCAAGCTATTACATACACAGATTTAAGGAGAAGAAGCATATACATGCAAGCAATGGTTTCTGTAAAACTGGAGGGTTTGTTTGTGTTTCCGTCATCCCTACGTAGAGTTGTCAAGTTACAGACCAATTAGGCTGAAATAACCTTGTGCTAAAGTCTTGAACACAAACCAAAGCACTGGGTTGATGCAAAGCAAGTGTTACCATCTTAACCAATTCACATGAAAAATGACTGTGGCAATATCATCACACTATAGGTATCCTAAAACAAAACAGGTCACATTTTGCTTTTTTTGTCACAGGAAAGGCAAATTGATGCATAATTAACAATTGGTCAATGCAAATTCTTTCACATCTTTTAATTGGTGTTAATTAGATTAGAAGTAAATTTTCTTTTATCTCAACACTCTAATGCGAACTAATCTTCTCAGCAGCATGTCAAAGTTTCCCTTTTAATTAAACTTTTCAGCTGGGAACTTCGGCAGCGCTCAGGCAGCAAAATATATAATTTAAGGCACATGAATTGTGCTAGGTTTTATGAATGGAACATCAAAAATTTAAAGCAATGATTAAAAAGGCTGAGCAGAAGGTCAGAAATCTGAATTTTGTGGAGGCAACAGTGAGCTTTTAAAGCTGCTTCAAATATGTCGGCAGCACTCTCCAGCCACCCCTTCCACATTCAAATCCATCCTTTTACAAAGGAAAACTACCCCAAATGTAAAACATCTTCTGTGAATTAACTTCCCCCTTTCATACTGCTTTCCCCCAAATATTGCAGCTCCTCTAGAATTGTTAACGTGCAGAATAAACCACAAAATACATTTAATATCTTTTATGGGAAGTTGACCTGAAATAAAATTTTATGTAGTTAAGGACTTTTGATAGTTCTTCATCCAACTTTTTTCTCTCTCTATGGGGCAACGGTGATTGAAACCTAATGTCTGCTGCACAAAAAGGCCATAAAATGTTTTATGCAGAAGTAAAACAGTAGCCATTAAGTTTTGCTATAATGTTTGAGTAGATATGCAGCATGAAAACATGATAAAAGAGCCATAAACTGATTGTGATCAAATGCAATTACAATGACTTCTCTCCAATGAATGACATGTACTAAATGCACTTACAGTTCCTTGCAAAATTACTTTGGGCAAAGGACCAAGAAAACACTATATCCTTTTTACGAACGGCAGCTTGCCAGGGAAATCGCAAACACACAAGCTTTAATATCTATGGCCAAAAAGCACTTGGGAACTCATTAGGAAAAGGTTAAAAAGATTCAGTTGTGAAAGACGGCTTTTTTTTGTGTGATTAGAGCAGCATCCTGGAGAGTCCAGCATTTGGGGTGTTAGGAAGAAGTGCTCCTGCAGAAAGGAGAGAGGAGTCCTAGGAAGGGTGGGTACCAAACTCATCATGCTTTGAGTCCATGACAAAAGTATATTCCAGAAAAAAGGAATTGTTTTGCAGTTTTTTCCATTAAATTTTTTATCCTGCCCTGATAGAGGACAGCCGGTGAAAATGGCCAGATAGCCTAAAAACATATATTTTACTAGGAATATAGATTTGAAATCGGATGAATCTGACGATTCTTTACTGTGAGAGTGGTGAGGTACTGGGACAGGTTGCCCAAAGAGGCTGTGGATGCCCCATCCCTGGAAGTGTTCAAGGCCAGGTTAGATGGGGTTTTGAGCAACTTGTTCTAGTGGAAGGTGTTCCTGCCCACGGCAGGGGTTAGAACTAAGGTCCCTTCCAACACAAACCATTTTGTGATTCTATGCGTCTATGAAGTACACTGGTTTTTAAAGGTGAATAAGAACCAAGATCTTGGGAGTTTCATCCTTTTGAGTGTGTTTTGGTATTTTGATCAGATAACCTAGTTTAACTTTTACTCATTTCTATATTTTGAGTAGTCAAATCAAACCCCTGGATTTCCTAAGGAGCACACTCCAAGGAGAAGACACAGTCAGGTGTCAGAAGGTGGTGAGAAGTGCCAGGTATTTCTGTGGCTAACAAGATTTAAGGAAGATGGTGCAAAGATATTCCAAGTAATCTCTGCTCCAAAGGCAAACATGCAATACTAACGTGGCAACAGCAGTAATTTCCGCAAGGGTGAAACTGCCCTGAAGTATTTTGAAAAGTGCAAACCAAGTAGCACTTTTTCTATAGTACCATCATTTTCTATGTCTCCCTGGAAATAAAGTGAATGGAAAACAGGACCAGAATTTAGGCCATTTTCTTTATACAGGAAAGACAACATAGAGTTGGAGCTACAGATGTAAATCTGCCTTTATTGGTATTTAATAAAGGCAGTGAAAAAAGCCACCAAACTATCACTTTCATTGTCTAAGAAAGTACAATTATTACATTTTAGGGGCACCTAGAAAGTGCTGATGCTTAGTAAAGGCACTAAATGGGCTACCAAAGCTATTATGATACCCAGGAACAAGGTGAGGAGAGAACTGAACCTCCTTAGTGAAGGAATGAATTCCCACCACACCACCAGGATCCATTTTAATGAAAGCTTAAGATTTTATTATTCAATTTTATTTGATTTGATTAGTTTGATTTTATGAACAGCTTATAGAGTTTCTACCAAGATGAATTATTTATCAAAGGAAAAAAAAGAAAATAAATACTAACCAGGCTTCTTCTAATCTAACACTAGCAATGCAGAGCAGTTAGGTTTTTTTATACTGGTACACAGGTTAAGGGTTTATCAGTCCTTTTTATATAAACTTCAGATTCATAACTTACATTAAAATTAACTGAACATTCAATGCTATATAAGGTGACATTGTAAGGAGCTCTTAGTATACAGTAAAGTACAAATCAGAAAGGACAGAAAAACTCCTTTCTAACTCTTAGCCTGTCTGAAAAATGTCATCCTAGATACCAATATCGCCACTAAAAGAGTGAAGAAACACACAGTAACTCAAACTCCCTCCCCAGAAAGAAATTAATCTCTCCTTCTAAAAACCAGAGCTCTCTCAGTCTTCTACTGCCTTATTAAATCATAAAGCACAAACAAACATCAAAGCATTGCTGCAACTTCATATAATTACTCTAAGACCTCCTAGACTGTGTTAGAAGATGGGAGGAAAATTTGGATGTGAAAGAGGTAACGTTCACTGCTCTAGAAGCAATGCTGGGATACAGCACTGGGCTTCGGTGCCTCCCTGCTCAAAAGGTTTTTTAAAAAAAATCCTGTAGATTAGTTTTTAAAAATCCTGTACATTTAATATTATCAATTTTGCAATAGTGACTACCAGTCAGTAATTACTAATGGTAACAATTCTACTGAAGTTTAACAAGGGAAATGTCTACATGAAGATGTAGCACTCACGGAACAAAACCCTTCTACAGCAGAGTGTTAAATAACAGTACATTCAAAAATGGGAACATTCAGACTCCTTCTAAAGTGTGCTCATATGGTGAGGAATAGTCCCTTCTCTAGGTTTTTAAGAAGAACCCAGATTTATCACTGCTAAACTTCTACTCCTTAGTGCAAATTGTTCTTGAGCATGAACTGGTCCTCAGCAGTGGTGTGCATAGTGGGTAAAACATGAAACAGTGGTGCTAACAGTTAAGACTGTACAAGGTATAAAGACTGTATGAAGAAGGTGTGACACAGCCTGACTCTGCCCGGTGTCCCCCAGTAATGAAAAGAGTTAGACATTTGCATTGCTGGTGTTAAACATACCACGAGCAATACAATTCCTTCACAGAGGGGATGGAAGTCCTAGAGACCCTGGTTGACTCTTGGTTGGAGGAAGCTCCCACTTCTCTTGGTTTTTGAAAGCCACACTTCCACCTGCATCAAATCTAAGTAACCAAATAAACAATATGCAGTAACATCCAAGAATAATCTTCAGGTGGTTGTCTGATGGTTCTTGGTCAAAGGAACAGCAGCAGCAGTTCAAGGATTTTGATGGACTATATTCATGTCCACTGTGAAGCTAGAGTTAGAGCTGCATGAACTATGCAGCATCAGCCCTTCCCTCATTTCCAAAACTGAGGAACTGATGGCAGCCTGCCGCAAGCATGAAAATTAATGCAAGTGTCGGACTTGCAAATAATATTTAAACTCCTCCAGAAAAATGGCCACTTAAAAAAACTCCCAAAATTGAGGAGAAGACTCAGAGAAACATCTGATTACGAAGAATTACAGTAATCTATTAATTTAGTTCTTGAAACCTCTGGGAGCAAGCTCTGCTTCTTGACAAAAACCCTTCTGCTTTCTCTTACCAAATACCTGGCCATTATAATCTTGGCCATGCCACTGGTGTCTGGATATAAAATCCTGAAAGGATAACGTTGGTACTTGTCATGCATCAAAAACCTCTTTTTTGATGTGAAATGGAAGATTTGGTGAAAATGAAGCTTATATGCAATAGCGAAAACTCCCCGTGGAAACTGTAAAAAGTCCATGTGCACCAAAATTCTGTTTTACTTACTGAAACTTTTTGCTCAGCCACTGCTGTGGGAAGGCGATACAAGGAGCCCCATGCTGCTACTACCTCCAACATAAAGTATTTTCTGGTGAGTCTCTTGCCACCCACTCAGCCCTCACCAAACTACCTACTCCAAAACAAAATGATCTTTGGCACACACGAGTAAATTGCTGCAGCACAGACATATCTGGACAGTAATTAATCACTCTGAATGCTCAATGTGTTTGGATATAAAATTAAGAAAGTCGGGTTGTTAAAAAATGACAGATTTAAGCACCATCTGGGCTCTGTGGCCACAGTGGCGCGAATTCCAAAGGAAGGCTTACCAGTGCATGATCCGAGAATCCCATCTGTCTCAGCTGAAACGAAACAAATAAATAAATAAACCGGCAGCCTCATTTACAAGGTTTTCCCAAGTTTCCCTATTTAAAAATCAACTTGCAATAGGAAAGAATAAAAAATTAAACGTATTACATCTTCAAAATGTGTCTTATGCCTTTTACATATATTTTTAATGTATTATAACTCTACGGAAAAATCTCTATACAGGTATACCTATATAGATGACACATTTTGAGTTGAGACAGCATTTCCTACTAAAAGTATGTTTTCATAAAAATATAATGCTAGTAAAGAATCAGCGTGATAAGACTCTTCCATTGATTTGGGGAATTCAAAATTCCTTTCTGGCACCCACAAACTCTCTTAGCTCCTTCCCCAAGGCACTGCTCACTTGCACCCACCCCATGCCAGCTCTGCCTGTGGATGAAATGCAGCCTCCTCGGTTCCCAAGAGACCTCCCTCTGGCCACCTCGCTGCAAGGGCAGAAGCCACACAAACTAAAGTCACCTGCAACTAGTTAACCTGCAGGATTTCTTCAATAAAACTTGCCTGGCATGGGAAAGGGAAATAAATAAATCATTCAAGACAGATGAACACAGAATATGAACACAACTATTTGCCTCAGAAAAGCTTAGCCAGGTGGGGGTTAAGCACAGAGGTGAACCCCAGGAATACTCTGGTGTAGTTCCCAGGAGTCCGGTCCAAGTGCCTCTCTCCACCTGAATGAGCATTAGGCTGACTGAATGGACAATGTCTGGTTCTCAAGCACCTTTGTGCCCCAGCCCTCAGGACAGTGCTTTCTGTGTCAAGGAGCCTCTTTTTGCTTTGCAGGAAAGATGGGACTCTCCATCCTTGGCAGCTTCTGCCCTTGGCATGTACCCTGACCCCTCACATTATCTCAACTCATATGTAGCTCACCCAAAGGAAGAGAAACCACAAAATTGGCACCCATTGAAGCCACACTCTCTTCTCCTGCTCCAAAGCCAAGGCTCACTTTTCCTGCAGATAAGGGCAAAGGACATATTGCCACAGACATCTGTGGGACTTTTCTGAGGTCTTGGGGAAGAGGCTTCTCCAAGGGGTTTGACTATGCCTCAACCTCTTCTCCAGCCAACAAGTGACCACCACCTCTCTTGCACAGCCACTTTTCACTAAAACTGAATCCTCCTTCTCATTCTGCCAACCTCCAGGAGCTTGAAGAAACTCCTCAGATGAATCAGAAGGAAATATGTCCAAAAAGTACTATTTAGTATTTTTAGACTTAAATAACAGATATCATTATACTGTATAATATTACAGCTTCTTTCAAATAGAGACATTCGTATGAAGGCTTAATCCTGGAAAGATTTTTTTTCAGATTTTACCTTCAATAGATCTCTTTGCATTTGCAATATTGAATATGTGGGTACATTTTTCATTAATAGTGTAACGCTGCTTTGGCCCTGTTCTCTGCCGAACAAATGAGAGTTATTTGGACCCAAATGGGTGAGCAAATAGGTAATATATTCTGTCACTTAAAACTGGTTTAAATCAATGGCATTAAGTTTGTTTATTATTTCCTTTTTTTTAAAATTTGTTGTGTAGTTTGTGGGGCTCTCCTTTCAGAAAACTCCTGCAAACTCCTGCAGGCATCACCGAGAACTCACTAAGACTATGATAAATATGAGGAGTTTCCATACAGCTCTATATACAAAACTGTTGCAGATTTTCCATAAAATCTTCGATAGGAATTCGCTACACATTACAAAGAATAGAAATAAAAAGGAGGAAATGTGATTATTCTTAAATCTTCTCTCAGGAGATGTCTAACAGAAAGATGATCTCTGCATAACCACAGAAATGAAGGAATCTGGAAAAATCACACACAAGAGCAAGCTTCTGTACAACAAAATGATGCCAGGGCCTGATGCTGGGAAGTAGCAGGGAGCAGCTGCTGCTCCATTGAAGCTGCTCCACGGGAAGGTCTCAGCACCTCCGATGGTTGGGCTCTGGGGCCCTGTAAAGGTGAGCTGGCAAGGACTGCCCTGCTACTCTGCACTCCTCCATTGCTGTTGATCTGCTACTGAAATAAATGACATTTACAGCCATAATAACAGAAGCACAGTGATTAATGGGAGGGCTATGCCCCAGGTGATGGGGATGGCTGATGGCTAGCGGGTGACCAGCACAGCTCACCTTGACATTCCTATGCATCCTTCCCGGAAGGACTGCTTATCTGAGACCCTTTGAGAATCCCTGTTTTTGGAAGATGACAACAAATGCAAAGTACTGTCATAGTTATTGTAGTGCACAGTTTCAATCAGCAACAAATATTTTCTCAATAAACACTATTTATGAATTTTCTAGTAGACAGACAAAAGATGTTTTTGTTCCCTCAGCAGATGCTGCATAAAAATGAATACACATCCCAAAAATGGGCATCTATTTTTTCTCTACAAATAAACCAGCACATGCTTACAAATTTTTCTTTGTTTTATCAGTTTCATCAGCCTTAAAATAAAATGAAAATATGTCTTTTTATCTGTAGAATTTTGAAGTGTTGTAAAACCCTTAGAGTGCAAAAATAGGCACAGAGCATTTCAAATAAGCTGAAAGAAAATATTTAATATTTTTACAATATGGTAAAGTAAGCTATACTATAAATAACATACATTTTATTTCTCTATAATTTAGTCTTTATCATCCTGGTTCTTTCACTATTAAGACCATATATTGGGGTTTATATGTGGAAAGCTGGTACAAGTTTCCCTGCGAGAGAGTTTTTGTACCAGCTAGGTAAGAAAATAATGAACTCAATCTCATCACTACACACCTTCTTGGGAACATGGTCCACAGAAAGGGTAAACATTTTCAGATTGTGTTGTGGTGGCGAGGGCAAGCTATGCTTGATGCCGATCAGAGTGGAGTCATATGGCCCATGGGCTACTGATCCATTTGCATTGCATTTGGTATCATCTCCTCCCTTTACAGAACAGCTGTGTAAACTGAAGGGAAGGGAAGAGAAGGGAAGGGAAGGCAGCAGGGATTTAGTCTGGGGTTTGAGGGGGTGAACACACATCAGAGGGGACAGAGGAAAGAAAGGCCAGGCAGTCCAGCTGCAGCTCTGACACTGGACAACAAGCATCCCTCTGCTAACCCCACGGAAAGCAAAAGCAAAGCATTTGGGCTGTGGGATGCACATGGGGACACAGCAGGAGCCAGCATTGGGAAGCCTGGGGAAAGCAAGGGAAGAGTGTAGCCTAGCCTGGCCAAATTATTTCAGAGAGGACACAGCCCAATGGGCTGCCAGAGACAAAACCATTGCTCCAGATAGCAGGCTTTGGACACAGAGACTGCCTGGGTGCCATAGTGGGCAGTTGCATCTCCAGCAGGCAGGATCCCTGTCCAGAGGGCAGCTGTGGGGCCAGGGAGCCAGAGTTGGGTGGGACAGACAATGCTGGGGCAGCCTGTGGAGCCAGCCGGGAGCACACGGGGCCTGAGTCCTCCCGAAAAAGGAATGCCATTTTCTACTTTGGGTGTGAGAATGTTTTGCAGCCCTTGGGTGAACTGCAACCTGTCTGTGCCTTGCAGTTTTTTGAGTGGTAAAAGGGCTTGAAGTGCACATCCGCCTGATAGTGCTCTGCACTTCTAGGAGAAATTGTAAATACTTGGAGATTCTTGGATGAAAGGATTAAAAATATAATTACCATAAAGAAAAACACATAAGAATTTTCCTTATGGGGAATGTCTCTTGTTTTACATAAATTTTCTATACAAATTAAGTCGAAATGATTCTAGCCACGTTAAAAAAATTAGATCTCATTAAATGTTCGCTTTGCGTTGAACACTGAAATTGGCTGGGTGACATTTCTGAAGAGTTTGCATGCAAGAAGTAAAACTTAAGGGAGTAAAAGGCAAAATAAAAGTCGGTCCTTAGTGCTGAACCCAAATTATGGTGAAATCGAGTTAAACAACAGCATGTGTTGGTGCTAATTTCCACTCTCAGAGACAAATTATTTCTGAAATTCCTTGAACTCGCTGTGATTACCCAGCCGATGTTGGCTGCCTCAGAGCAGGCACGGCACCATTTCGGCGACGAACCTTTACAGAAGCGGCAAAGCCACCGAAATTATATGAAGATTAATAGAAATCTGAACCACGCTACATCTAAAATAAACAAAAGCTTTTGTAGCCGCGCTGAAAGGCCCATAAAAGTAAACTACAACCTCGGCAAAGCCTTTTAAACTGACAAAACAGGACGGCAGAGGTCAGGGAGGCAGGCGGGTCAGCAAAGCCCTGCCTGCAGGTTTGGGGGTTGCTCCGTGTCCCTCCTCAGTCGCTCGCTCACATGGGGGCCTCGCCGGGGCCAGGGAGAAACCCCACCGCCGCTCCTCCCTCCGCCGAAGCAGGAACACTTGAACTGCCCTTCTGTCTCAACAAAACTTTAGTTTGCTGATTGGGCACGAAACAAAAGAAAGACAGCGGGACGCGATTTATAAGGGGGCAGGGTAGGCTGACATTCTATTGTACTCCAGAGGTATCCACAAGCTGTTAATTCCATTTTAACATTGTTAATAAGACTGTTAACACATCTGACTTTGTTTAGAGACTTTGAAAACATCAACAAACTAAAGAAAAAACAAAACAAAACAAAAAAAATCAAGAACTCCACCCCCACTAGAAGTAAAATACGATCTTTTCAAACAGCATCAAACATCCAAACGTGACGCTTCTGCGTGTTCGGACCTGGTACCGAGGAGGAAGGATGGCAGGGAGGCTCAGGGACATGTGTCCACATATTCTTCACCCTCTCGTTAGACTATTGAGCTATTCACATTTTCCAGGTTAAATTTCAAGGACTCGTTTCTAACACCACTGCCGTTTTGAGAAGGAGAGGGAATAAACCTGGACTCCCCCCTCCGTGCACACCTCCTCTCCCTCGCTCGCGCTTGCACGCAGGCAAATGTGCAGATTTAATCAGTGTGGAATGTTTTAAATGAATAATTGGGTCTGACAGATTTATTGCAGTTAATTTTGCAATAGAATGGAAAAATGTTTGGATCTCAGCCTTTAAAGTATTAGGAAAACAATTAATCCATCACATAACGGAAATTCCTGTATTACACCCTCATGTCCAATTAAATAATGTCAAGTAATCTTACATTGTAAAATGCTGAAATTGAAGCTCAACTCATTGAAGGGAATATGTTTTAATTTTTTTCAGGGACCTCGAAACAAAATTCATGTCAAATTAAAATCAGATGCTTCGATAAAAGTCTTTTTTGGTTTGTTTTATTTGGAGGGGGAGATTTTTTCAAGTAGAAAAAAAAAATCTAACAAAGAAAAAACCCCAGCCTTACTCAAAAAACAACGATTTCTCTTTTGCTCTTCAGTCTGTGCATCAAGAACGCTGCCTTAGCAAGGCAATCTCGAAGCAAATCAAAAGCTTTAGGATGAAGTCTGCAACCGCAGAAAAGAACTTTAAAAGCATATAATCAGCACTTCTCTTTTCCAGCAGACAGAGGGGCTGATTCCAGGGTACTTACTCAGACACAAATCTCCGAGACCTCAAGCCGTGTTTTGCTTGAATAATGTCCCGTAGGATCGAGTCCCCAGTTTAGGACCGACTGACAGCAAACTTCTGAGACTTAAAGTAAGCGGGATTCGTTTGTCTTTGTTTACATCCCTAAGCTGCTAATGCTGTAAAATTGCTTAATGTCACACTCCATCTCTTTTTTATTAAAAGTAAGGTAAAAGAAAAAAAAAAGCCTGCAAATCAAAGAACTTTTCCAGAATAACAAAACCACCGATTTACAAATGTCTTTCCTGCCCCTGAAATTTGAAACTTGGCAAATTCATCTCATTCGGCTGCTATACAAAAGGTCCCTGAAGCGTGTTACAGTAGAGACCCGTGAGCTTCCCAAATACTTTGGCTGTTTCTAAACTAGGGAATACGGGGCTGCGGTTTCAGGGCTCCCTCAGCTAGAACGAAATGAAAGCGGTGGTGAAATTTTAATATCGCGGAGGTTTAAGAGGAGTACGTCTGGCTGTTTTTACAGGGGGACTGCCGACGGTCCTGTGGCAGGCGAGGTAGGGAGCACAGGGACAAAAAGGGATTGGAGCACGTGTCATTACAGAAAGGCAGCAAAAAAAAGAAGTTGGAGGCACTGAAGAAGGAGTAAATAAAAAACATAAGGAAAGATTCTCCTTCTAGTATGTCAACGGGGAAGATAACAAACTGAAATCCTAGGTCGCATTTAAGGGCAATAAATACTGTGATGACTTGCTGGCACCTTCGTTAAGGCACTGTCGGCATGGCTGAACAGATGAAAATGGGGATTACACCGAATGAAAGAAGTGTAAGATTTGGCCACCACCGTTCAGTTTGTTTTTCCAAATACAACAGTGCGCTTATTTTGCTAGTTTCTTACAATCTTGATGTTCTGGATACCCACATTGCCGCCCAACTATTTCTGTTGCCATAACAACATCAGAAATTTGGTCCTCGATGCCCTTTTTAATAAAATAATTTTGGGACTTGGGAGCTTTCAAAGGCGGGACAGTTTCTCAATTTAGGCAGCTCACACCTTTCTCAAAAGGAACCTATTTGTTTCTGTTTCCCGGAAAAAAAAAAAAAAAAAAAAGAAAGAAAAGGTAATTTGAAAACGATGCCCCCTCCTTCCCCCCCTTGACTTTGGAAACAGGCCTGTTGCTATAAACAATTTTTCTGGGGGACTTGGATTTTCAAGAAACAGGCAACCTACAGCAGCCAGGGGACCACCTTCTAAGGATTACTAAAAGGGGAGAAGTACCATATATGCAGCCCAGGGTCTGAAATAAACGACCAAGTTTTTACCACCTGTCCATGAGATGTGTTTTAAGATCTTCAGAAATTAAATATACAACCAAAAATCACTAAGAAAGTGTAATAACTCTGTATATTTTGTATCCAGTCACTTGGGACATCCTCATCCCTCCCTCAAGGAGACTGGAGCTTTTTTGGGGGGCTACCCCTTGGCAGTGCTAATTATTTTTTTTTTTTTGGCTTTCTCAGATCAGCTCAGAATGAGTGGAATAAGAAAAAAACCGCAACCGAGCCTTGGCTCTTTACCATTAAATAAATTGGATTCCCAGCGCAAACAGCAAAACAATGGCCAAGAGGATGTGACTAACAAACGCCGAGGGAAGAGTCAAGCTGCCCCCTCTTTGCATATGCAGCCAAACAGAAGTCATTGGGGTTGGGATTCCCCCCCCTTCTATTTAACATATCTGTGCATTTCAATAAGTTGAGAGAAACAATGCTCGGCTTTCAAAAGTTGCAAATTACTGGGAATACATTGCAAAATGTGGATAGCCCATAACATTAGAAGATGTTTTAAAGTATATATCTTTGAGGGGGGTGGTGTTTTGGTTTGGTTGGGTTTGGGTTTTTTTCATAAGGAAAAGGAGAGAGAGAAATCATACCCTCCAGGAAAATAATCCTGGATTGCGAGGAAACTGTGTCCGTGAGATATGCAAGAAACTTCATGGGATAAAAATGGTTCTAGTTTATATTTTGTAAAAGAACAAATATTCATTTATCTCACTGGCTGGTCAAAGTCAGACAGGGAGTTCTCGCTCATGTGCATTGATGATCTTCAGCCAAATGTAAGTATTTCTTGTCCTCGCTGCCGATGGCAGGTAGACACCTGCAAACCTGCACATCGAAAGGGAAAAAAAATCCCTTTTTCACTGTTACCAGTGGCATCTATAGCTGCTATAGAAAGCAGCAAGACGGGAATCGCGCCCTTCACGAGCAGCCGGTTTGGCAGCGCAAGTCGGAGGGAGCCCGTCATGCTCAGCAAAAGGGAGGGGAATCCTCTCCATGCGAGGGAAAGCTCGACAATCCCCTCGGCAAATAAAACAAAAAAAAACCCCCAAACAAACAAGCAATAACCCCCTTCCCCCCCCAAAAAAAAAACCACCCAAAAAACAACCCCAAAGAACAAAAACCAAAAGCAAACCATCCGACCCTTTAAACCCCTGATATGTCTATATGGAAATGCCTGTTTTCGGACACTCCGTGGGGCTGGGGTCGTCACCCTTCGCTTTGGGGTAACCCCCCCCCACTCCGGGCGTCCGGCGCCCCGGTCCCGCCGGGCCGGGAAAGCAGGGGCTGCGGTGACACCCTCCGGCCGCGCCGGGAAGTGCAGCTCCGGCCGCCAGTCTCGACGGGCAGCGGCCGGGCAGGGATGCGGGCAGGGGTTCAGGCAAGGAGGCAAGCAGGGATGCGGGCAGAAATGCGGGCAGTGGCAGGCAGGGGTGTGTGGGCCTGTGGCAGGCAGAGCGCTTGGAGAGGGTAGGGAAGGGGCGGGCAGAAATGTGGATCGGGCAGGCTGGGATTCGGGCAGGGTGCGGGCTGGGGCAGAGAGGAATGTGTGCAGGGGTGCGGGCAGGGGGCAGGCAGGAAAACCATCAGCTCGGCATTCCTGGCTGGCTTTAGTTCTCCACAATTGTTCCCCCTTCCCTCCTAGTGGGGTGAGGAGGGAAGCAATCACTTCAAAGAGGACACTTTCTGCATGAGGCAAAGACAAGAGTTGTTGTGTCTCTCCATTACCCGGACTGTTATTATTATTAATATTTCAATACTCTCGTTCTTCTCCGTTCTTTTTGCTCTGTTCTTCTTTTTTTTTGTCAGCTTGCTAATGAAGCTGTTGTTATTCCTGGGAAAGGAGAAGGGAACACGCAGTGAGGGAGGCGTGCTCACGGATAACTCCCTTTCCAATTTGTTTTCCCCTGAAAAAAATGGAAAATATCTCCAGCAAAGGAATTGGCCAGCAGCTCTCTCTGCATCCCCAGCTCCCATGCTCGGCCCGTGGGGCTCTGATGGCAGCAGGGCTCCGGGGTGAGCCTCTTCAGCCCCAGGCCAACCCACAGCACCTTCCAGCACCTTCTGTCTGAGGATTTTCAAAGGGCTGCACAAACATTAATTAATTATTCGTGCTCCATATCTGTGCAAACGGGGACCCGGGGATCCATTTTACAGATGGGGAACTGCTTGCACAAGGAGACTCAATGAGTCACTGCGGTTGAGACAGAAATTAAAATGCCAATTTTCTCATCTTTAAATATACAACCCATTGACCACTTCACCCTTCCAAGGGAAGGGGAGACACAGGCTAATGGGGAAATTATTCCCCATCTTGCATTCAGCTTAGAGACACACAAAACCTAACAGAGAGGTATAACAGGGAGCTCCCTCACATTCATGCCTGTTTGCACCAATCTTTTAACCCCAAATGCTTTGCACAGTCAAAACATCACCAAGATAGAATTAAAAACCATTAGGAGGAGAGGAAAACTAATTTGAAAAATCTGGGCACGGTCATAACTGCTCAACTGAACCTTTAACCAGCTGAAGACCCAGTTTGGTAGAGAGAAAGGAGAGGGATGTCTCTGACATTAGGAACTACAAAGGAGGAGACTCTGGCATCAATACAGGCCAGAGTGTGGGAGACAGATATTGATGGGAGCAGGGGGGGGTCACAGGGGTAGATGGGGACCAGATTTTCCAGGGCAACTGAAGATGCAAACAGGCACCTGGTAGGATTTTCAAAAGCAACTGAGCAAGATAGGTACCTAAATCCCACTGATTTCAGTGGATGGGAGGACGTCTAACCTGCTTATGCTCTTTTGAAAATCCCATTAAGTGCCAGCTGCATGTTTAGGAACCCAAACACAATTGAAAATTTATTGCAAGGCTTCAGGAATGATACATTTTAAGAGTAAACTGCTGTTGCGCTGATGTCAAGAGTTAAAAAACAAAGCCAGATTCCTTCCCTACCCCAAAAGAAATCTGTTGGTTAAGATATAGGGGAATATTTCTTTCAATTCAAAAAAATAGTTTTGCATTTTCACACTTAGCCTTCCTCATTTCTAGCTCCTCTCTTTGTCTTTCGTAATAAACCAACTGGAGTGAGTAGGGATTTAAGGCAGAAAACAAGTGACACTGCCAGGCTCTTGACACAAGTGAGCGTGTGGCAGCGCTGGGGGGGTGGACACAGAGAGGTGCTGGGGGGGGACAGGTAGTGTTGGGCTATGCAGCGAGGCAGCAGGGCTGCGGGGGACACTGCTGGGACAGTGATGTGTCACTGCAAATGTGGGGAGGCAGGAGACAACAGGCAGTCATAAGGGAGCAAGCTTTGCCACCATGCTCAAATGCAAAATGATGTGACTGAGGACGCTGGGTCCCTTCACTTTGAGGGCATGCTTTGGGGCAACTCTGATAAAGCAGTATGTTAGCATAAAATAGCTGTATACTGCATGTACGTTGTTAAGAATTTCAGCATTAATGAAACATGGATTATTTTTTTTCTGAATCAGGGTGATTTTGCCAGTGTGGATTTTCCTGTAAATTCTGATGCTTTCATTTATATTTTTTTTTAGAAAACTGTTACATCAGGATTGTTGAGAGATTGCCAGACTTTCCCATGACTTCGCTTTAAATATTTAGGTAGCAGCTGTCTCTTGATCACTGACAAACTTTAAAATCCACAGAGTAAAATCTCAACAAACAATTGTGTAAAGACAGAGACTTTCAGAAAGGTTCTTCAAAAAACCCCCACTATTTCTAAAGCATTTTAATGCCACGAGCTAAACTGACACAGCAAACCCATTGTGTTTTCCACCAGTTTTGTTTTGCTCTATACAGCTGTGTTTTCACAGATGCAAAACCATGTGTCTTCAGCAAAAGGTCTACTCTTCCCTTCAGATGTGACTGAAGATCAAAGGTTCAAACACAGAAATACAAGCTCCTTTTCCCTTTGGAACATGTTTTTATTTTTTGCAGTGGCTCTAAACCAGAATTTCCATCTGTTGTCCTTGTGTAGTGTACAGGTTAACCTTAACAGCCAGGTTTGTGATGCTGTTATCTCAACCAAGAAGCACAGAGATTAATCGCTCTCGCATGTAGGCTCTGAACATCTCACTAAGCAGCAGAAGCAGGGCTGCCTCAGACAACCGGCCATCATTTCACAGAGGTGATGGCTTAAAGAGACTTGTTCCTTCATTTCCAACAGAAAATTTGGAATTTCCTGAATATCACATGACTACGATGGCATTTAGAATTCTCCAGCCCTAATCTCTGATGTAATAAATGTGTGTAATTCTTTTGGATTAAATGTCAGTGTCTCAGTTTACAGCATGAGACACTTAGGCCTATGGCATTTAGACAGTATCCCTTGACATTTTGTCTCTGCTTCTCCACCAAACTGGCTGCCAATAGTCTTGGAATTAATGTTTACATGGAATCATAGAATGGCTTGGGTTGAAAGGGACCTAAAAGCTCCTAATTGGTTAGAAAGGACCCTGAATTGTTGCTGTTTCTGTGACTAGCTGTGACCAATTTATCTGTGCTTCACAATACCGTAGTAACAAATAAATAAATAAATAAATAAAATAAAAAGCAAGTATTCGCGGCAGTTGTGCCCCAGAAAATAGCATTAAAGCGATGGAAGGAGCTTCTGGGTTTAAGAAGCAACTTGGCCGGGGCGAGGCGGCTCCGCCGGGACAGCATTGCCATCTAGCGGCAACCCCCTGGCCCCGACGGGGCGCTGGGCCGGACCCACCCGTGCTGCCCGCGAACAGATCCTGCGGCCACCTCCCAGTTTCTCAGCCTCGAAAACAACCATGTGTTGTGAGAAGACAGCCCTGAAGCTGCAGGTGCGGTGCGGGACAAGGTTAGAGCCCTGTCAGGAGTGAGCCCACCACTACTGAGGAGCTGGAGCAACCACTGGCTTCCTCCCGTCACCGCACAGCTGTGCAGGTGTTTATAGCCCTGCCATGTCCTAATTCACACTATTCCAGGTGTGGGGCGCACACACGAGCCAACAGAGGGATCGGCATCACAGCTGCCAGCAGGCAGGGGTAGGAGATGGCAGTCACGGCCCCTCTGTACTCCTGGCAGCACTCATCTTGAGTGGCTCCACGCCAGCAGGAGAAGCCACAGCTGGCATCACCCAGGCATGTGCTTTGCCCGCACGATGCATGTGCCACCTCTGGCTTTGTGCTCGCAGCGGATCTCCTGATCCCTGGTGTAAGTGTGGGCAGCTGGGCTGCTCAGCAGCTTCAACAAGCTGGGTAAATCCCTGGCCCCACGTAAAGCAGTGACAGCATCATAATTTCATCCACTGCAGAGACTCCTCATGAGATGGAAATGTCAGTGGGCAAGCAGGCGTTAGGCCCACTACTAAGAAGCAGGGCTGGTGGGTGGCACAGCTGAGCAGCCCAGCCCCTCTGCAGGCACAAGGCGAAGGGCAGCCGTGGCATCGCACCAGCTATCCCTCATGGAACTCCAGGACCAACCAGCCACATGGCTTGGGCAGGGACAGGACAATCAGCATCAGAGCTGGCCCTTAGTTCCATTTGTGGCCCTGGCAGTTAGGATTGCTACCAGAGGACAGATGCCTCTGCCCACGGTGATGGGAATCTTCTCCCAGTTCCCCCTTATGCAGTGGCAGCTCCATGATAGCAGGATGCACATGAACCCCCTCTTCCCAAAGTACGCCTTCCCTGGAGCTGCCCAGCAAGTGCAAATCTGCACATTTTACAGGCCGCATTGAAGACCCATAAGGCTTTGGATTAGACTTGCTCAGTACTTTAATGAGTATTAAATTAGCTTTGGCAGCAGCAGAAACTCCCAAAAGCATGCTATGAAAATTACTCACTTTGTGAAAAACACACGGTGATGTTGTTATTTGGAGAAACCAGCACAATCATGGAAGAATAGCTCATCAGTAACTCTTCCTTTGGAAAAAGTCTCCAATGGGCACAGTAGGATTTAATTTCTACTTTTTATTGAAAAAAAATCAACAGTTAATAGACTTTAGCATTGCCAAAGATAATTGCCAAGAACAGCTTTTGTGAAGTTCAGCCTTTCTTGTTTTCTTCTGCCTAAGTCCCTCTAAATATGCAGGGCAAAGACAGTGCCACAGTTCCAGAGCAGAAGAAGAGCAGAAATGAGTGTATGCTGAAGAAACAGATGGACACCTGTATTTTTGTCAGCAGATTTTCAAGTTTTTTTAAGTCCTTTAAAAAGCATTTTTGTAAAAATCAGCACTTATCACCATTTGTTAATATAAATCAAATCTTACAAGTCTTTCAGAAAAGACATTGCAAAAGGCATGATCTTTTCTTACTCCGTACAGTTCTAGTTCTGGTTGGTTTTGCTCCTTACGGTAACAGTTGAAGTTGGTGATAACAGTAACTCCACAATGCACGGGGGGTACAAGTTCAGCATCGTGTTTCCCCATGGCTGTGTCAGAAAAGATTTTAGGCGCCAGCACATGACCACTACACAAACCAGAACAGTACAAGTCTATGTACTGCTGCTTCAGAATTTCATCGCCACTTACTGCTGCTTATGAACAACCTCCAAGAGTACTCTAAAGCCACTACTCACTAGAGCTGGTTGAATTTTTTTTTGTTTTGTATTAAGAAAGAATTAATTAAAAAAAAACAACCAAAAAAACCCCACAAAAAAAGCCCCCAAAAAACCCACAAAAAACCCCCCACCAAAAACACCGTCAAAGGTATTTTGCTATTCCAGTAAATATTTGAAGGCAAAGAAATATAGGCACAGCCTGATCTAGTATTTTAATTTTACTGGCCCTCTATTTTCAAAAAGGCAAACTAGAAACAGGAAAAGAAGTGAAGGGTAAGAGGAAGCGAGAGCCAGAAAAGAAAGAAAAAAGAAACACCAAAAGAAAAATCATTAGTTTTACTTTAAACAACAGAAATATCAAGAGGAAAAAAGTGTCCTTTTCCAAAACTCTGGATATTTTGCTTTAGGTTTTTCAACCAGCTCTAATGTTATCTAAAGAGGAGCTTAGTAGAGATGTAGCACATCAATCAGAGGATGAGTTTACTCTTCAGGAAGAATATGTAAAAAATAAACACTTTCATTATACTGGTAAGGTATCTGTTTCCACTAACTGACTACCCATGTGGGAAGAAAGCCTATGCAGTTCAGTTGGGGAGAGGGAAAAGAGGGACATGAAATGCTTTCCAGGGAGCACTGTGCTAAGCAGGAGCCATAAAACCTCTGCCAGAAGGACACCTACTGCTTTCAGTGATTGAAAGCTGCTGGTAGATGCCCTCTTCTGAGCCTAACCTGGGATGGCATCAGCCTGGGGTTCTTGGGATCACCCACGGGCTGGATGCAATTGCTTCCACAACCATACTGGTGGGAAGGGGTTGCATGAGTGCCCCCAACCCCGTTATCCCCATTAGCGCATATCAAACTTCTCCAAAGCAGACCTGTGGGAGCAATCGCTGCTCCTGGACTGGCAGTGAGATGGGGAAGCAGCACCACTCTCAGCCACCACGGCTGGCTTCAAAATGCACAACTATGACCCAGCTACCAGCTGCTATTTCAGAACATCAGTTCCAGTTAATAAGCTCAAGCTGAGGATTTCACTCCTAAGTTGCTCTTTCGTGCAGCCCAAGCACAGTTTTGCTTACTTTCTTTGCAATAATTAGAATTCAGCTGTGAATTCCCTTCTCTCACACAGATTAATTTTCATTTCAGTACCAATTAGTAAAGGCTCAACTTTAGGGAAACTGTTGCACCAAATGAAATTTTTCTATTCCTCCAATTCAAACAAAAAGTTTTACCGCCTCTTTGTAGTGAGAGCAACCTAGATCAGAGAAGTGACAACTCATCTTCACAAAGACAATAATGTGGAAGCCCACCATCTGAACACGAGGTTGTAATTCAACATGATTAAACATTTTCGCTGTAGAAAGATGTAAATGATTGTTACAATCATGACACCCGAGTTTTTCCACAATTGCAGATTTCTTGTGTGCTAATTTGTTAGTCCAATGTGCTGGTGTTCTAACAGCAGGGGTCCTGCATTAGCCATGTTGGTCTTTTTGTCAACAAAAACCTCAAACATCCACATTGAGTTAGCTCTGCACCTGAGCACTGGAGAGGGATATATGCCTGCCTACAGCTTGAATTTATTCTTCTAAATTTCTGGAATTTTCAACTTAAGCAGACTGGAAAAATAGTCGTTCTTCTCCATGAACCCTGTAGAAAGTTTTGTTTCTCCAGTAATACAGCAACATCATTCTCCACATCCACCTTCCACCTTCCACATCGTGGAAGTGGGCTATCTACAGCAGGATCATGTTATGGCCTTAGTTGCCAGATAGTCCTCATTTTCAGTTGCACGCTCTTCTGCTGACAGCAGGGACAGGAACTGCCTGGGCTACAGGTCCATTTCAGGCTGAAGTTCTGAGAACTTTACAGTAGTAATAGGAAATTTCAAAGAGTGAGGTTCTTTTGAATACTGGAATGACCAAGACCTTGAAGAATGTTCTTTTTCAAAGTACTTCTAACTTAGCAAGGAGAACCGGATGTCTTTTTTATTTTATGTATGTCTTTGTCATGTTCCTTAGATATCACCCAAACTTAGCCAATTTAGAAACCTCTGGAAAATTCCAGTTTAGCATAGGCTGGGAAGATTTGTTTCATTTAAGAGGGTAGTAACCTAAATATTTTGCTGTGCTCCTTCCACTTGCAGCCCTTGGTCAGACCAGACTGTGCAGTACCCTGTCCCGTCACGGGAACTCCATGGCACAGCTTGAGTACGCACCCCAAACCTCTAGCCCTGTGATGGTGACTGCCAGCAGTTTTGGGAAAATCTTGGAAGAAGGCATTTTGCTTATGTATTCCCCAAAACTTTCCCCCAAATGCTGAGCACTAAGAGGAACGCTAGTATTGGCTCAGCAAGAAAGATGAAGTAAATGAGAAGCCTCAGATGGGGAATGGGACTGAAACAACGTACTGATGAAGAGACAGGCAGTAGAAAGCATCACATCACCTGTGATGGCCCCTATGCACCTGGGCATCTTTAGTTGCAGAGATTTCCCCCCAACACACACAAAAAAACCCTAAACAAACAAAAAAACCCCCCAAACCCACCCCAAAAACCACCAAAAAAAACCCCAAACCAGAAAAAGTGTCATAGCACCACCAATTATAATTCAGTTGTTAGACAATAAATGGGACTCTGGCAGGGTGTGGCTCCTGTGATTTGCTCACAGTGGGGGATCATAAATTTTGATGAAAAAATGCAGCAGAAAGTAGGCCTAAAGGCACTGCAATCCCCATTTTCCTTCCACGCCCTGCAGTCCTGTTCTCTGACCCCTGCTCTCATGTGGACAAGGCTCCTGTCTGCCTGCCCTGGCTGTGTGCTCAAGTAGCAGCATGGCACCCTCCCACCCCATGGACAGCGCCATGGACCAACAATGCTCTGGAGACAAAAGTGGCAGGGGCAGTGGCTCAGTGACCTCAGGCCACACCAAGTAGACAGAATGCCTGTGCAGAGGACACTGCCAGTGTATCAGTGCCTAATATCTTGGTGCCATATGCATACCAATAAGGGCAATACTGCAATACTGCCTGCACCTTGGCCCTGTGACTCAGTGCTCTCCAGTTCACAAGCCACACTGACAAACTATGTGTAGTCCAGTATCATTTCAGGTTAAAATGTCCTCTTAGCAATCTGCAAAAACCTTACTAAAACAGTACTGCAAAGACTACGAGGCAAACTAATAGAAAGTTAGGAAACAGCCAATTTAACTTTTCTGTGTAATCCAAATTCAGCCCTCAGGGCACACAGTTTATGAAACTGTCTTCAATAATATATTCCCGCAGAGATGTTTTATGGGACAGACCTTAATCATGACTGGATAAGGAAGATAATTGTCTGTAGGAACCTGAGAGGTTTTTTATTTCTTTGTGAGTTCATTTTAAGGCTTTTTAAGGTCTTGCCCTTACTGGTGGACACACTGCAGAAGTGCTGCTTGCTGGCATAGTTACATATTCACTGCTTCTGAGGGAGACAATACAAACAAAGCATGACCTTTAAGGCCAATCTACGAGACTCAACCAAAAACTACCTTCTTATTTTAACCAACACTTGATTAATACCAACTACTTTGATAACTAATTGGAGCAAGGATGGAAACTGGGTCTGCCCCCTACCAAGTGAATTCCTATATCTATTCATCTAGATAGAAAGTCACAGTTTAACTCATTACTAGTTAAAGCAGTGTTTTGGAAATATAGGCTTGAATCATCTCAAAAATAAGAATGAACTCATGCCATTGCTTCTTATCACAGTCCATTTTCTAAAGTAAGAGGACACTCCTGTCAACATCTTTGTTTCTGTCTTCTTCTGGAAGGGTCCTACCTAATTAAATCAAATTCCAAACTGCTTTTGGATGCAAGAATTTAGATAAGTGACTCTAATAAAGGGCTAGGAGCTCTAGCTTTTTGAACGGAAGACAGTACTCTCCTGAAACCCACAGTAAGGATACTAAATCCATGAAAAGGCTGTGATTTAAGGAATGGTATTCTGCAGTATTTCCCCTTGTTTAGGTTTAGGTGATTCCCTGCTCACTGTATCTTCTAAGCATTCCCACCTCTTCTCAAGTGAAGTCAACAGCCACGATGCTCTGTGGATCTCTTCAGAAGCTTCTATTGGCACAGAATTAAAATTATTTGAACATTCAAAAGTAAAAGGGTGCAAGTGAAGAGATCCCTACTTCCTTAACTGTAAGCTGACAACTAAGCACCTAAATTTATGGGACATTCACAACTCTCATCTCCCTATGCCTTAGCTCCCTATTTGTAAAACAGTAGTAATACCAGCCCTTTTCATCATGAGGGTTTTCTGAAGATAAATTAATTAATGTTTGCTAAGCATTCAGATATTTATAGCAATAAGTGCCATAGAAAAGCTCATGAGGAAATTAACAATTCTGTCTTCACAGCAGGGTTTCAATAGTGTGCAGTAAATAAGGCCTAGGGCTACACATTGAAAAATTAGGAGAAAACAAAATATTGAATAACTGCTCATTAACTCAGCGTCGTCCATCCTGTTTGCTAACTGAGGCAGGGGTCCTGTGGAAAAACCTATGTATGATCCTGATTTTAAAAGACTGTGGTATGAAGCAAATGTATAAGGGGGCTGAACTTCAACTGCATCAGCTTTCTTAATTCTGACATTTCCCAGCTCCTGAATATTTTACTTTCCAGCCTTAATGAAGCTGCTTTGAGCTGTTGCAAGTCTTTGCAGTCTCATCCTATAAGAAAAGACCTCTAAGAATGCTGTGTGCAGGGAGATACAGAGGCTGAAAGAATGCCAGAATCATAAAAGAAAAAAATGTTAATAATATCAAAAGAGAACATCAGCAAAATTTTGCTCCAGTCTTTTAAAAGGCAACAAAATACTAGTGAATCAGTTTACATTTCATGACAATAGTATGAAACCAATGGGAATTTCCAGAGGAAATGGGGTGAGAGTATTTACCCACTTAAACAAGATTTGGTCAACAACATTCAACAATGCAGCCTTCCATGCCATTTCTCTCTCCATCTCAACATTTGGATGTGAACTGGGAATTAAATGACTACAAAAACATTAGCTGTTAAAAATAAAGATTACTTTAAATAAAACATTGAGAGGATATTTAAAGCTTAACAATTCCTTATCTGCAACAGTCCATGGAAAAGGCAAGTGGAATATTAAGGGTATGTTACAAGCAGAGCAGGAACATTTGTGTGTGCAAGAGTGCCTCTGGGCAGCAGGAGGAGGACTGCACAAAATGGGCTGCCTGGAAGTATCCTTCCACGCAGTCTTTGTCAGAGAGGAGAGGAGGGTCTTTCTCTGTCTGTTGGACAGAGATCACTGAGCCTTAGCTGTGATAACCACAGCATCTAATGTGGCAATGGATTTATATGTGACATCATCATAGCTAAAACAAAAGAATGATTTTTTAAAATAAATTGAATATATAGTCTGAAAAAAAAGAGGAAATAAAATTACCAAACTAATGTATATTCACTTATTGGCAAAGTCTAATATGTTTTTATCAAATATTTAATACCACTGTGGGTGGTAGTTTAGTAAAAACACCCAAACAACACCAAACCTAAGACTTAAGGTAAGCAATATCCATCAAAACGTTAGGTGCTGAGTTAGGTAGGAACACACATATCTTGTAGAAAGATAATAAACTCTAAAATAGTGTGTGTAGTAACAAATTCAAAGCTATGAAAAGAAGGGGCAATGGGAAACCGGCATTTTTAATTTCTTTTCATGCCACTTTGGATTTATGTTCATTAATTAGGATTTTGTATTTTTAGGCTATCTTTTTCTTTGGCTAAAAAAATGAAAGAAAAATGGTGGGGGAAACATACTTGACATGACGGTAAAATGTCAGTTCTGCCAGAAACTCTTGCTTATTCTTTGAATGTTGGTTATCTATCTTGAATATATAAACCTGTGGGTAAAAATCTCAAGGATACTTTTAAACTGTGCAGCACCAGAAATGTTTTAACACTTGCCTATTTTTGCAGTGAAAAGTTTCTCTAGAGAGATTATTTACAATATTAATTTAAGGCCTTAATTTGTAATTTCTCCTCAAGAAAAAAAAATAAATCCCATTGACTTCAGAGCAAGCTAATCGATTGCAAATGATGAGGGCAATGAAGACTCAAATTATACACTTTTGCAGGGATTGTATTTCTTTTATACTCTCTCTCCAGAATTATGTTAATTAAATACATAATAAAATACCATTCATTAATTAACATATTTACTCATATCCCTCATTTAATAGTAGCTCTTAAAAATAACTAGGTATTAAATTCAAGATCCCAAGCACCTGATTCAGCGTCAGGTTGCATTGTGCTGAGCCACGCAATTCCTTGTATACACTAACAGTTGCAGGAGGAGTGAAAGTGTTGGGTTGTTCTTAGGTTTTCGGGGGTTTTTTCGTCACATTCAGTTTTTGTGGTGCAGCAGCCTTTAACTGGGCTTTGCAACTAAGGGGGAAATCCCAGATGGCCTGAAGCCAAGGGGAATTTTGCATCGCCTTCAGCCAGCCTGTGATTTAATTTCCCTGAAAGCCTTTTTGCTTCAGACTGCATAGCTTTTAGCAGCATCAGGCACTGTTGACAACCACCGGGCCACCACAAAAGACAATACAGCAAAAACAATGTTAAAGATTTGTTTGACTGGACTTCAGTCTTAACTGGTGCGATCGTCTGGCTTTTATCTGTTCCTCGCTCTGCTTTGTAAGGTCAGCTCGATGCTTTGCTAAGCTGCACCTGGAAATGTTTGCCATCAGCAGGAGAGACAGCTAAAAGCGAGACCTTCACAGCCACGGCTGCTTCCAGCACACCATTGTCTTGGGCTGGTGGTAAAGGAGCATCAGTGGCAAATAAATGCTGTTAACAGTGCAGCGTGCAAGGGGAAAACTCGACTTGCTTCGCACTAGAATGCGTGCACACGCATCCCCGCGTCCGCAGCCCGCTTGGTGCTCAGAAAATGGACAGACTGAGGAGCATCTGTGCTGGGGGGGATACGGAACAAATAAGTAATTGCTGTTTTTACTAAGTAAAGCAGAAAATTACAGCATATCAACAGCCAAGCGTGTTTGCTGCCTGGAAAGAACCATTTGTGTTCCAGTTTGGGCTTTTTTACTCATCTGAAGTGTGCGCCTCAAAGCGCATTAAAAACATTCTAATTATTATTGTGAGTTTATGTTCTGATATAGATTTAAAGTCTGTAAATATAATGGGGGATGAGGAGAGAAGAAAGTAAAATAAATAAATTCAAGAAAATTTTCCGTATTATTAAAAGTGGAATCTGGTGGATGAAGCAGCTCTGAATTAGCACCTTAGAAAATGTATAATTCTTTTCAGAGAGCATTTATTGTATTAAAAATCTGTCCTGGTTTATCAGAAAAGTGCGTGGCTACGTGTATGTTCTCTTAGCCACATTCAGCTCTCTTCAAAAAGACATCCACCAGAATAGCACTCTTTAGGGACAGTGTTTCAGGGTTGACAAGAACATTAAACCATATTATAATTATCTCTTCAATGAAAACACGGCTTTGTAGTGGAGGCAATGCACCATTCTCAAGGCGAGTGTTATTAGGCTGTATGTGTTTTCTTGGAAGGAGATTCATGGAAAGAAAAAAGCTTTATAATTTACTGCAAGGGAAAAAATACAGAGTACATGTCATGCATAGCAAAAGGGATTTTACAAAGAAGGCACTAAGTTGAGTGCCTCACTTATCTTTAAGAATGCTTCTACATAGTAAGAGTGGGGATCAGTTTAACACAAGCTACAATATAGATATAACACACACATACAATTCTTTGTGACCATTCATATAGATAACTGCAAAAAAATTGTCTGTAAAGTAAGGTAAATATAAAGCAATTGCCTCCTATGCTGCAAATGGGCTCTGTCTCATTCTTTGAGAGGTGACTACTGAACACAATACATTCTTATGGCAGTTCAGATAACAAAATCTGTTATTCTTAATGTGAATATAAGGATTTTCTAACCTATCTTCCTCACTTGAAATACTGTTTTCTCAAATTAATCTGGAAATTATAAAGTATGAGTTCTGAAACAGCAAGCTAACTTACAAACTGCACTAAGAAGATTCCAACACATTCATAAATGACCACATTTAATATGCCTATCTGTACACATACTATCCACACATGCACATTTGGATTTATTTATTCACATTAAAAAAAATGGATCAAAAATACTATGGATTTTTAATACTTTTGCAAACACCTGCATTATTTTAAAACAGGAATTTTCTTCTCCTTTGTGAATATAAGGTTGCAACTTTGTATTCTTTAGTATACTGGCAAATGGATAGATTTAAATTCCTTAAACCAGAATGAACTAAAGGACAGAAATGAATTATGTTAACCAACAGTTACATATACCCTGAACACAGCAAACACTGACAATATTATGAAGCTCATGTGCAAATGGAGAATTATAAAGCTGTGGCATTTCAGTTGTGTGCATGCAGGTCCAGGCACACGCAGGCGTAAACACAAAAGACAACAGCCCCACTAAACAGCTACCAAAAATATACCCAACTGGCCTAATACCAGACACAACTGCTCGAGTGTTCTTACAAAAAAAAAGTCAGAAACTCACCAAATCTTGGTTTTAAAAGCATGCTAGGTATCCAGAGAGAGAGCATTCGGAACAGTCAATTACTTTCACATTTTGTCCCAGGACTTTAAAAGTTAAAGGCATAGTTCTGCCAATTGTGAGATGCCCCATCCAGCACAGACCACCCACAACTACTGATTTTCCATCTGGTGAACAAAACAGACATCTCCCTAATTATTTTTAAAAAGGTTTTTTTTCCTAACATACTTTCTTTATTTGTCTGTGACCTGGAACTTAATGGAAAACCTGGTAGATGCCAACCTCATTTCTTGTAATGAAGCATCTTATTTTCCCTACTTTAAGCATGCTTATTTAAAGGCTATTTAATAGAAAGTTATTACCTAAACTGATCTTTGATAGGACCTAAATTAGTAAATAGTTTGAAATTAGAACAACTTTATATCAAACCCTAAATGTTCTAGTTAAATATTAACTGTTAAAAGTCCTTCCCTTAAACCATCATATTAAAACAGAAAGCAATGAGGTTTACAGTCTCATATGCTGGGTTCCCATATTGCCAGTGTCAAAATTTATGCCTTTTTTCAGCAATATGGTTGCCATTGCCAGCACCACACTTATAAATGCCAACTGTAATTAAAATCTGGCACCTTATACAAGCATTAAACATGCTTAACATGCTTAAAGATTTAAAAAAAAAAATCTGTATTTTAAAATACTTTTTGCGGCATATGCAGGCTTAAAAAAAAGTTCTTCTTCTGCCAGTTTTAGAAACATCACATAAAAAAAAAAGGTCCAAGTTACTCTGAAAATTGGTCTGTGAAAACCTAAACACTGTGCTAATCTTTCACAGTGGATGCATCTGATGGCAAAACCTGGATTTTCACTTGAAGGGTACTACAAAGAAATAGAAATAGCATATTTAAAAATCTGGACCCCGGAGAGACAAACAGGGCAGGTAACATGTAGCCTTTATCTCAGCATCCTTTATACTGGCTGTTACAGTTCAATAAACACATAAAGCCTCATCGCTGTCACGGTGAATGCCCAAGCAGGATTGTGGACCCCAGAGTCCAATGAGGGAGACTGCAGATCATGCAGAGAGGAACTGAGGCTGGGATGAACACACAGCCTGTTCATCTTAGTTTTGGGGATGCAAACATGATCATCTATGTTCTTCATCCAAAGACACACCTGTCTTTGCTACATCCCTGTGCCTCCAGCAGTGAGCAGTGGGTTGGGTGGTCAGTTAAGAGAAATCCTCTCCTGGGTCTGTCAACAAGAGAAGCAAGTGCTTAGCAGGAGGCTCCTGGAGACTCAGAACATACAGACAACACAAGTGCTACCTTGGGAAATAACCATGAAGAGAATGGGGATCTGCTGAAACAGCACATTATACCCAGCAAAACTTTCAATCATAAATTCCTTTTCTACTTACTAATAGGTGACTTCTAAGTTACACAGCAGGTTACTTCAGCAGGTCAGCTGTTAAGTTACTTCAGCAGGTCTTATGGACCTGCTGAAGACGAGGAACCCAGGTTCATGAGAGCTTAAAACCTAAAGAAGCTACCCAAGCACACAGCAGTAGAAATACTACAGTGTTGGAGCAACCCAAGATTTGCTTCTTGGTCTGGCAGCCCTACACCAAGTACTTGTCTCTACTGCCCTGGTTGTTCATCCTGGCTAGGAGGAGGAGAAGAAGAGTCAGCCAGTCCCACTGTCAAGTAAACTGTTGGAGAACGATCACCTCCCGGAAACTCAGCACCACTGTTTGTGGGGGAACTGCCAAACTGTCATTTTAAATAGTTAGCACAGAAAGCAGTGTTTTTTCTAAGCAATTTGATGAAAGGTTCTGAATTGGCATTTACAGGAACAGCTTCCAACATGACCAGCAGATGGAGAAGAATCACGATGGTGTCTGTCTCAGTGTTTGAGACACCAAGGACCAACAGCAGCAGGACTCAGAATCTTTGCAGCAAAGACATAGTGACCGAGACACTCTCCATCCTGTCCTCCGTACTTCAATCTGCTGGTGCCTGAAGCAATGTTTTTCTCATGATCCTATCAGCAGAAGAGGTAATTAAATTTCATTGTGGGGTGTCCCATATACCAAATGTTTATGGACAGGATTGAAAATTGTATCTTCACATTTCCTTGACATCGCGCTCTTGGCTGAATTTCTGAATGCTTATGTTAAGCTTGCACTGATATTTATGTTCACTTGTACGTACCTCAGTTATTGATTACTTTCAGCAGAATTAAATCTTTCAAACTACTTATCTTAAAGATAATGAATTAAACTACAGAGTGGGAAACTTTGAGTTAAATAATTAATTTGAATCTTGTTTACCCATTTAAAGGTTTTAGTTATTTTCTTGGAGAAAGGTTAATTCTCAGTTTGTAACCACTGAAGTATGTTGCTTTGTAACTAAATATAGCTTTTACACTAAATTTGGCACTTCTTATTGCTAGCCAGAAGGACAGAGTAGTTCTGCTGCTATATATTTAAACTTTTCTATACCTCATTATACATTTTTTCAGATTAATTTTACTGTTTTTGTTAGAAAATCATGTATGGCACCATTTTTATTTACTAGTTGATCCCTTTGTGTTTACTTATGATTTATGTTTCTTTGGATGGAAACAAATGCAACTTAAAATGTAATGAGACAGTTTTTCACTTGCATAACACTATCTGAAAGAGGCTAGACTTCTAAAAAAATTGTGATTAGATTTAAAAATTGATCTATTAAAAAAACTCTGTATTAGCTAGAATTAGCACCAATCTAGTATTTCGTCTTAATATCCTTCAATATTATAGTGTTAGCAAATCTAATCCTCTCATAATTAGCTTTTATTCACAGATTGGTGTAGAAGAACAAGCTTTTCTGCTTCTTTCAACTCCCATTTGGTCACGTTTGAATAAATTAGTCATTTAACTCAGCTAATTGAATATATTGAAGAAAATATTCTCTTGGTACTTGCAGAGGAGGCTATTGATCTCAAAGGCCAACACAGTACTTCAAACACTTCGGGTTTCCAGAGTTTAGGCATTGACTTTCATCAGCTGAATGGTTTGATCCACATCCTGGAAGCACTGTTTCTATTTTGTTTGGGGGGGGTGGGGTTATGACTTAAACAGACTACAATAAGCTTAGGCCTTGGCATAATTTTAATAGACAAATTTTTAAGAAAAAATACACTCAGCATAAATTCTGAAAACTGTTTTTCTTATTTATTTCTTGATCACAAAGTTTTTGCCATCTCATCAACTCAGGGTTCAGCTCTTTGCTTATCATTTAGTTCCAGAATTATTTTTTTTTAATTGAGGAATGTGCCAGCATTACCATTACTAGTGGCAGAAAGCAGCAACACCTACATCTCAAATATTTTATATAAAAATGCCAGAACATATATATTTTTATCAGTTGCAAAACAGGCTGGAAGTGGTCTGAAAAAGAAACTGGCAGTGTCTAAAGTGTTAAAAATCTTCAGTGTCTTTCTCTTCTAAACTAATTCCCTTCATGGTTGTTGAGTGAAGACATCCTGCAGACACCACACTCCACACTGCAGACCCCACCATGCATTGCAACAGATCCATTAGGCAGGGGGTGAATATTCCAGTCTCTGAAGTCAAGGCCTCTCAACATATCTGCAGTCTACAGTACCAAAATGGTCCAAACTGTTGCTGGTTTCCCCCAACAAGTTTACACTTGGTTCGAAACCATTTAATTTTGCCACTACCATTGCATAATGAATATGTCATTTGATACAGTCACAATAATAAACAATACAATAAAAAGCCTAAACCATCACATCTTTTATTTTCATTTTTTATATTCTGATGTTTATCAGTTGTGTTTTAATGTTAATAAACCATTTTCCAGGCAAAAGTGGTCAAAGAAGTTGATTTTAAAAATCCAACAGCTGCCCAAAGAAATGCAGCCCTTTGACAGCATATTCCTTTTCTGGTTTATCTTGTTCATTGGGCTGAGTTCCTGTGGGATGACATCCTGCTAATAAATATGTCTTAGATGATGACAGTGTCATTGAAGACAAAGTTGACTTAACTGAGCTCTGTTATATAATTTCAGATATACTTAAAATCTATCATGACTGCATAAAGACAATAGAGCACTTCAATTTTATTTTAGAAATTAAAAACCTGTAAATGCCAAGTCAACTTTCTCACTTGGAACATGTCTTTGTGCAATCACTCTGTCACTGTGTTTTCCTTTCCTTTTTTTTTTTTTTAAATTCCTTGTGTATAAGACATGGGTTTATCCATTCCAAATTACTGAATCTAGACAAGCTTTTCCCTATTTCAAGGTTCCCTATGGGAATGAAAAACAACTAGGAAATGCCACACCACTTTTTAGTAAGCAATTTTCATTTCTTTCCAACATTCATTTGAAGGTAAGAATTTTGGGCTTGAGAATGCTCATACGGGAAGGAAGGAGCACTGCTCCAGCTCTATTTGTCAGAAAAAGTAAAGTATGTGGGTGGAAAGGAGCCCCTTTGATTTTTAGCCTTAGAAAGCTCTACATCATCAAAAGCTCTGGCACTAGGCTTCTGTACCTGCAGACAGAAGTGATCCAATGCAACCAAACTTCTAGAGAGCTGAAGAGTTTATGTGGACCCAGCCTTGCAGGGAGGAAACTTTTCCTCCTAAAATGAGACTCTTCTTCCTTAGGTAGGGAAAGGGGGAAAAAGGCCAGTTCAACCTGTAACCTCTCTGCAGAACACCACAGCCTTTACCCTAAACAGTGGGCACTGTTTAGCACACTATGCTTCATGTGTTTTGGAAGTAAGGAAGTAACTGGTGTAAACTGGTGAACAGACAGCACACATGTCAAATGGTCATCCACACTGAAAGACATGGATGTACTTAAGGCATGACAAAAGTAAAGAAACACATGGCAAGAGAGTGTCTCTCAGACTGAAAGAGTACCATGACTGAGAAAATGCAGTTAACCAACAGCAAAAACAAAAGTGGGGGAGAAGAAACCCGGACGAGCAGAGATCAGCATCCTGGAGCAACCCACTGAAAGAGATGGAGATTTTTGGCATCCATCTGCCTTTTGCAGAGCAGTGATTGGCTTCACCAAAATTTGGCTGCCTGGCTTCCATACAGCATGTGAATGTACCTTGCACAACAGCCTGCTGGGCCGACAGGTATATAAAAGTATATGAAAGAGGTCAAGAGAAGAAAAATCCAGATAGAGATGACTTTCCCCTGGAAGATAAGCTTTGTTGACACACCACCATTAACTTCCAGAACCTCATTCAAAAAATAACTACAGAAGATTCCTGCAAAGACAAAACTGCAATCCAAGGAAAGGATCAGTTTAGGAGGAAACCACAGAATTATGCTTTCCGGTAGGTGTGATATCTGAACAAGCCAGGCTAAACTAGATAAAATGCCATTCATTTTGAGACAACCTCTCCTGCAGCAGGCCAACCGCAGCAGGTTATCCTGCAGCACCAGAAACACCAGTGTCACAATGTGTAAGAAAACAAAGCCTCTGATTCAAAATGTCATTGCATATTTTCATTATTTATGGGTACTGTGAAAAACGTATCTCAAGGAGTAAGTCAAAGTAGGGCACAGATAGAACACGTGTCTTTGGAAAATCATGGGCTACCTCTTCTACACTGCTTCTCTGGTGAAGCCCTGGAAAAGCTCAACCACGTGGGTCTTGGGCCAAGTTAGCACATCAGGAGAGAGCGCCATCCCATGCTGAGTTGTTTAATATGATGTCACACCTCTTTTTCTGTGAATGAAGCTAGAAAAATATTTATTTCATGTTTTGAAATCTGTCTGGAGGAGAGAAGGACTCGAGAGCAGCAGTCCCTGCTCAGAGCACCCAATTTCCTTTGATTGCGGTGGGTAAGTAGCAACTGCAGTTTGTTTATTACTCAGTAGATGTTTGCTGGTTATGGTGAAACTACCAGAAAGGTCAAAAACGTGACTGTGTTTACAAATTAAACTGCCTTCACAAACTCATGATTATTATTCATCTGCTCTAGGTTGAGACAGGGCTATGTGGAAAAAATCTTGGATTTCTGTTGTCACTGAAGCTGCTGTGTCATGAGCAGAAACCTCAGGCTGCAGAGGCGGTGCCCAACTGCAAATTTTTACAAGCCCTAAAATCTCACACTGTACCTGAAGTTTAAAAAACTGAAGATGAATTACATGTTTTGTTTTGCACAATGCCTTTTTGAATTACATCTACTTCCAATACTACTTTAAAGCTCTTTTCATAAAGTTACTGTTGTTCTCACAACTTAGAACACCAAGAATGATTAAAATCTGAATAAATCCCATTTGTTATTTTCCATAATTTATCTATTTATCTAAACCCATGTGTTCCTTAGGAGAAATGCCAACACGTTCGTTCCCTCCTGCCCAAGCAAAATAGAAACACTTTGTATTATATTACATTATATCATAAACTTTGGTAACCAGTATCTCCCTTCAGGAAAAACCACATGTGTTGCCCTCTGCCTTTAACAGGAACACATGGATTCCCACTGGTTGCCATTAAATTTCAGGTTTTAAAACTTGCAAACAAACATATGGTAGAAGTTAAAATTTTGCACTGCTGCTAAATTTGCTGTGTGTACTGCAAGATGATGGTCTGAAACCACCATGTTAACAGTTCAACATTTAAACAAAAATAAACAAACTAATTAAAAAAAGCAGGGGGGTGGGAGGATTTTGAGTTTGTATTTTCTGTTACATCTCATTTCTCCTTGTTTAACTATCTGTTCATACTAAGAACATTGCAACCAGCCAAGAATTTAAGTGAATCATATCAGTGAGATAAATTTTGGGACACAAAGCAACAGGAGCCTTTTATTTCTGTTTCAAGCAGTAAAGTTGCTGCAGGGTGAGGCGGGAGCAGGCAGCAAAGCGAGGGGGGTGTGAAGGGAACTAGCCATTAACTTATCAGTTCCAGGCCCTGGCTTTCTAATTGACAACCTCAGGGCTACTTTCATCACTTGTCGACTTCAAACCCACACTCAATTTTTCCTTTAGATAATGATGCAACTATAACATAACGGTGTTTCTGACATATTGCAGCATGTAGCAGTAAGAAGATTTCCTCAGTAGCTTAGTTTAACAGGAAAGGAAGAAAAAACCCCAGCTGTTAAATGGTTTTCACATCTATCAACTTCTCAAAAAACCCCACTCAGTAAGAAAACAAATTTTATACTTCTAGTATGCCAAATACATTATTTGGTACCGACCCAGCCCAAAGCACCTTCGGTACTTTAGTATTGCTAGAGATTTAACAAAAGCCAGTGAATGTTTAAGGCAATAAGCCCACAAAGCACGCATTCATATATAAAGCCTAAATAAAAGAACCCACAAAACCTAGAAATGTATTACAAATTAGAGAACTTATATGAAAAATCCCCCCAAAATGTCATTTAAAAATATACTGACAACATGCCATCTAGAAACTTTATGTCCTTTACAAAGAAAATATAGAAATAACAGGAATGCTGCCATGAACACATCCCTACAGAAAGCCAGAAAACCCCAACTCCTGTTCTCCCACAGAAATCTGAGTGGTGACTGAAGGCAGCCAGGCCATTTATGCAGAGCAAGGTACTCCAGTAAGTATATGCATCACATTTTGACCATAAATTAAAAAAAATACTAAATTTTGTCAAGGAACAGCACGTGCACAGGCAACAAAGCAACTGGTTCTAACATAAACAGTCACATAACTGCCTTTTAATAGTGGATATAAAGGTTTGAGTCCTGCAGTCAATCCTGCAAAGGTCCTGGGGTCATACTAAGCTCAGTGCAGCGTCTGGGATCCCGAGCACATCAATCCAGGTAACAAAAACAGCATCAGAAAATATCATGGAATAATACCAATACGCTTCTGAAGCATAGCCAGAGCTTCACCAGCTCCTATGTGATTGACATAAGGACGGATGACAGGTTGGATACCACACTGTATAGCCAGATGCTGCTGAAATTGGTGTGCATAAGCACACAGGTATGGAACTAATACAGATTAATAAAGCAAAGATGCTACAGGCAGACTTGATGAGCAGTCAGCTCTTGTCTTCACTGGAATTTAGGCTTTGATGGCACAAATGGGCACCCAAGTAACTTCAGTCATGGGACGTTAATGTGACCACAAATAGCTGGCTTATGTTGGCTGGACTAGGAGAGTTGTGCCCCAGCCATTTAAGATCACAGATACAGATACCTCCTTCTGGGTAGAAATTGCTACACTTTGGTCATAAACTTTAAAATTATGGTTCCAGCTCTTATTTGAGGAGTAACAGAGGAACAGGTAAGGAAAGCAGTACCTGTTCTGAAAATGAACGCTGGGCTCAGTGCTTCCTTGAACTGCCTTTCAGGCTTTCTAAGTCCATAAAGCTTCAGTATATTGTGAATTTTGCAGATTACACTGCTCATTTAGAGTTGTAACAATCACTTTTATGACTGGGTATGATGGTATATCACCCCTTTTATTTGAAGTGTTGCACATGCTGCTACTCATTCTCAAGCAAAGGTGGCAAGAGTTCTCCCTACAAAATGCCTGGCCTCCATCAGGGGCAAAGGTCACCAGTTGCAAAATATTACT
Organism: Manacus vitellinus; assembly: GCF_001715985.3. Taxonomy (NCBI): domain Eukaryota; kingdom Metazoa; phylum Chordata; class Aves; order Passeriformes; family Pipridae; genus Manacus; species Manacus vitellinus. The sequence goes on along the minus strand of NW_021940208.1, from coordinate 47,861,191 downwards.
AAAAGGTCAGGAAAAACTTATTTTATCGCCAAATTAACAGCTCAGCAAAACAGTGGGCTATAGCAAGAAAGATAATAAGCCCAACAGCTGGGCAGTACAACTGATAAGGCTTTTACTGGCATCATTGCTCAGGATGTTTTGGGGTCATTTTGGACAAAAGAGATATCAACACAAGAAGTGTGAAAATCCAGGCTGTTAGATTAACTATTAGAGGCAGGTGTTTTTTCATTTTTTTAAACCAAATCCCTACTGCCTTTGCAATTTTGCCACTCCAAGGCTGCAGCCAGCAGTACAAACCGGTTCCCTTTCAGGGTTTCAAGTATGGGTTTTACAAGCCTGTTTTGCCTTCCTGCAGGCACTTCGAGCTTATAAATGGCACCTTTCAGTGTCCTGAATTATGAAGGGCAACTAGTCCTGAATTCTCCTGTCGCTTAATGATCTCACATAAAATGAGGTCCACAAAACTTTTATTACCACTGCAGTTCAAATTTGCAGGTGAAGAACCACCAGGGAAAGGACGCGGACATCTTTTGCTTCCCTAATTTTCCAGGTGCAAGAAAGTTTCCCACTTGGGCTTCAACAATTAGTTAACTCTCAAAGCGAAGCCTGATCTAAATAAAAAGACTGCAGTATGTTACCCTGATAAGGACTGGGAAAATCCATGGGGAAACCACTTGAGAGCAACACACGCTAGCATCAAATTTAGGTTAGAAAAAATTTGGGTAAAAAAGACCCTATCTAAGCATTTATTTATCTATTGCCTTTTGTTTTCCACCTAATTTTATTCACTTATCACCACTAAGCATACCTGACACTCAAGGATTATAGATAATATTTAATTAAAACATTAATTGGTTACGCCCCAATTCTGGTAATAATATCCAATGTTTGGAAAACACACTGCACCTCAGCAGTATGAACAAAAAGTCAGAAGAAAGTCTTTCTGAAAAAAGAAAGGATTTAGTTTGTCACAAATTACTTCTGCATTTATATAAAGATTTAACGATTCATGGCATGCCAAATACAGTGCTAATGAGCTTTGGGTTGTGTTTTTCATTTTTGTTTGATTTTTTTTTCCTGCTAAAAACAATTACTAGAGGCCATTCAAATGCCACTGCATAAACCAGGAAACCTAGTAAAACTGTAGGTAAAATTGGCATTTTGTTTCAAGTGCGGCTCAGGAGTCCAATTCACTTGTTGGCGAGCTGCATATTTCAAATAGCACTTACATTTCATCAAAAAATGCAAGCCAGGTAAAATGCTTTCAAAAACACATTTACCACATTCATTAATGAAAAACAAAAATTAAAGAGTATAAGCTCACCATTTAATTCCTGTCTTCTGAGGATGAACATCTTAGCCCTTCTGCTTTCTTCTCCACTTTCCAATGAAAGGTAAATAAATGAGCAGAAATATAAGCTCTTCATTCTCAGCATCTCTTAGAGGATACACATGCCCATAGGAGCTTAAAAACATTCCTGGAGAGCATTATTAATCCTGCTGCTAACAGCACAGAATTTTTAAAGCTTATTAAAACATTGTCTAGTCATAGACATGCAAGTCTTGCTTTTTCGTGACCTGGTTTCAAGAAACAAACAAAAAATTAGTGGAAATTTTGCTAAATTAGCTTTCATTGTTCAGCTGCACGGATCACTTCTCAGCTCAACTCAAACATCATCCTTTTACAACATCCTTGCCATCTACCACATAGAATAGTTTGCTTTGGAAGAGACTTTTAAAAGCCAGCTAGTCCAACCCCCCTGCCATGGCCAGGGATAACTTCAACGAGATCAACTATACCACATGTTGATTCTTCAGTCTAATGGAAGCCCTACCTTGAACATGCTTCATCCAGCTCCTCCACCTCTGCCTTTGGACCTAGGAATACTTTCAGAAACTGAAAATAATTCAAGCTGCCTTTTACCCAGGGTGTAGTACTCCTGCCTGGCTGCAGCCAAGCTGCTGCCCATTTACACCATTGCAATTCAAGCCACTATTAATCCCCCGGACTTCAGTCTTCCAAGTAACATGTGCATTACTCCAAAGGCTTTCAGATGACTTTTTAACTGCAAACATCTAGGAAATAGAAATATAACTGTGATGAGCTAGTCGTGTTATGTCCATATTCATTATTTCCCCTCCCCTTTGAAGAGCATTTCACCAACTTAACAAAAACCATAAAAACAAACATAAGCCTCCGACCCAACAGACTGAGTAAATGCAAGATATTCACACTAACTAACCCTGCTCTCCAGTTCAGCCCCCCTCCAAAATCCCACTGACACTATCAAGAGTGGGGAATCAAACCCCTTTATTACTGAGTCCACTGCAGATAAAGCAGCAATTGTGCTTATACAGTATTGGAAGTGTAGCTACAACATAGCGTGACAGCTTGTTAGTGTTGAAAATATATAAGCTCTTTGTAATTGTGCCTTTGGAATGCCATCTGTCTTGAATTAACGTCCACCTGGGATCATGTTTCGATGACCAATATGGACAGATTACTGGAACTTTAAAACCTCGCTTTCTTTGTAATTGACATTTAAACTGTTTGAAGTTTCTCATTAAGTCCTTTTTTACAAATTAGGTGCAGATGTATAAAGCTAAAAGTACAGTACTAAGGGAAATTAGGTCACCTGAATGCTCAATAATAAAATGTATCAACTGTTTAAGTGCATGAGTACATTAAAATTTAGAGATCAACTTTATGCCTCAAATTCTTCAAAGTTCCATCGTTTCCCTTTCATTGCTGCAAAGTCCCTGATGCCAACCAGTTTTAATTAAAAAGGCAGAGAAGAAAGCAGGTTTGGCCCCTCAGCCCATGAAACTGAACAACCCTGGCCCACGAAGAGTTAGAGAAGGCAAGGCAGGCAGTCAACAGTGATGCCCATTTCACAGGGACAGGCAAATCCTATTTACACCAATGATGACGGGAGATTTAAAGGGCATAGGGAGACTTGAGAAGTAAATATAGGTCCAATGAGAAAATAAGGGAAAAATATGAAGGGGATTTATTCAACATCCAGGGGCTCAGTAACCACTCAGCTGACCTCCACACCCATTTGCGGTCGAAGTTCTGCAGACTTGATGTGCTCCTTGGCCTCATGGGGCAGGAGAGGAAAGTGTGAAAAAGGCAGTGGCTGAAGAAACACCTCCATGCACAGCCCGGCTAACAAAGTAAGTGAAAATTGAGTATTTCCCCTTTCCAAACAAGGAGATACACAGGGCTTCATCAGCAGAAACCCTACAAAGCTCTTAGCATCAAGGGGCTTCTGCCCGCTAGAATGGCTCTTAAGAAAAGAGACTTCAAGTACAGCAGCCCAATCTCCCCAAAAGGTATGAAAACCCCAGGGACCCCACTCACCCAGCCTTTATGAGTAGTCAAGAAATACTGCACAGGTGAGCGAAGGCTCAATGCTGGAAGGTACCAAGCACCCACCAAGGGAACATGTGCCCTGTTTTTTCATACAGGGCCACCACGCAGGGGTGGCATTGGACCTCAAGATGCCATCCTGCAGTTGGCAGCGTTTAACTCAATGCAATCACACACACAGGTTTGGTGGAAGGTCTGTTAAGCCTCTCTCCCAAAGGTCTCCCAGGATAAATTAGGGCACCACCTACATAAAATGCACATATTCAAATCCTTTTGGCACCACAGCTAGCATGTCCATTCTTGAAATGACACCAGGATGTGTGGCCTGGCTCTCTGCTTGCAAGTGGAGGTGTGATGGAAGAAGCAGACCTCTCTTAGAAGCTGGTAAACGAGATGAACACACTGTCAAGCAGATCTCTTTTTGTTTGCTTAGAATAAATACATTATCTCCCCTTAAGCAGAGTGTCTTCAATACCACCACGTATTACAATGATTTTTAAAAGCTTTTCGGCTCACATTTCCTTATAATCCTATTCTGGTAAGCTACTAAAACTCTTTGCAATAGAAGTGTAAACTTTCAGTTGGATATGTTTTTGCTGCTTCTGATAAACACCTAAGTAACTTTGCTGTGAAACTGTCCATGCTTCTGTTTGCAAGATGAACAGCAGGTCTCCAGTGGTATCAGAACAGGAGATTCTTGTTTTCTCATCAACAGGCTCTTTCTCCAATGCTCCTACACATCTTCGGTTTAAGGAAGAATTCAGAAAAAAAAGGTATATTTTTAAAAGAAATAAAAATTGAAGCAGCCATAGGTAAGCAAACTGCAACACCCGGGAGAGAACAAAACCTGGCCAATATCATACAGCAAGATAAAAACATTTTCCAGGAGAGGACAGCGCAATCCATTTGCAAAAGGAATGAGATAGAGGAGTAATGCATTTCCCATGCATATTGAACAAGAAAGGCTTCTAAGCAAAATGTATTTGTAGCCAATTCTGTTTTGCTCCCATATTTTACAAATACCAACTTTCATGTGGGCAATGAGTTTGCAGGACTGTCCAGAACAGAGTAAGCTTTAAGCAGACTAGTTGGGGTGCCAGTGGTGATTAGCTGGACATGCTCAGCTTTGCACCCTGCTTCTCATTAGCATTAATTACCCATCATCATACCTCTGCTGCTGCCAGGATGAAAACTGGCTCAGGCAGTAGTTTCACAGTCCTTAAAGCCGAGTATGGAGTTGCCAGAGTGCACAATGGGGAGCTTATGTTGCCCCCATGTCTTTCTGCCAAGGGCAGAGGAGAGCAGAGACTTGGTTCAGCAGAAAGCTGGAGCAGAGCAAACAGGTAATACCTCCTTTGCTGTAAGTCCTCCCAGTGTAATTTTAACCTGCCAAAACTGTTTGAGCAAATTTGAAACACCAGAGCTAGGGCTCAGTTTTGTAACGTGCTTCGCCTGCCCTAGCAGCGGTGGCTGACAAAAGGCTCCATCCTGCATGCTCCCTCACACATGGCCTAGCAATGGTGGTTGAAAGGTAAACTGAGGCTCTATCAGAGAGAGGATCACAATGCCAGGGACTTGATTAGCAGTGTTCAGGGTGTCCACTCCCTCCCCAGTGTGAGCTACTATCAGGCTCTCACCTCACTAACAATCCGACAGTATTAGTTTAGGTGAACCAAAGTGACCTTGTAGAAAAGCAGATTGCGTAGAAACATCTCAACAATTCTCCCAGATAAAGTGGTTTTATCACTAGAAAGTCACACTTTCACATAATTTTCACCCCGAGGCCATAATCTCAAAAGACACACTTAAAAATATGTAGAACATAAAATGAGTGATTTTTTTTGATAGAGGTTCAGGGAAGAAATGCCTCACATACACATCACTTTATTGATATTCTTTGTCATAGCTCTACACACACCGAGTAGGATCAGCTACTGGTAAGGACCACGATTCATGTCTTTCCATTTAAACATTTCAACAAAAAATAAAAGTATTTCACAAGTAACAAAGGGGTACCCTTTAATTTGCTAGAATAATTTCAGCTCCCATTGCATTAGCACCCTCCAGTGTCCAACTCATGAAAAATGTCTTCACTAATTTGCCAAGCAGACACAAACTTGGAGCATGAAACACAAGAAAGAGAAGCGGTGGATTCCTCAGAGGGAAGATGGCAATCAGGGATGAGAGAAGAAACTCCCAATGATAGAAATTTTAAATGACATCGGCGCAGTCCCTAAACAAGATCTGACATGGGGTTATTACTCTTTTCAGGGTCCTTTGTTCCTAGCAGGCATGCTGATATCAACACACTCTATGTGCCCACACTGTATATTCCATACTCTGTAGCGTTCCACTGAGATGTGGACACCGTTTCTGATAGATTTAGTACAGGCATGTGGATATGGATCTGCCTGGAATATGCCATGTAAATGAATACCTGTAAAAACCCCTCTTGTACATGGGTGTAGCAGAAGTGCCCTTGGCTTGCTGAGGGCACACAGGTGATCATGCTTAAATATGCAATGCTCTTCTCTTGCAGCATAATTGCCAAGCAAAGAGAGAATCCTTCACAAAGATCTGTCAGCAAGGAAGTTTTCATAGTTAATGTTTACATTGTCTTTAAAAACACATTGGAAGCTCTTGACAACAACAGAAAAAAACAGATGCATTTGTTATTAAAAAACAGTTCATGGTTAAAGTTAAAAAAACAGCAGGATTTTTAACTTTTTCCAACATGACAAAAATCTTTCACAGGCAGGGAGAGCCTTTCAATAGGCTCTGGAACATTGCAAATAATCAAAAACAGGTACGCTACACCTGCCTGATAATGACATAAATACTTGGTCCACATTTCCAGGGCAGCACTGCCCAGCAATTTCACAGGGGCAGCAACATCCAAGTGAAGAGAGAATGGCAGTGGCTGGAAAGGGCAGCTGCAATACATTGGAGGTACCTGCTATAATTAGGGTCCCAGCCCAACATGGCAGTGAGCACTGTAGGACCCAGGCACCACGGTCTGGACACAGTGGCCCCTGCCAATTCCTGCTAAAGATCAGGAAGCTGCTAATTAAATCCAACCAACATGTTCAGCTATTGCTGACATTTGAAGTTGTTCCTGTATTTTCTCTCCCCACTGCACACAGCCACATGGATGCCTAGCTTAAAGGCAAGCAAGGACTCCTCATGCCTTATCCTGCCCTGGTCTCTGCTGCTTGAATGCCCAAAATTCTGTGGTCTCCACCTGCCCAGTGGCATCTTGTGCTCCACAGAAGCATTGATGACAAGGGGCAACGCAGGGAGGCCATCACTTCTTCTGTGAATCTAGCAATGGGACTGTGATTCCTTAGCACCACCAGACAAAGAAGCCCCCTCTGACCACAGCTGGAAGAGAGCAGCTTCACCATGGGCATGCAGTCAGCCTCCTCTCCCAGCCCTAAACAGGTGCTATGAACATATAAACGTGATCATCCAATTGCCCTCACACTGCGTAGACTCCTCCTCACAGTATAAATATTCAAAATTCCTCATAATCAGAAATATCAAGGCATAGCATTTCTGATTCTGCACTAACGTGGGGGGATAAAAAGGGGGAAAGTAAGAAAGAAAAAGGTATGTACATGCATGCATTGTCTTCAGAAACTGGCTGGATCTTGTGCTAAAGGAGATATGCTGGGAACTATGTAGGACATAGTGGGCAGGAATGGCTGACGTGGATTTTCTGGGCTCTTCACGCTGCTTCTAGCAGAACACAAGGCATTCCAACTGTCCCTGAGGTTCTCCAAGAACACCAGCATCAATATTGCATGTTCCCGGTAACATCTATGTTACAGTTATTACAGACTGCTTAGGCTTTTGTCACTCAACTATGAAATATTTACACTATTGTGGTCTCAGCAGAGACTGCAAGAATTTAAAGCTTCACTTGATTACCTTCCTGACATCAGTATTAAAAAAAAAAAAAGTGCTCTAAGTGCTGTTGAAAACTTCCCTTAAATCACTCACTCTGGCAGAAGTCACTCTCTGTCTACAGGGAACATGCAGGCCCACACCTGCAGGCAGAAAGCTGGACATCAAACCTACACAGATCTCCAGGAGGAAGGTGTGGCGAAGCCTTCATCTTACACAGCATACAGCACTCAGAGCCTGATCTTGCAAACTGTCTGGCATGGGGATCCAGTATTTACAGTACAGTTTTCCTAGCATCCTGCCCAAAGTCCAAGCCCTGACATCTGTTCACCCACTTGTAGGAAAGCACCTGGTGATTTTGGTCCCTTGACAAGCAGATGTGTTGCCTACAAAACCCTCCCTCATCCAGCCACTGCCACAGCAGGAGCACAGGGTCTCAGCACCGCTCTGGACTCACAAGGGTCTCCCAAAGGCCAGTATGAGGGATGCTGAGGGGGCTTGGGACAGCCTCGCTTCTGCCCAAACCACGACCAATCCTCAGCAATCCTCAGCTCCATCTAGAGTGGGGCATTGATAGAGGAGGTAACACAGGATGCTCTTAAGGAAAGGGGAAAGCCAACTGTGTGGATCCAGCCCGTCTGGTCCCTCGCTTTGCCCTGCGGAAAATGGGGCACGGTAGCCACGTGGAGCCCACTAGAATCCAAGGCTGGCTGCAGGAAAGGGAAAGACCCAGGTCAGTTCCCATGTAGGAGCTGCACCAAAGCAGACAACCAGGCACGGGGGATTTTGTGTAGCTGCATGAACCACAGTATGCTCTGGGTTAGAAGGGACCTTAAAGACCACCTCGTCCCAACCCCCCCTGCCGTGGGCAGGGACACTGCTCACACCAGGAAGCAGATTTCCATTCCTACGTTCCCCGTGCCCGAGCGCCAAGTCCTCCGCCAGCAGCCCCCGGGGCTCCGGCTGTGGGGAGTCGCCGCCGCCCCCCAGTCCTCAGGGAGGCGTCCTCGGGCCCTGCTGCCCCCCCGCCCTGGTCCCCTCGGCTGTCGTGAGGGTGTCGCGGGGAGACCCCCAAGCGCCGCCTGCCGCCGGGAAGGGGAGGGGGCGGTCCGGGGGTCCGCCGGCCCCGCCCGCCGCGCGCGGCTCCGCGTCACTCACAGTCTCCGCCTCCCCGCGCCGCGGCCCGGGGCCGGCAAAGCGCCGCCACCACCGCCGCCATCGCCGCCGCCGAGGCACGCCCCAGGCTCCCATTGGCCGCGGCGGGGGCGGTCCATGGCCCACGCCCCCTCCCCACGTGCCCGCTCATGACGTCACCGCAGGGGCGGGGCGTGCGCAAGCGGGTGACGGGGACGCTCCTGGCGGGAACGCCGGGAATGTCGGGATCGTTCTCGTCCCGGCGCGGACACCGGGACCGCTCCCACCTCTCCCCGCTGCTCCAGGGCAACCAGCCCACGGGCCGGCAGGGCAGGAGGGCTTGCGTCCGCCGCAGCTGCCTGTGACGAAGCGCCCTTAAGGGGAAGGGAATAACCAGGATCCGTAAATGCTCGTGGTGGAAAGGAACGACAGAAGTCAGAGGGTCCGCAAAAAAACCGCGAAGTTTTTTAGTAAATTACCCACTTGGAATGGAAATTGATGTGCCGCTGAGCTGCTATCTAAGCAGACGGCGGTGGGCTTTGGATAGAGGGTTAGGGTGAAAGGGAAGAGAGAAGGAAAGGGATGAACTGAAAAGGGAGGGAGGGAAAGAAATAAAGAAGGAAGGAAGGAAGGAAGGAAAAGAAAAAGAAAGGAAAGAAAGGTAGGAAGAAAGAAGGAAAAAGAAAGAGAGAAAGAAAGGAAGGAAGGAAAGAAGGAAATCACCAGTCCTGGTTCAGTGATGGGATGTCTGGAGTTCTGGAGGTGCCTCCTGGACTTGGTGAGGGTATGTTCTTTCTGACGGAGCGTTACTACCGACAATCCTTGTCTGTTATTACCAACCATCCCTGGTTGCCTCCACAGCCATCCAGCTATTGGAATTTGAGACGTACACAATGGCCCTTTATCTTCTGGCTGCTGTCAGGGACAGAAGTGGTGAGGTGGTCAGCTGTGCCCAGACAGTGTCTGCTGGCCCGCCGGGATATGCACTCTGGCACAGCAAAACTTACACCTATGACTGTGTTTGTGGTGAGGCTGCTGGAGCCAGCACATGCTTGGGGTAATGCTGGCTGACCCTTAGTGGTGGGTCAGCCCTGTGGCTGCAGCAGGGGCCTTTGGCACAGATGCCCCCAGCTTCAGGGGTCGCTTCTGGCTGGGATGCTCCAGCTCCGTACCTCTCAGTGTGGGAATTACTGCCATGAGTGGGAGTAGTTGGTTCTTGCAGAGGATAAAGAGCTGAGACCAAGGGTAATGTATGAAGTAGCAGCGGAGGGGTCAGGAAGGAAATGAACTTGAGAAGAGGGTCCTGAAAATGAAACAAGGATTCTGATTATCTTTTCCATCAGTCCAAAACTGGACTGAGAATATAATTTTCCTTGCTGTGCTTGAATGTGCAGGAGGCCACAAAGCATAGTCCCAGCAAGCTCCTCCAATACTGTCGATATTTCAACCAGGTTTTCTAAAGACAGGAGCTTGGATCATGCCACCCTCTCTGTCCTGTCATCTGCCATCCCCACCCTCCCACAACCGCTGAACACACTGCCCACTTCGGACCAAGTCTGGCCATGTGAGAGACATCCCAAAGGCACTCAGATTCTACTGCTTTTATAAAACAGAAGAAAGATAATGAAATAACACCCCAAACCAGAGCCCCCACCCCTCAGAAAACCCAGGTTCACATCCATGTGGGTCAAGTTTAGGTCTTCATGAAAGAGCTGCTTTATTTCCTAGGGTCACTGAATTTTGCTGTATATCTTTATTCTTTCTCCGAGACATGATTTGCTTTTCTTTGTCAGAGGGCTGTGTACAAATTTTCTGGTTTAGCTTAGAATCACTTTAGTGGGAAGTGGTGTCAGCAAAGTGTGAGTTTCCCCTCCTAGCAAAAATGAAATACACTGTTTTGAAGAGCTGTGCTGAACCATGAATGTGACCTGCACTCAGCTTCCCTTCCTTCTGTAATCTTGCGTGCAAGTCATGGGTGATACCACTTGAATCTGACATACCATGATAACAAAAAAACATTTCTTGTCATCAACAGCAGCATGACAGGGTTAACCCTTCTCAGCACAGGTCCAGTGAACTCTGTGTGGCAGAGACTATTTCTTCTCCCTCCTATCACTAATGCCTCCTTCCCTTCACCCCCTGCTCCCACCAGTCTTATCTCCTTGGGGAGCTTCCTCATGAGAGATGATATGGCATGAGGTGGTGGAGGAGAGCTTTGTCTCCTGCCCCTCTCTTACTTCTGTAGGAACAAGGGATTTCTTTTCTGGCACCCCACTTGTCTTTTCCCTTTCCAGCTCCAAGACTCCCAGGTGTACAAAATGCTCTCCTTCCCCACTTTGCTGATAAGGATGGCCTGCAGTGGGGGAAAAAAAGAGATGTGTGGCACGTGGCAGACCCTCTCGGCTTATGTCACTCTAGGACCCCCTATGCCAGCCTGGAAAGGATGTGAGCAGAGGTGCAACCAGACAGGGGAAGAGCCCCCAAAATGCAAATCACAGAATCATAGAATATCCTTATATTGGATAGGGACTCACAAGGATCATCAAAGTCCAACTCCTGGCCCTGCTCAGGACAGCCCCAAGAGTTACACCATGTGCCTGAGAGCGTTGTCCAAACGATGTATGCCCCTTTGACTTGTAAATGATCATAGGAGCACAGGGACACTAATTAAATCTCATTACTGTCTTTTCCTTTCTGTATTCTGGGAAAAATACCGTTCATCTGTCTTGCCCTTTTAAAATTGGAAGACTTTTTAAAGATGCTGTGTTTTCACTTAATTGGATCAAACCAATGTAACATTTTCCAGGATGCTCAGAAAAGTATTTATGAGCCTAACTCCCACTGACATCTTCAAGAGTTAAGTAGCAGGTGCTTGTGAGAATGTGAGTCTTATAGCAACAGTATGGTTGGGGCTAAGACCCCTGGAACCATACATACATGAAGAATATGTGCAGGAAAGGGTCACTGGGCTCATTGGAGGCTGGTCATCGGTGTTACGATACTTCTGTGGGTGCTATTGGATTTTGTGTTTCCTTGCAAAAACTCATCTGCACAAGTGTTTCAGCTGAATGTGAGATAACTAGAGAGCAATCCTGCATCTTCTCAGATAGAAAACAAATTACAAAGGTTGAGTTACTCACAGACTGTGCTGTTGAAAATAATTTAGCAACTATAATGGATTAGGCAAAATAGTCTAAAAAAAAAAAGGTAAGTGCCTACCAGTTTTCCTTCTCTTATTTCAACAAAGCATCCCACCGGCCACAGTGCTGCAACATACATTTCATTTACACTGGTTTTTTCAACTGTCATATTTCAAACACCTTTTTTGTAATGTTGGTCTTGTATCTTCTGAAATGTTGAAAGCATAAGGTTGCTATGAAAGTGCAAATCAAATATTTTGTAAAAATATGTGGTGGTCATTTTTTTACAGTCATTTTCTAATTCTTTAATGATCTCTTAATGGTATGATTAGTGACTAAAGCAAGTATTTTTGAATGAGAAAGGAAAAAAGAAGCAGTATAGAACAGGAGTACTGTAGAACTATTAATAAGCCATGCTGATAAAAATAAATAATTTTTTATTGGAATCTGAGCAGAAAAAAGACCTGTGCTGCTGCCTGAAGCTATTGCATGTCAGTGTCCAGTGTCCTCTTTACACTCATTTACTTTGATTTTCAAGAAAGAAATGAGCATCATAACAGCCAAGGCATGTTGTGCCTTCCTCTTGGTGTTTTGAACACCAAGGGGTGTCCTCCTCAGCTCATTGTGCAAGAATGGGAAATAAATAACTGCCGGCACCACTGTTGCTGACATTTCTGTGCCTCCTTCTGACAGGCACTCATTTTTGCTGGCCAGCAGTGTTAAAGTGCTCCTGTGGTGAACATGCTACCTTGGGCCTGAGCTCCTACCTGCCCAAGTGTTTGCTGCCTCCTGGCTCCGAGACCACTTGTCACCCAGTGGGAGCTTTCTCCTGCAGTGCCTCCTATGCCACCAGGCAGCTCACAGCACTCCCTCAGGTTACACATCTACTCCCATAGGAGAAGGAGAGCCAAAGGAAGGACCTGCTTTCCAACAATAAAAAAATCTTAGGGACCTCCTGCAAAACTTTATTTATACAAGACTAAAAATAACCCAGCAAACACTGTATAGCTTTCATGGGTGAAAAATTGTCCAATCTCTATTCATTGCACTATTATGTTTAATGGAAGTGCAGTGCATGCTGTATTTCTGCAGTGTGTAGTGTTTTAATCCACCATAAATCCACGTAGAGTTCATCATCTGGAGCCTGTGCATTTAGTGGGATGGAAAGTGGATTTTAATGAAAACGGGTTGAATAGCCCTGGTGTATCGAGACAGGATCATTTCGTCAAGAACAGTTTTCTCTGCAGTCTTGAAGGGCCCAAAGCATCCCAGCTTCCCTTTCTCAGCCATCTCAAAGCACCACTCAGGCAGCTGTTTCCTCCTCTTGGGGAGGGCAGAGAGCCTCTGCTACCATCATCCTTTTGAACCAGAGGAAATCCACAGCCTTATGCTCTTGGATCCTCCCCAGATTACAGGAAGCTCCTCAAGAAAGATAAATATCCCTTGCCTGTCCCAACCTCCTCACCAGAGATGTTATCTGGAGGTTGTTTGTCCAAGTTTGGTTCACCACCTTTGAAATCAAACTCTTCCCCAGTAAGCTGGGGATGCTGGTAAGTATCATAAATAGATGGAAAAAGAAAGTAAAAAAAAGGGAGAAGCATCTGGAAAAAACAAAGGGCCAGTAGCTGAGGTGAAGCTGCAGTGAGTAGAAACTACAAGAACAGGTCTAGGTGTAATCTAAAGAAAATGCTCAGTAAGTGATATGAAGAATTCCCGACATCAGAAGAACATTACAGTGAATTGTTTTGCCATACAGTTTGGCTGCTGTTATGTACTAAGCAACTTTGTGAGGAGATTATTGAAAAGTGGCTCTATGAAATCACTGGAATTCAGAAAAGTCAAAATATTTTCATGCTAGGAAGCAGCACACACCCCATGTGCTCTGTACATTAGATGGGGGAGATTAGAAGCGGGTGGGGGGATGAAACTGGGGAAAAGAGATAACAGTTTTTCAGAGACTTTGGAGGGATGTGCTTCACAATCCTCCAAGTGGGAGCAGGTGATCTATTACAAAAGTGGTGTGGTTTCTGTATTTGGTTTCTTCCTCATTCTTCACAAGTCCCCACATTTCATTTGGTGCTGTATATTGAGTAGATGCTTTCACTGGACTGGAGCAGGGCTGTATTTCCTGTATTAGCTGGTCACGTAGTGATGATTAATGTATGGGGATGGTTCAAGATGCTCTCCCCTGCATGTGTTATCTTGGCCTTGCTAACACAATGCCCACTGTGGAGAAGGAGTCCCAGCACTTTAGCCCAGAGCGAGGACTGTGAGCAGTGCCGATGCCTCTCCCAGAGGATGTGGTGCTGACTATGGGCACTGACTCCAGCCTGCCTGGGCTCATCCTCAACACCCTTCTTGCTCAAGGAGAAGAGGGCACCTCAGAGCAACAACAACTCCTACTCCTGCAGGAGTGTGTCCTTTCCCTGACTACAGGCAGGGCTTGAGAAAAATAACCTTGAACACCTAGTGAGGCTGCCAGGTGAAGCTGGGTGGTGGGGACACTTCCCTGCCGTACATGGTGCTGGAAAACCTCTGCCACCAGCACAAGCGGTTTTACTTAACGTGAGGCAGGTGATACTACAGTTCAGAAGCAGAACAGACATGGAGCTATTTGAAGCAAATTTATTTTAAAAAAGAGTAAAGTCCATCGTGATGGGTCTCCTACATGAAATACTGGCAAGCTGTGAGAAGAAAATGAGGATGCTAGGAGAAAATTGTGATGCATGTGTAGAGGAGGAGGGGGGCAAGAAAGCAGACTGTCCTTCTTAACATTGTTATTTTGACAGATTTCAAAACTCAAAACATTCTGTATATCTTATAGCTGGTAATATATAAATGCTTGTTGGTAATTATAGAATCTCAACTTTCATTTTAAAGTCCTCTCCTCCCATAGATTTGATAATGTTTTCACCTTTTTGGAGATCCATTAAACTCGCTTTCCTGCAAGATGCTTTGAAAGTCAGGAGATAATCTGCAGGCTTGTTGACACCATAATGCTACCATGGCTTGTGTGCCATTAAAATGGATCACAGAAATATTCATCTATAGAACCTGAACTCAATACATTGCATCAGTATACAGTATAGATCCCTTAATCCATAGACTATTATTAAAATAGTGGATTAAGGAGTTGTTTGGGATCAGAGCATGCTGTATGTGTAACAAAACAGTTTAGCTGAGATTAGTATTTATTACTCAATGCAAAATTTGATTGAAGGATTCATAGATGCTTATAATATCACAGTTTGTATTTCATCACTAAATTACTGACTTTTTGCCATACGAGTTCTTATTAAGACCTGAGAATTGTCACTTTCCGTGACAAAAGTAAAAACTGAATAACTGACATAAATCTGTTACTGATTAAAATAGTTTAGCTTCATACTAATATAAAATATGGTATTTGGATGGTTTAAAGTGCGTTCCATGAGAATGTGCATGGAAAGAACATTCAGAATTCTGAAATAATAACTTTTTTTTTTATTTTATTTTTTAAAAAGGGCTCACTAGCTGTTGTACAGATCACTGTCAATGTAATGTAAATCTAACTGGAAATCAAAAGTTTTTTTTTCATACAATCTTCTTTTGTCAACAGTCTTTCTGAATTTGTCAGAAAGGGAAGTTTTATTCAACCATGTGGTGAGGTTGAACTGAGTAACACAGTGGCAGTTTTACAGACTTATCTTTAATGCAACACAAGGTTGTCAACATGTCTTTTTGGTGACATCTCCATGTGAGCATGGCGAGCAGATGATTTGAGGATTACCAGGCTGTTGGACAGGTCAGCTGGCATCTTCAAAATCTCTTCTATATAGGACCAAATCTGCAGCCAGAAGCTGTTTACTGGCTGAAGGGGGAGGAAAATGGGTTTATCTAAAAGGCAGAGACCCTTGTGTTTGTTTGTGTGCCTGCCACGGATCACTGTCTTTAAAGCTCGCTCTGTGTAACGGGGAGCTGAACTCTGTTTGACACTTGTTTTCAGGCAAACTAGTGGGCAAAGTAAAATTTTAGTAGTGAAGTGCCAACATGAAAAGAAAAAATTGTGTATAGAAATCATGATATTTACAAGTAAAACAGAGCCATTTTTTTTTCCCAAGGTGGAATGTGTTTATACTTAATTTCAGTTATACTGCAAATTGTTTATAATCCCAGTTTTAGCTGTGGCTTTGTTTGGTATTTTTTTTTAATCCTGTTGTTGCTAGTCCAGGTCCCTATTGTACTTTACAGAGGAGTCTGGATATTTCTGAATAGGGGTTCAGACACTCATATCATGCAAATTAAACTCTTGCAAGCATGCCGGTGCTGGACATTTCTCTTCCACAAACTATCCATCAGCTGATCCTATCTGTTAGTTTTGAGGTCCGCTTCCTATATCTGTACAGTCCCAAGGCATATGATGCTGTGGTTTATAAGAAGCTTATGAAACCTCATTCAGAAGGGCACGGCAAATGGAGTTGGCACAAGGCATCCACAGAGGCATTGCTCTGGGAGCAAGTGTGACTTGCAAGCAGGAAGACTATTGCACTTGTAGGCCGTGATGCTCATGCACAGGGTAGTGTAGCAGGGACCAGGTAACCTTCATATTCTAAAAAGTGTCACATGAATCAACATGAAATAAAAGAAGGATGTTTGCCAGCCTTTCAGTCCATCTCCGAAAGAGCAGTTGTGGTCAGAGAACTGGGGAACCGGTTCTGGGAAACTGGAGGGGAAAATATGTAGAAAAAAGGTTGTGAGCTTGATTTACCAGCACAGCTCTCCAGGAGGCAACATTTAAGGAATGTCCAATTTCTGTGTAATCCTAATCTAAAGGTTTGTACAATTTAGCCTTTACATCTCCTTAGTTAAATAGTCTTTTATAACTTAGCACAGGGGTACTAGTTTCAGAATTTATGCTATTTGGATTTGCTAGCTTCAGAAGTTATGCTCTACTATAATAGTAAATGAAAGAAACATTTAAAGAAGTCATAGAGAAGTTAAATATAACCAGCCTACCTACCACTTTGACTGACTTTACATAATTTTTAAACATTTCTGAAATCTGTATATAAAAGACTGCATGTAGTACATTATTCTTTAATGGCAAAAGGTAAAAAGTAGGAAAAAGAAAATGCAAAAATACAGCTTTCACTGATTGCTAGTAAGATTTTCTCAACCAGTAAGTTTGCCGAGATCAAGAAGGTAAGAACACGTGTTCTGAATACAGTGCATACTCTGAATATATTATTCTGTTTATAGAATCTGAAACATCATTTTGATGCTACTGCTTTTTGTCATGTCAAAAAGCAGCGTATCTCAAAACAAAATAGTTTTTCAAAGACCATTACACATCCAAAGGATAGTGTCTTACGTCACTTCAGTGAGGTCATTTTCTCATTTTTATAAAGAGAACAAAAAGATGTGGCAAGCGTGATAAGATTTCATGAATGTTTTTCAATGTGTGAAACATCAAGTGAAATTATTTTGTATTCCTCAAATAACTCAGGTACCAGTGCATCCCAGCAAAAACCACAGAATCTTCATCAGATGAATAGTGGGACATAATTATGTTAGACCCGTCCTTAAGCATAGATTGTAACTGCTAGCAGAGATGACCTGCAGGACCTCCCAAACTGCCTGGTGGGTGACTTGAGAGAAAGGATCATATGATTACTCCACAAGGTGTTTAGTTGAAATCAGCTGGTTTAAGTAGGAGACCTTGGCTAACCAAGCGTGTTTGAAATGAAATGAGTTCAGGGTGGTCACATGAGCATTTCAGATATAGTCTCTGACATACCACCTTTAGGAGTGAAGCCCCCTAGTCTGGCCTCACAGGACACAGCCACAATTGGAAGAGGACCCAGATTTCAGACCCCAGTGAAGCAATACTGGGTTTACCAGTTTAACAAAGGGTTAAATATTCTCAGAAGGAAAATAAATATACCTATTAGACTAAAAAATTGGGTTGACAAACCTGTATTTTCTCCCTGTGCTAATAATCCAAGTGACTACAAAGGAAACTTGGCTAACAAAGTACACCACACTCCAAGAATAAGCCCACAGGCCAGTTATGGTTGACAAAAATGCTTTTGACAAGGAGGTGTAATTAATTGTTTAGAATCACTGAAATGTATTTTATAACTGTTATTCTCTGGCATTCATCCCAAAGGAGTAGCTGTGCTGCTTTTCCAGCTGCTGAAGGTGTAGAAAACCCACTGTAGATACAAAAGGATTGAACATAAAAGTGAAAAATTTTGTCAAATTTTTGAATATGTTTATATCACACAGGAATTCCTACATATATGCCACAATATCTTGGTATTTCCTATTTATGTTTTTAGTTTCACTTTCCAAATTTCAATCCATTCAAGTAACTCCATCTCAGACCTTGTTTTTTCCTTCGAAAACCCACTGCCATATGGAGGAAACATTAAAATTATTGGATCCAAAGTAAAAACAAAAGCAGCTTAGTGTTAGTGCAAGAGGCTTAAATCAAGACAATTAAACCTAAGTTAAACCGAAAGTAAAAATGCAAATGATTTTGGCCAGTAGATGTAGACCATACACCACACAGAAAGCCATTGTCATCCATGGTGGAAGGACACAGTCATCAAAAAAAAAAATCATCATCTTCAGAAATACTTCCAAATCTGTGCTCTAAGCAGACAAGAAAAATCTCTATCAAGAGTAACTTTGAGAAAAGGCTGCCTTCCAGAGTTTCACCAGGGGATCACTCACTGCCACGCAACCAAGTGGTTGACTACCATTTTGTGAAGAAGGTCATGTGGTGTTTTCAGTACTGACAGGACCCAGGATAATCCTTCTGCAGCCCAGCTTTCCTCTTCTCTTTGTTATTTTAATGCTGTGGTTTATACTTAATGCTGCTGTGAGTGACAGCTACTATGACAGCCGCCTCTGTATCTGCCAGATAATGACGGCTGGCCTGATTAACCACCGTGGCGTTGGGCTATTTAGGAGTGGCCTTTAGTTACTCACTTTTTAACAGAATAGTTGAAAATGAGAACTGCTATGCTTGGTGACCATAGGATGAATTCAATCTCTTCCAAGTGTAAAAATCTTGTCAGTGTTCATCTACAGGAATAAACCTAGCCCCTCGAAAATGCCAATTTTTAGAAATTTAATTTGTAATGTTACCAATTCACTGATACCAATCTGTGATCCTTTACTACAGACTTCAGCACTGCTTTCCAAAGACCTCCAGGTGTTAAACTACTAACAGTGACCTGCAGATTCTAACCAAAATTTCTACAGGAGTTTCTGTGACAATGAACAACAGAAAGAGGGGAAAAACAGCAAAAAACCCCACTCAACTGCCAGGACAGGCAGTGGAACAAATGGCCCAAAGTTATAATGAAAGGGGTGGGTAATAATTATTCCTCTCTGATTTGTTAGCCCTATCAAATGTCTTTTGCCCCTGCTGTGGATATTGCCACTGCCAGCAAGGCGTGGAGGCAGGAGACATACCTGCTTCTTCCCGTGCCTTCACTCATCAACATGTGGCTACTGTTTTGAAGCTGTGTTAAAAAATAAAAGAAAAAAACCTGTTTGCACCCACACAAATAAATGCAAAGGGCTGGAACATGTCCCTACCAAACTGCGCCCTCTGGCTAGTGCTCTGTCTGGAAAATCCAGCCTCTCTGGGTGATGGAAGAGAGGAGGCCAAAAAAAAGTCTGAAATATGATCAGATCACAGCCTTGCAGAAGAGCAGAACTTGGTGGGGCTGAGGGCATGATCTCAAGATTTTTACAGTTCTCAAGGATCTGTAACTCAAGGAGGCATGAGAGCTGTGTACCAGCATGCTGGACAACGGTCTTGCTCAGGATGGGTTATGACAGCACTTTTCTTCATGTACTCTGTCCTTTTAACAAGAACAAACTTCTTCAATATCAACTTCTGCATCATGACTTTCTGAAAATGCCCAGTTCCTTGATATTCCAAATAAATTTACCAAGACCCATGAAAAAATATTCAGCAAATTCTTTGCAGCAGCAACATCATTTTAATACAATTTACACTTTATACCATCTTAAATTTTCCAATTACCCCGGTTCCTTTTCCCTTTCATTCCAGACAGCTCAGATTTTCTTTTGAAGCTTAACTGCAGTAAATAGAGCACTTGACTCCTGTAAACCTTGCAAGAGCATATTTATTTATTCTTCCATGACCTTCTTTTGGTGTGACTAGCCCTGACTTAGATGGATTTATGCTATATACTGTATATGAACTAGCAGTGTTGCAGCTTTATCTGTATTTGCTCAGGCTGTGAAATTCAAAGTTGAGAAAAAGTGTAAGAGAGAGTATTTGTCTCTGCTGTCATCTATTTGCAGCCCTAGAACTCTAACACTTTTCATGCAATTTCTGTTTCCTATTTAACTCCTTTTTCTCTGGCAGTGTTTTCACTGAGGACTCCGTGGCTACAATTTTCCCTTCCCAGTCCTGCACAGAGACAGCCCATCAGACTGTAGGGGCTTCTGCTGGGTATCTGTTTATCTGGACATTGTGCACTTACAGCAATCGTGTCTTCCTGCATCATATTATATGGCAGATGGCTTGCTCAGATTATTTTACCAGCATTCCTCAGAAGTGTCAGGGATGAGTGAAACAGGAGACAATGTCCTCTCCAAATAAACACTGAGATTCCAAGTTCTGTCCCATTCTGTACAGTAAACAGCCTCACAAACCTGTTGGTAAAGCTGTTTCAAAAGACAGAAAAGATAGACATGGTAACCCTAAAATGATCCACTGCTCAAGAAAATCTCTGGGGATTTAGAGTCACATCTTAATCTGCCTAAATTTATCTGCTTGTCTTGGTCTATTCAGAAATTCAGTTCTGGACCTAACATGTCTCTTCCAGCAAAAACTCCCACTTGAACCTGGTAACAGACTGACAGAAAAGACTTGGGTTTAATAAACCATCACTGTCCTGGTACATTAGTCAATTCATTTGGGCTCTGCCCTCCTGGGCATGGATATTGTCCTTCTTGAAGGGAAGGAAGACCTTTTTCCTCTCTGTAATTTTTGTCCAGTGTTACTACAGTCACCCAGCTTTCTGGGATAAATAGCAAATTTAAGGGCACCTGCTGCTTCCCCTATGCCTTGCCCTCCACCTGCCTCAGGGCTGCACTGGTCTGCAGCAGCAGAACACACTTAACTGTGTGATTTAGCTCTGTTGCTGTCACTACAGCCAGCAGGCACCGGGAGAAGAGTTACAGAACAAAACATTAATTTCCTCTCAGCTGTCTTGCTAGCCTTGCTGCAGTGGGCAGAGGAGCTGTTTCCAGTGGAAAAGTGGAGAGCACTCCTTGTGAGAACCTGCAGAAAAGGGTAGGAAACATCTGACTTTCTGACTGCTCCATTTTGCCGCTCCTAAGCAAGGTTGGAGATTCAGAAATGTCACAACCCTACTACTTCTTGTATCCTTGGGCTACGAAGAGAGAGAATGAGCCTCCCTGGAAGTCCACTGGCCTTCTCAGTGATATCCCAGAGCAACTGATTCCTAGTGTGTACAACAGGCGGGAGCAGAACACGGCCCACCTGCCTTTACCGACCTTCAGAGAATGAGAAGCTCACACATCTGCAACACCAAGGGCGAGCAGAGGCCACACTGTGTATGTGTGTGTGCCTGCCCTGCTGGGATGACACTTCTCACAGGCACATTTTTTTCCTTTGCATAGTTACAGCTGAGTCAGTTTAATGATTTCACGTACCTCAACCAAATGCATAATAGTGAACAAATCAAAAGACAGTCATGGAAAGTTGGTAAAAATATCAGGAAGAATGTCTTCTCTACCTGAATAATTTCTCAAAATAGAGACAAAATTTAAAAATAAATGCCCTTTTTGACTTGATATAATCACTGAAAAAAACCCCAACCCTAAAGAAAGCCCCCTCCAGCCCCTCTCCCCTCCTCCAAAAAAACCAAAGCCAAAACAAACAAAACAAAACCACCCCACACAAGTCACACTAAGTTTTGCAGCAGCAAAACAACGGTCATGCTGAACTGTTCAAAAACAAGGAGTTGACACTGTTGAATGTATGAAGCTGGGACATGGCATTTGGCCCTTTTCACTGCCCAGGCTGTCTAGCCTCTCAGGACACCCTGTGGGCCCCCCTCTGGAGCACCATTTTCTAGTGAACTTAAAACCACTGTTTGAAGGTATCAGAACAGGTTCCTGAGTAAGGTTGAAAAAAGCAATAAAAGCAAGGTTGAAATACAGTGAATTGTAAAGGACCCTTGCTAGCAGCGTGCCCATACCAGACAGAGAGGACACAATGTCAGCACGTTCACTGATAAATTACTTGTATAATTACTGTTATTGTTCTTTGCCATGATTTTTGGCTGCCCACTTCCAGAAACTTTGAAGTGAGCATACATTTAAAGATCTAATGCCAAGGATAAGCCCCTCCTGTAGATTGCTCTGGTAAAGCTTTCCTGTCATCCCCTTGACTATGCTCCTGCACCCTGTACTTGTGTGTGTGCTGTGGCCAGCAGGCGATGCTCAAATACCTTCAAGGGAAGAACTTCAACTGTATTTTCATTGAAAGTGCTGGAATCCTGTCAAGTGGCAAGAATGTGCCATCACCCAAACATGACAGGCTTCATTTGTAATCTTCTGGCTTACCTGATTTACAAGCAGTTAACTACTTTCATCTCATCAACAGTGAGTTACAGATGTTTCCCATAAGAAGAAAGAAAGTGCACGATGGCAGTTATACAGTAATCAACCGATAAATTAAGTCCTCAGTGGTCCCCGAAGGTTTGTGCTTTAATCTGAAGTGTCACTCACTTGTGTAGGCACATGTACCTGAAGTCAATATATGAGGTAACAGCAGAAATATTTCAGGAGTCTGTTGAGGAACACAGATTTATGGAGATACATAAATGAGTAGATCACTAGTAACTGTCTGACATAAGGAGAAACAGAGGGATATGGAGAATGAAAAATTCAATTAGTAGGAAACAGCATAGCTGGGAGAAGACTAGAACATCTCTGCACAAGTAAACTTCCTTCATTTAAGAAAATATGCAATGGTCATGTGCTGTTGGAGCTGGAGATGCAGCTGCCCCCAGAAATAAGGTGTTGTCCAAACAGAAAGAGGATGGCCTGTAACTTCATGGCATAAACTCATGGACACATATGTCCCACACCAGCTAAGCTGACTAAAGTTCTAGTTCATGCATTCCTGGAACACGAACACTAAATCAAACAGTGCAGTATCATTCAATCAAAAGGAAAAAACCCCAAACAAAACCCAAAACAAAAACCCCACACAACAAACAAACAAACAAACAACACCAAAAAATCAACAGTTGGACTGTTCTAACATTCTGTGATTATATCCTTAGGACTATGTTTAGTCAATCATCAAGTACAAAAATATCTACCAGCTGTTAAGGTTTTACCATACTTCCATTACAAGATTTCAGGTAAGTTACTCCAGATCTCTTATCAGTTGAGTAACAACTCACATAACTTCAGTTTTACTTACTCTGCACTACCCATGTCATCAGGACTGGCTGCAGCAGCCTTTCCCTAACAATCTCACAAAGCTTGGCAGAAAAATTTGGTCACAATTTCCAACTCTACTGACCAAAGTCAGATACACCAAAACCACTCCCTTTCAAGGTTTCTCACTTCTCCCGTCTTGCCTGAAGTACAGATGTTGTCCAGCCTACTCTTCTTAGATTGGTATTTTTGCCTTTACTAGTATTAACAAAACAGTATTTCACATCCACACCACTTCACATTTTGGATTTGTAAGTCAGTTCAAACAGGACTTGGTTGGTGTTTCCCATTCCTTCAAAATAGATATTCAAATCAGTATAACTGAGTGCCCTGGATGCCTGCCTAAATTCCATCCTGTTTCACCTCTCGTCCTCACTTCCAGACTTTTTCTGAAGCCATCCCTCACTGCCTTTTACCTGAGAATTGCACGAGCATCAAGATACTGTCAACAACTAGCTTACAGTCACCTAATATTTATAGTAATGGTTGCAAGACTCCAGCCAAGCAGCTGAGGGCACACATGATCTTGTATGACTGCAGAAATCTGAGGACTCTTATGTGTGCTCAAACACAGCCGAGCTTTTGAATAAGAAGGGAAGCTACAAGGCTAAAGATGGGCTGGGGAGCTCACCATGAGAGACAGCTTGCTCTAAAGCTGCTTTTTTATTTCTTCTTAGAGAAAGAAAACCAAGCCACTAACTCCTGTATCATTTTTTCATAACGCGATTTGGACCAAGGATTCCTTTCAGACTAAATTTGTCAGTGATGGTCACTTCTTTTCAGATTCCAAAGAATCAGTGTCACCAAAAAGTGACACTTCTCTAAACTGTTACGTTTTGTCTAAATTTGCTGTGTCTTCATGCAGCCCAGCAATTTGTCCTACCTCCTAACCCTCCTATGAATTCACATTTTCTCAGATATCCATGCAGTAAGTCCATTTTAAGAAAATACCAGGTAGTACACTAAGATTTTGGAAAGGGCCATTATTTTGAAAGTTTAGACAAAACCACAGGCCTCCCAAGAGATCTGAAGAACAGGTACAGTATACAGAAGAAATTTAGATGCCCTAACACACACCAGAAGCCTAAATTATAGAAAATCTTTTAAAATTATCTAAGGCAATAATGAGTTACAAGGGCAGGGACAAGTTTAGAACGGGTCTTCTGCAAAAACCATGACACATAACTTTCTGGATTGTCTCAAGTGCTCCACGCTGAAACTTTAACATTTCAATTGCAAACCAGCTACAATTATTACAAGGCAAGGCTGTTTGAAAAACTGCGTATACAGTAGGTTTAGATTCCAGAATATAATGACACACTTCACAAACTGCCTTTAAAGGGGAAAATAAGATACTTAAGAAGCTACCATGACTCGTCAACTAGTCTGTAAGAAAAAAACCCCAGGGAAATACACCCATCAGTTTAAAACCCGTATAACACACCACAGTGGCTTCATGTCACTTCTATTAATCTGATTTTTAAACAGCAGTTGTAAATACATCAGAAAAATCCGTTTTCATATATCCACACCAAAACTCTTGACCATCCATTATATTTCACATATATAGATATCTATATATCTCATGTTTCTCAAACTAAGTATTCCCATTTGTGTAATAACTACTGAAGATTTCAGGCAGTGACTATACATATAGAAGGTCATCACAAAACCAGGGATAAGAATAATATTCAATTTTATAAGTTTTAAAAATTTGAATCAAGAGTCACACTGCAGTTCACTCCACTAGTAAAGAGCAAACCCTTACCACATTCACCCTTTTCCTGTTTTCAGCATAAAACATGGAAGATTTATCTAAAATCAGCATTTCCTAGAGACTGCATGTTGGGAGGGGTGCAAGAAAAAACCTGTTCATGACATCTGAACAGAGCTGTGGCTGGGGACAGGCAGAGCACGAGTGCCCAGGTTAAGGTTCTTAAGAAAAGTAAACTGATAAGAATAACCCCCCCAACCTTATGAATGGCAATTGGTACATGAAGTTTAATTTTAAATAAAATTTTACCAGTCTTGTGAAAACACGCCAAAAGCCAAATCGTGTTATGAATCTAAAACTACCAAACAAGGTTTGAACAAAATACTCCATTTCCAAAAAAAAGCAAATATAGGTTTAATGCCAGTCATCCAAAATCGACATTAGTCTCTTAATATAAGGCAAAAATAGTAATTTTCTTTTATTTTTTAACCTACAGTAAGTACAATCAGCAATAGTTGCCCTGCAGAATATGCATCATCGAGATCTAAAAGCAAGATCAGCAGAGGATGCTGACTCATGCATTGTAAGATCTTCTCAACATACTGACAATTCCATAGCAACTCTGGAAACGTTTCTAGGTTAAGGACTGGATTAATGCTGCAAAGTGGTTTTTTTAAATGTGTGTATAATTTAGTTCTCATGCGCCACAATCATATTTCCGTGTTATAGCCATGTAGCACAAATAACATTTCTTGCAGATCTAAGGGTGTGTCAATATACATTAAACCATAGAAAATGCCATAAAATACTCTATGCAATCTTTAAGCCTCTATCTTCAATATAACTGTATTTACATATTTTAATGAACTTATGTAATAAGCCACTGAAGACATTTTTACAATGTTTATTAGATTATGAATTTATAAATTCAAGGACTCAAGAGGCACATAGTTTAAAAGGCCGAGAACACCAAAACTAATTAAGTCACAAAAATCAGAATATTTATGGATGTAATACCAGTAAAAAATAAAAATCACATCCAGCCTAAAAGCAACACTTCTTAAGAGTCATCCTTCAAAGTCAGCATAATAAAAAGTTCTCATTTCCCTCAAAGAAAAATAATTCATCCCACCTACCAAGCTAGAAAAACCTATTTACAGTTGTACTTTGATCAGAAGTATCATTAAGTTGTGTAATACAGCCACTTCTACCCTGCAATTAGAATTTAACGTTTCTTTTAAAGTATAATTGTATTTACAAATGCATAAATACTGTAACTCTGATCTTCATTGAGATTTGAATGAAAACAGGTTGTTAAGTCACAATACAAACGTGTTAGTGTAAAAGTAGGTGCATATTCAGTATCATTCTCAAAGAACAGGAAGCCAATACTTCTGATAAAGCTCAAGTTCATCAGCAAGACCAGGACTTTAAGTTACGTTAATGAAGATTAAACCTCTTCTGTGTTATTCTTTACATTGGTTTCTTCAGTCAACTTTCACTACGCTGTATATTTTGGTTACAAACCAAAAGCATGCAAAGAATCCAATTGTCCCTAAAAAAAAAAAAAAAAAAGATAAAAGTTACATGTTAGGAACACTGACACAGGAGACACCCATTTCTACTTGTACTTCATGAATCAGGACATACGTATATGCGATCTGCTATCCATAGTCTTCATATTAATCAGATCAGGTAATGGAAAAGATAATGGAAAGTTACAGACAGTACCTGGTCTTTACAAGCATCAACTACTCTATATAAAGTATCTCAATAACTTTACGATCACAGATCATGTGGAAGATTCTTGTTTTAAGATGTTTCTGTGTTATTTGTCTTACTACATATTCGTTCTTTGTTGTTTCAGTATGCTGCAGTCCAGCTCCTTCACATTGCTCCATTTCACCCTTCTTCAGTGACTAGTCACACACACTCAGCTGTCAGAATATTATTAGAGTTAATAAACCAATTAAACTGACAGCATCAAAGGGAGTTCTCATTTCTTAGTTATACTTTAAGGTCCCGGAAAATTGGAGCACTACCTTTATTTCTACAAAGATCAAGATAATAGAAATTTTAAACCATAGTGTAGTTACTACACAACTTGTAGTTCCTACTGAAAACATGTAATGTACCTCAACAATAAACACTTCTGAAATACTTAAGGCAGTCAAAGAGTATACACAAATCTGAACTGAACTTTAAGGATGAAAACCATTTCCCTGATAACTTAGCAGAATAAAAGTAGCTTTATCCGTTCTCTTGGTGAAACACCAACAGAAGCTTTTAATAAAAATATTTTTCTGGATGTGAAATAGTTAATGCAGTTGGGCTTTGTTAATTTAACTGGATTACTTCAAAATTCAGCCTCAACCAGGATGATACTGGACTAAATAGCAGCTCAGAACACCTGTTACAGGAACCTTAATTTCCCACAAAAACTAAGACAAGAAAAAAGCCCTGAAGATTATCTGATTTTTGCCTGAGTACTTCTTCTAAAATCATAGCCTTAACTTATGCAAGAGCCAAGGAAGTTCTTTAAAGGAAAAAGATGCCTTTATTTTAGATCTGGTAAGAGGCACAACAAAATTTGTGTGGTAACTCACTTGCTATAAAACCTTGAAAGAAACCATGAATGATATCATGGTAATTTTCGTTTTCCCTTTACGCTTCCTAAACTACTGATGTTTAACTGACTCATTTACTATGATACGTAGTTGTGGTCCCAGCTGTGAATCAAAGGTTTGTCATGTAGCTCCCGGTATTTTGCCTGCTGAGTCTGATCAATGACCTGGAATGCAGTATGGATGCAAGTGCCTGAAGCATGTGTTACATAGCAGCAGGGCACTGTCAAAACCCTTCCTGATACTGACAATTTTTAACAGATGAGTAAGCAGCAGCAGAATAGTTTTGATACAACAATTATGATTTTTTTCCTTTTAGCTTCTTTATCATCCTGACATGGGAAAAGTCAGTTGCCTTTGGGAACAGTTTTTGCTAAACTACTAATATGCTTTTTTGTTTAAGAAACTGGAGAATTCCTTGTCTCTTTACCCCATGTCTTAACTTCTTCAGTAAAACCTTATCTCAGGGCACTTCCGTAAATCTCAGAGAACTGAGCATACCTGCTCTCGAGTTCTTATCAACCTAAATGAACAAAATTATTCTTAAATTTAAGGAATAGGATTATTCCCCGAAATTAGAAGATAATTTGCACTTAACCTTGTGGGAAGTAGACAAAAAAAATCATTAAGTGTATGATGTTTCAAAGTTCTAACCATCTGGTTAACTTCATATGTGTTCTCCCGATTTCAATATAGAAACTGAAAATTTAAAAACCCAAGAGTATACAAACTCTGAAAGCGTGGTTCAACTTGCACAGCACAACTCACATCTCCACTGTCCCAATTACAAAGAAGTGACTGCCACAGAAAGCATCTAAGGGGGCTGAGAATAAATTACCTCCTCTTTGCATGCTTGTGAACCTACCCTAAAAATGACTCCCCAAATCTGCTGGCAGGCACTTGCACAGCCACTTGGTCAACAGAAAGTGAACACATGAGCAAAAGGAGGATGAGGAAAAGGGGGATGCACCAGGCACATCTTAATGCCTCTAGACAGTGTCATGTGACATGACTGACTTGAAAGAATATGGGCAAAAGATGGAAATTATATGGGTACCTGAATTGCAGAAAGGCAGCTCGATCAAATCTCTGCACAGAAAATTGCTGTAAATTCCCCTGAATGTGTGCGCTCCAGAATTACTACACACATCCAAAGTAAACGGAGTGAACAAAGGAGAAAGGGTAAACACAGTCCTGGTTTTGGGCAAAGCTACTATTAAAGGCAGACATGCTGATCATCTGTGGGAAAAGCTGGTGAAACTAAATTAATTGACCTTACACTTATGTAAGGCCTAATTATTTTTCACGCTACTTTGTTAGTTTGTACTGCATTTAAAAATCGATCTACATACAGCACTACACATTCATTTCTAGTTGAACAACCATGCATTCTTTGATTCCTTAGTTCAATGACACTATCAGTAAACCCAGAGCAGAAATAACGGTTAAAGAGAAAAGCAGTGTGAGAAGGAAAACAAAGTGAGCAAGGGAGGCAGAATCTCTGACTTAAAATGAAGGATGGAAGATAAAACTAACCCCTTCTGGAACACAGCTTGATCAGTTTTCATTTCATTTTGAGATTATATAATGTACCTAAGTCCCATTCCTTCCTTTTAACAGGCAATGACCCAAGAAAATCCTTGCAGGCCATTGCTCCTGTTCATCATCATCATCTGCATTGTCATGGTGCACAAACAGCTTCAATATTTCCTTAGCTGAAGTGGCAATGTCTTTGAATAATATTCAGTTATACTTAAAATGAACTCCATTCTCAAATGTCAGTTCTTTTCTCATTAGACCATTTTTGCTCTCCTGTGGTAAGTGGAAATGAAAATTCTATTTAATAGTTACAGTGAGATCTGTATTAAAAGCTCTGATGGCAAGCCATTTGTATTCTAGGAAGCCTCAAAATATAGCGTACATACATAAATATGCATCAAAGCCTTCAGAATCATTAAATGTCATCATAAACTTGTAAAACTTGAAATTATTTAAACCATTGGTTCAAAATAGTTTCAAAAATATTGCTCTAATACAAAGACAGATTGTATTCTGCTGGAGCAAAACATAGAATTCTTGAGATTTTTTGAGGAGTTGGAGGTTGCATCAGTTTCAGTGGAGACTTTTTGCATTTTCACTGCCATTCTTCCACCCTAAACAAGTGACATATATGTCTGACTAAAGGTTCCTTCTTAGTACTGAAGATGACAATGGATGATTTTGTGGTCTTATCTCACATACTGAAGAGGAAATGAAAAGGCAGCACCTAAGACAGGTGTTTTTCCAGAAGCTCACAATGAGGATTACAAGGTTCTGACGAGATTGATACAAAAAATGTCAGAGAAATTCTGTCTGCTTTTCATGTCACTTCAATGCAATAAAGAAAAAAGCATTCTCTGTCAATTTTTATTCCTCTCTCTTCCTCTTTTCCTTCCTCCTATTCCACAAAAGCTGCAATTTTTATCTTGACACTGTAACTTACATACTTGATTGTGTGTGATTTGAAGTGTGCTTCTCCGAAGACAACTAATTTTAAAAAATGAGTTTGTCATATGACTAACATAAGAATGAAATCTGGAGAAGTATTTATCACATATTTGAAGACCTAATTATTGGCCACACCTCAAATTAGCAGTAGTTTTGCCTCATCCTCATTTAATCTCTTTCACTAAAATTTGTGATCAGAGTTGCAATATGCCACATAACTATCTGGAAAAAAAAATCAAAGACATATGTAATTTTTAATTCTGTATCAAGGTAAATTTTGCCAAGGATTCTACTGTGCAAAACTAAAGGTAGACTCAAAATTTAGAGTTAACGTTCAATACTTACCTGTGAAAAGGAAGAAGATCAAAACCATAATCATGGTATAACCGAAATACAAAATGGTGCTAGCTGTTCCTGTGATTTGCAGTTTAGAAAAAAAATAATGTATTGCATATATTAGGAAATAAACTGCAGTGAAACCACTAGTGAGAAATGAACGCCACTGCCAGTGATAGTCCTAGAAGGAGTGAGGAAAAAAAAAGTATTAGTAATAGTGCACTTCTAATGCACTGACTCTACTACTCAATGCAGAGCTACTTTTTCTATATTACTTTGTCCAAAAGTCAGGTTTTATAGGTTTTTCTATCTACAGGAAAAAGAACTACATACAATCAATACTGCTTTTATTACACCATTCACAATTCAAGATAAGAAACCTAAGGATCAATATCAAATAATCAAAATACTAAACCCCCCAAATAAGCCAGATGTACTTTTTTCCAGCCACTGAGATTTTTTTTCCCAAGGGTAGGCATGTCCAAAATGCACTCTGACTGAAAAAAGTTAATGGATTAGTTTAGCATGTTCAAAAAACAGGGAGTTAGAACCTTAAGATGTGATATCTGACTTAGCAGTACCTAGTGCAGGTTTTTAATATTTGTTACAAGTTTTGCCATAAGTTGCCCCTTTTGCTTTTGAAAGATATGGCTAAAGTACATCTCATCCAGTAATGTTGTTCACGTTGAATACTGGAATACTTATTTTCAATCGCAGAAGTGTTAACTTCTTTTTTAAGCATTCTTAAAACAATATCAAGTTTGAATACTGAAGAGCATTTCTTACCTCTGCACATAGATGGAAGTAGCAGAGCAATATTGTAGCCTCAGAACATGTAATAACCAAAATAATGAATACCAGAAACAGGAAACCAAACATGTAATACATCTGGTGGGACCTATAAAAAGGAGTTAAAAAAAATTAAAATGGCCACTGTGGTAATATTATCTCTTCATATGCAGTAATATCATCTTCACATGAAGTACTTCACTTCCTATTGAAGTACTGTCAGTTGTGTGGCCATACAATTGACTACTTTATTTTCAAACTAAAGAAGAGGTGCCTTGGCAGCTCAGTCTGACAACAGTAAGAAAGCAATCCCAAAGTATGCTCCTTGTTGGGATTTTAGGAAAGAAATTACATAATGGTGAAACTATAGTTCCAGTGAAGTCAGCATGACCTCTTCCACTGACTTCAGCAGAACTTGGATTTCACCTCACATTTCAATCAAAGAGGCAGAGCTGCAAAACAACAAGAAATGTCAAATGCTGTAGCTGTCTGTGTTGGGTAGAGGCACCTATTCAAGGTTCAGAAGCAGTTTAACAAGATCCAGTAACTAAATTGTGCCAGAAGGAAGACAAATTCCTCACAGTAGATTAGTTTGTCAGTGTGCTATGAGCTCACATCAAAATTCACTTATACTGGACTAGTCTTTGGTGCTTTATTTTTTAAAATAATTACTCTCTTCGTTCCTTTATAATGATTTCACAAGAATTTGTTCTCAATTTGTTTTTTTTCTCCTGAGAGTATTAATACTTTTCTAGCCTAACAACAACTACAAAAAAACCCCTCAAGTCAATTCTAATATTCTTACTACTTTTAAGTTATATGCCCTATGTCACCTTCAGAAACACTTCCACATGAAGTCAGAGGAGTAGCACGAGAAAATGAACTATCTGAATATTGTAGGTCAGCTGTAAATTGCTAAGCCACCTCTCTACACACACCAACAAGCAAAACAGGCACTGAGTATCTTCAAACTCACAAAATATTAAAAGATGTTAACATTCAAATTTTTATTGAACCAATATTATGGTAACCCTGTGTCACCAAAAATCAGGCAAAGCATCTTGAAGAAAAACGTAAACAAAGAAATTACCACTTTTTGTGATAGAGAAAACTCAAATAGGTTGTGGTTAACTTACCAAATACTATTGAGAATAAAGAACAACTGTATAAAGATACATCCAAAAGGAAGAATCCCTCCCATGACAATACCAGGTAATGGCTTCGTATAGAACGATTGCTCAGGAATCTGACGAGGAATTTGATTTGTGCGAACGGGATGTTCAATAGCCTTTAAACAAAATTAAAAAATTGCTAAATAAATATAATGTCAACTTACATGACTACCTTTTTGCTTTCTTTTTAAAATGAGTGGTGGCAAAAGTCTGCACTTTGTTTTGAACATGTGCATACCCAGCTACCTACATTTGCTTTCACTACCAGCCCTACATTTGCTTTCAGCTACAGACAGCTCTTACTGAAAACATGACAGATATTTTGAACTTTGCTTTTTGTTTTTACTTATCTATCCTCTGTTACAGAGCCTGACCTGATTTATCACTTTTCAGCTGGTAGTAGTGGTGGTGCAGACTCCTGTCTTCCCCTTCTAAAAATCTCTTCATGTTGTTTTTCAGGATTTACTTCAAGAATCACATAAGGATTCTTACGTGAATCCTTATAAATGGAGAGGATTCAACCTAGCAATTAAATCCTACTTTAAGATGCATGCATGGTGGGAGAAAAAAATTTAAAGGCAGATAAATGCATACTTTTTCATCTTTCCCCTTTCATAAAGATTACATCAGAAGCATCAATAGATACTAGCTAGGTACTTGCTTTCTGATTTGATTTTCACGTTTTTGTGGCACCTACCATGTTGCCTTATTAGTTTATCAAATCATCCTTTCTTAAAGGAAGTGCCCCTGTACAGTGCAGGGGGACTTGCTGGAATTTCAACATGGTTATCAGAAAAAAACCACTGAATTCTGGTCAAGAGAATGAGGATAACTACACAGTTGACTTAAAAAGTGCCTTTTAGCGTAATATTCTGTGAAAGTACTATACAAGATCTATAAAGATAGAACTCTGGCTTCCAATACAGGAAAAAAGCCATAAAAATATGCAAACTTGGAGCTATTTATGTTTGTGGGGGATAGTAAACCAGTTTTTAAGGGAAAAAAAAAAAAGAACCACCAATCTCATTATTTAATGATTTGGTCACCCAATTATGAAATGTTTGGGCACCAGTGGCACAAAGAGCCCTCATATAAATAAGTAAAATTGATCAGTTTAGGAGTAAATCCCAGTCAATGTCTGCCAAGTAGTGATAACCATTTACAGAACACTTATGCAAAGAGGATAATTTACAGGAGAACTCTAGCAATTTTATCAGAAAATATCCTCAGTGTAGTGGGCAAACAGGAACAAAAAATACATGAGGAAAACCACAAATGCCTACGTTCCCTTATGTTTGCTGAGTCAACTAATTTTTTCAGTAATGAAAAAGATTCTAATTAAAATAAAAATTAAATTAAAAATACTGACTAATCTGTAGCAGTCACTCAAAAAAAAATACAATACCCCAACTATTGCAGAGAAGTATCACCCCCAACAACCAACTGAATGTCAAAGCCTTAGACTTCCAAGATCAGATATCTAAAAGCTCTAAAGTAACTGAACAGAACTGAAACCAACAATGCAACTAGCTTAGGGGTAATAGCCTATACAGTGAAAAATATTTATGTGTGTATATATGTATATACACTTACAAAACAACTTCTCAGAAACACTTACATTTTTCTTAAAACCGAAGTAGGCACCAATAAATGTCAGCGGTACAGATATGCAAAACCAGAGTGCCAAAATAGCAACCAAAGTACCAAATGGAATAGCTGCTGAAGAGCCTTCTCCCCAGAGAATGAGGTTCATGATAAAAAAATCCGCAAATACAATTCTGAAAAGTACACAGAGCACAGAAATACTCCTTAACATTTTATAATGTTAACAAAAGAATAGCACTGTACTGAGATTTCAGTGTAAATCTCTGTTAAAACCAAATGACACACGAAATATCAACACAAAGAGGTCAAACAAGAAATTCTTTGTTAATCCAGTGGGACTGAACTCCAGCAGGAGCTGACGTTCCAATTAAGCTATTTCAAATATATGCTTGTCTTAACCAGACTTAAAGGTACGACTGCTTGCTGTGATTAAGTAGAAAAATTTATCAGTGGTTATACAGTATATGACACTATATAAGACCAACTACAGTGTGGTGAGAGAAAGAGCCCAGATAACAGAAGAAAGCAATGAAAAATTAGTCTGTCTAAAACTTTCTACTATCAAAATGCTTTTTCTTAATCAACATTTTCATATGGCAAGAGTAAACAAATGCTTACAAAAATAAATACCACTAACATATTCATCTTTATCAAAAACACTGTGATGATACTCTTGTAACTTCCAAAATAAAGGGACGATGTAATAAGATTTACTTGTATAGCTGAAACTTAAAAAATTAGCTATGCATGTCAGAGACGCAATTTAATTCTGTTAATCATGGTGGTATTTCTCAACTTACCCCGGACAAAGAAATGATGTCAGCAGGACATTTGTTTTCCATTTCTCACCTCCAAATGCTGTATTAAAACATTTGACAGATATCAAAACATGCATTAGGCTCATAACTATTAATTTTCCAGTCCATTTACCTGTTATACTTAGCTTGCAAATACTCAAATAACGTGCTATCATGCCCAAATTTAAAACAGTAAACTAAACCTTCAGTAATAAAACTAAATTTCCTTATCATATTGCTTAGCCACAGAGCTTCAAAGCAAAGAAAAGTCTCAGACCAAGGTCAGGAAATGTATCCAACTAAAACTGTGTCTCTGACCAGTTCATCTGCTAAAAGAAGGACATAGATTTGGAGTTCTTTTAAGTCTTTAAAAAACATCTTAAACCTGGAGTGATTAAGAAGTTTAAGCTTTCTAGCATTTGACTGCAGGTTTCAGTAGGAAAAGATTCATAAATATGTGAAAAGCAAGCTTAACAGTTTTCTTGAAATAATTCTTGCCTGTGAATCTTACAAGAGACTCAGGACTAACATGCTTACAGAACCAGTGATGTTCTCTTGAGTCTTAACAGCATTAAGCAGTGGTGATACCAAAAGACCAAAGATAGCTTTATTAAGAAAATCTTTATGAATTTGCACTGTGCTGATAAAAATTCTAGTCAGTATACTTTCAAATGAAAATATCCTGCTGGAATTCAGTGAAGCTGATAATTTCATACGAGCACTGCCATAATGACATGCTTCTTTATTTCAAGAGTCAGAAGTGATTATGGTTAGAGTGATTTTAATTAAGTTTCTATTTCTTCATAAAAACTTGGTAGAACATGGCAGCGGTTATTAAGATTAACCATTTAATTTCAAGTCAGGTTTCATTTTTTAAATGCAATGTTGAAAAAAAAACCCCAACTTTTAAAACTGGATATCCATTTCAGTTGCATTTTGGTTTGTCTCACGTTACTTTATTTGTATACTATAAGGAAAAATATTCATGCTTGCATGGTCTATCCAGGGTATGAACCACCTCACGTTATAACAAAAACATCACCGGATAAGTCACTCACTTTCTCAGAAGTTAAACACAACATTCAAAGATCAGCTAAGTGATTCCCAGTAAGTATAATATGAAATACAGTCATTAATAGCCAGATCTCCACCAAAGAAACAGGATTCAATTTATCATCAATCCACTTCAAAATATCCTTCAAAACACATAACATATAGCACGATGTAAAGAATAATTCTGTCCTCAATTATGCTCTTCATACTAAAATCTCCTTCTGTTTAAGTCTAACTGGCTTGGAGATTAGGAAGAGGAATAGCTTGTTATCACATCACCACCACTGCAGTAAAACTCCCTACAAGATACAAACCCACTTTTCCCACTGGTTCTCCCCACATGAAAATTACAAAATAGTTAGAAGAAACAACTCCAATGTCTACTGCCAGGCTGAAGTTCAGAAATAAACTCCTTCTCTATTCGTGTATATTCAGAACTAAAGTAGTCTAAAAGATTCACCCCTCTCGGTCAAAAGAGTCTTTTACCTTGAGCAAGGTAATTAAACAAGCTGTATGTAGAATGCCATGCTTCACCTTGAAACAAACCAGAGGGTAGAGGAGTCAACCTTTTGAGGCTGGTAGACAGTTCTTGAAACAATAGCTGGGACCAGTGAAGGAAAGCAGTATCCACTAACTCCTGTCAGGGGCCTAAACACTGTTGGGCTGATTTTTACAACTAAAGAACATCTAATAATCCTTCTTCCTGCCACGGTCTGATAAGCACTACTCTCCTACAGACCTAGGAACTAGCTAAAAGGAGGTGCATGCACAGGCATGCAAGAACTGAGGTTCATGACTTGGGGGTGAGGGTGAGTGTTACCAAGCAACACTGATGGCTAAAACTAAATGCAGGTTTGCGTCATCCCCCCAACTATAGGAAACAGAAGTACAAAACTGTCTGACATAATGAGCTCAGTACTAGTAAAATGAAATTTGCTTCCCAATTTCACAAATACATAGTAGCAAGAGCAATTAAAGGTCTTTGGTCATGCTTACATCCAAATGAGTGTAACCATGTTAGTGTTCTATATGTATTTTCTGTTCTTACGGTAAGCACACTTCTCCAATTTGCCCTAAGGGAAACTACAAACAGTGCTGCAAAATAAAAATCAGTTCTGTGATGATAATTTACTTTAATGAACTTAAACCTTGTCATTTTCAATAACTTTTACTCACATTTGTAGAATCTGGCAGCAACATAACCAGCTGGAGTTCCAAGCAGTACCCACAAAACTACAGCACAGGTCATTAGAGCTCCCCTGTTAGCAGGTGACAAAAATCCCAGGCAGGCAAAAACTGTGAAATAGAGATGCACACCTGTATAAACTGTCTGTAACTTAAAACTAGTACATCAGTTATCTTAAAATCTGTGTATACTAAGTTGCATGTCTACTATATCAGCTCAGGTGTTTTTAATGACTTTTAAGAAATTTCTAGAAAAAACTATACTGCTATTTTTACTAGTACCACACAACTAGCAGTGAAAAATCATCTGTATTCAACTGATTCCTCTCCACTTAATTACTTACACAGGGTAACAAAAGTCATTATTAAGATCTGTGTGCCAGAGCCTAGAAAAACAGACAACAGCATTCCTTTTCTTGGGGGCCTGAAAATATCACCATGAACCAGTTTCCAGCCAAATTCTTCTTGTGCATCTTCCTATAAAAGAAATACACCTATTTTAACACAGTAGATTGCCATTTAAATAGCCTGTTACAGCTGTACATTTAGCTGAAAAAATTACGTTCCGAATAACTTTTAGGAGGTACATTTTAGACTTACAGTGGAATCCATCTGATTGTATCTTGCAATGTCTTTATGCAGTGTCCTCAGCATAATCATAGCTACCATTCCAGACAGAAAGAGTACAATCACCAAGGAATTCATAATACTGAATTAAAAAAAAGAAAATCATCATTCAAACTGCAATGTAAACACTTCAGTAAACACTTCAGTACAGTACACTTGAAGGCAAATTTTCTTCTCACCTAAACCATTGGATGTGAGTGTGAGGCATGGATTCCAAAATATAATCCCATCTTGATGCCCACCTGATACTTTTTTCTTCCTGAAAGAGTAAACACATGAGTTTCAGATACAGTTAGTATCCAACTTGCACATTTACAAGCTGATGTTCATGCAAAGCAGTCTTAAATCTTGTGACTAAGTGAATTTAGTGCTCCATGCCTAAAATAGTTTAGTAATGACTACCTTATAGAAAACATAAGATTTGACCATAGAATTGAAACAAAATATTTTCTGAATTTGAGCACCTGTCTTCCTAAGACATAAAGGCCTATCAAATTAATTTAATTCTGCTTCCTCCATTCAAGAATTATATGAGTTCACCTGGAATTCAAATGACCAGCAGAATAATAAAAGAACATGCATTTTTTAGCATACATAAGTCCACACAAAGAAACTAAGCTGTGCTATGCAGTCTCCAGCACAAAACTTCACTCTCTAGATAGTGGTCTGTCCAAATTATCCTTTGCTTTCATACAACCTCATTTCAGTACCAACTATCAATCCAGTTACAAACAGCTTTTACTGCAAGACAGATGGGGAGACAATACTACAGAACTTATACTATTAGTAGAGGGAAACAAATTATTCCTTCAGGTATTTCAACCATCAATCAGAAACACTTCAAGAAGAGCATTTCTTTGTTTTATTTTGTACAGTAAATGTGAAAAAAAGGAATAGACAGTGCTGATTAACCTGAAGATTGCTACTAAGCAAACCACAAACACTACTATCAAGTAATAAGATTGGCTAGGTGTCTTTCTGATGGGATGTTATTTCAGTAATTTATACAAGAGCAAGAGTGCTTTCCAGAAAAGTCAGTTTTTGAAAATAAAAAAAAAACAATGGGTTAAAAAAATTAGCCAAGGTCAAATATCTGGTTCACTGAGGTAATAAAACTAGGTCTCAAAGCCAGCAACAAGTTTCTAAAACAGTATAAATGATTCTAAGATAGAACTGCATTGTTCATCATACCTAGACTGTCTTTTTTCTGTCTCACTGAGATGACCTGATCTGCCAACACAATTTCAGAAGACTACCTCCAATTGATGTAACATTGTGCACAGTACAGCAACACATACAAATAAGCTGGGCATGTCATTTTTTAAGGAAGAACAATATAATAGCATGAAGATAAGGTCATTCTTAATTACTAACTTCTCACAGGTTTTCAGAAATACTTGCTTTCCAGTATACAAATTCATTTCAGCATCATAACTGACATAATTTCTCAAAATACAATTATTACATCATACATAGTATAATCCCTTTAGAGTATATTTCTTATACCATTTATTTCATTTTGAACTTAGTCTTAGATTAAGAGTACAAAATTTTGGGAAACAGTTTGTTCAGCAAAACTCATTTAAAAAAAAGGAAAATCAACAAAGAACCCCTATCTTATTTGTCACCAGAAGAAGACATATTCAAGTATCACTGCTCCCCTGCAGTTGCCTGATACACTGCTCCTCTGCTTTTCAACAAAGAGTAGCAGAACAAAAAATACCAGCTTCCTACTCTTTTGTCGTTTTTCACGGGAGTAAGACCCTAGAAAGAAGGCGGCTTTTGCATCAGGAGAGCACAAAATGATCAGCTTCAACCTACGTACGAGAGTAATTTGATGAAACACACAGTTTCTCAGACTTAAGAGTCTGGATTGAAAAATAATCTACCAGAAAACCTAGGTAAACATGCAAATGGGATTCTTTTAAAAACCACATTTCTCACTCAATCTGTGTGTGGTGCTACACAGAATTGTAAAGCATGTGGTTAAATTCCAAGTCACCACTGATATTCCAGTTCAAATAAAGTTTTAAAACTACAAATTTACTATTTTGAGCTAATTTTAGTTGTCCATCTTTAAAATTCAGAGTATTAATGCATGATTTTAAGAGGTAACTACCAGAGAAATCTTAGTACTCACTTGAAAAGAAACTGAGTATGTATAAGCAATTTTTACTTCTCCACTAGCCTTATTATTTATATCCATAGGTACTCCTGAGCAGTCGGGGTTGTCTGGATTAGTGTGCTTGTAACTGCAGGAAGAAAACACACAAAATGAAAGCTGCTTCACTGACAACACTCTTAAGAAAGAATTCACTCATCTTACAAAAGCATATCAAGCATTCTTCCCTTAAATATAGAAATTGTTCCTAATGTCTCAAAAATCTCAGAACTCATAAGGAAGGTATCATAAGCTCAGGACTTTTTGAAACTTGAACTTTTTAAACAAGAGTTATCTCTTCTAAAATGAAAAATATAGAGAGCACAGTCTCTAAAGCAGC
The DNA here is from genome assembly GCF_001715985.3 of Manacus vitellinus. Taxonomy (NCBI): domain Eukaryota; kingdom Metazoa; phylum Chordata; class Aves; order Passeriformes; family Pipridae; genus Manacus; species Manacus vitellinus. The sequence goes on along the minus strand of NW_021940208.1, from coordinate 47,821,240 downwards.
ATACCAAAAATGAAACAGGTCTGAGTACTGCTAAGAACTCCAAAACACTCAAAAAGTTACAACACCAGAATTACTAGCTTCTGTAATAAAAGAATACTTTCAACTGAACCAACGATGCCACAAGTTCAGTTATAAGACGAAAAGAAAAACAACATGCTAAGAAATAATACAACAGATATCAGTTTTGCAAAAGCCACATAAAACACCAGAACAACTGACAAGTATATCTGTGAAATCATTCTATTCAAATCCTGATTGCTGAAGACATGAAATGTTGCACTTCAATTACACTTCCATCAGGTACTGGTGGAACATCCAATACAACACAAATGTCCCTCAGTTGGGAAGTGAGGGTTCTACGTGCACTACACACCCCCCACACCCCACCAATACTTCCAGGTTTTATTTTATCTTTTCTTGGCCCAAACAGGAAACAAGTTCACCAAGATCCACTGAATTCAGAACAAAATCACATTAGAGTGTCCTACACTACACTACATCTAATCTACAGGTCACATATCTGAAAAACTTCTGACTACCAGGAGGTCCCCAGATCAAAGCAAATATCTTGGGATGGATGACTTTTTGATGAAAAATTACTTCCGAATACTAACCTTTTTGGTTCAAGTTTAGCAGCAACTAGTCTTGCTCCTAGAGCTTCATTTTCCACAACATGGTAATATATTTTTATGTCAACATGGTTGAAAATATAAAAGGTATCTTTATCATGGAATTCTGACTGCAATGATAAAAGATGACATTAAACAATCAAAAAGATATAGACATCTAAAAGCCTTAGGCAGAAGCTTACATAACACAGACTGCATACCATTTTCTGTCAAGTTCTCCTACAGTATGAATGTGAGATTCTGTGAATACAAAGACAGTAAAGTGCATCCCTGCATTAAAAAGACAAGCTAGAAAAGTTAATGCTAAGAACAGTCTACTATACCTGAAAAGTAGAAAAATGAATTTAAAGTATTTATAAAATATATTTCTGTAACTGAAGATGTCCTATTTTATTTAAGTAGCAAACTGAATAGATAACTGTGACAACAGAACCTTCCAAGACAAACAACGCAAATAAATGCTCTCTGTGACAGAACCACCCTGACATTTGAAACCAAAGATGCACAGGGATGAACTGCATGCAGCAGCCAGGAATGCTAAATACAAACGTCAGGTGAAGGGAAACATTGCTTTGGAATTTAGTCAGTAAAAGAGGTTCTCAAATCACCAGTTGTGATTTAACAGCTGTGTCTACTGAAGCTCAATTAGTACCTCTTAAGGGTTCTATCCCCACCCTTTCCACCCTAATTATAAGAATAGTTTTATAAATCTCCTTCAGTTACCTCTTCAAGGCTTATTTTCTCTTTATTAAAAGAGAATAAGATTAAATAAGATTAAAAGAATACTGACAGATTACATATTTGATCATAAATGCATCCATTCATATAGAGCCTCTGAAACCAATTTATTATGGAGGCAAGGAAACAAAACTGGAAATTGCGGAAACTGTTGTCTTTGGTAAGATCTATTAAGTAAAACCAGCCATTCTGAAAAAACCAAACGCTATTCCAAGTTCTTATTGACCTCTCCATGGAGGAGGTCTCAGATAAACTAAAGACCTCCTGGACTTTCTACTGCATTCTTATCCCCTGCTTTCAGTGCATTTATCTGGACCTCCACCACCTAATCCAATAGATCTACCAGAGGAGAATTTTGTTAATGCAGAAATCTTACCTTATGCCTTCTTCCATTAGTTCCCAGTTTTAGGGAAGGAATCCTTCAAAAGGTATTAATTTCTGCACAGTTACAAACATACCTATGCAAATCTGATACCATGAAAACACTTCTATCCCACAGAAATGTAAAGTCCAAGCGCTCAAATATTTCAGCTTCTTTGGTAATGAAGATAACGTGCTTTCCTTCACCTTTACCCTTCACATGTACTAAATGATATGCTATGCATGTTCATCCCTTGATCTTTCAGAGCCCTTCTGTATTCCATAGCATAAGAGACAAGGTTCTTAGGCTTAGATCAGAATTTCAAATTGTGGTACTTGCTGAGATATCAAAACACTTAGTTGGTTTTGGGCCACACGGGTTCTCAAGACAGCAAGGACTTTCCATAGAAACATACATAGGAGAAATGCCAGTCTTTAAATTAGTAAAAATGGGATATTAAAAATATATATAATTGCAGAAACATACGTTAATAACACAGGCATCTTTTGGACGGCCATCTTCAGTAATGTAACAGCCAATAGGAAAACCAGGATTGCAGAACCTCTGGCCATCTTCCACATCATAACACCAGGTCACAGGCATGTTGTCCACAATCCTGTAAATGGCAGTGACATTTGACAATTTTTCAAAATCATAGAATCAGCTGGGTTGGAAAGGACCTCTGAGATCATCAAGTCCAACCCTTGATCCACTACCACCATGGTTACTAGACCATGGCACTAAGTGCCACATCCAGTCTCATCTTAAAAACCTCCAGGGATGGTGAATCCACCACTTCCCTGGGCAGCCCATTCCAATGCCTGATTACCCTCTCTGTAAAGAATTTCTTCCTAAACTACACAGTGTAACGGAAACAACACCAGATTAACATTAATCTAACTCTGCTAACATTCATTATTGGTAAATTAACTAAAAGAAGAATACTTCTTTCACATCTTAACCCATGGAATTCCACTGATTGCCAATCCAGTTTCCAAACGAGTTACGAGCATGTAGCTCTTCAACTGAATCTATTCTATTCACTGGACTCTTTTCTGAAGTCCCCTTACAGAAATAGCCCAGGCAGAAAAGTCCCCCACTCCAAAGTCACAACAGTCTAACATTTCATTATTTTGCCATTAAAAAATGGCCAAAATCATTACTAAACCAGCTAAAATTTATTTCAAGTTTAAGACAAAGCACAAAATAATAAAAAAGTGTGCATCACATATTATTCATTGTCAAGCTTCCTCATTGCTCTTCCATTGCAAAATACATTTTTCATGGCACTCATCATTATAACCACTAGGCTATTAATGTTAACAGCTACCTGATAATACCTCATTAGATACTTCCAAATACCTAATTAAACACAGGAATTATGACTTTAAGCAACAAAACCAAAGAACTATCTAGTCTGTTGCATATTGGAACAGTCTCTAAAGTAGCACTACTTTTTAAAGCACCCCAACAGATGCGGGTAAAGAGTGGTACATGCTGCCTTTGTTCACACAACAGAGAGAGATCTGCATCATCCCTACCATTAGCTACGCAGCAGAAATAGGTAGCACTGTTCTTGGCTTATACTGACACAACAGAAAAGGTGAAGATACCCTACAAAAACAGTTTCCAGATTCTCAGGAGATTCCATAGACTATCACAGCTGCAAGCAGCAGCAGCACCCACCAGTTCCTAACTTCACCATGCTACTACAGGGTACAGTTAAGGTGCTAATTAGGAGCCATTCCAGATGCAGATTGATTACATTTGGACCATACTGTATGGGGCCAACGGTATGAGGTTCAACAAGGCCAAGGGCTGGGTCCTGCACCTGGGTCGCACGTGGTGGTTTGAAAAACCTTCTCTCTGAGGTAGTAATGGTTTGTCCCACTGATAACTCTGGACCAATCAATAGTCCACATGCGCCCTGCGGAAATTACATACCCACAGAAATGGAAGAGAAGGTGGTGAAGATCGTTTAGAAGGTGGGTAGCCATGATCTGAGCCAGGAGGAAGCAGGGGGTCAGTGAGCCCCTCTGGGGGCCAAGGGCCCCCAGCCCCCAGCTGAGGCTACAGGAGACCCGGTATAGTGTCAAAGCTGGACTGGGTTCCGTAATCAAGAGCTGGAAGAGTTTCCTGACTGTCAGCAGCAGCAGAAGACACTGAAAGCGGCAGCGGAGCAGTCCTGAACAGAGACAACGGTGGCTGAAAGCCAAAAAGATAGCCACTAGCAATGAGATAAGGTGAAGCCGGCTGAAAGATGCAGAGATGTTCCTGCAGGAGGGAGAGCTGGCAACAAAACAGAGGAAAACTCAACAGAGCTGTTTTGGGGTAAGACTGTATCACTTTCCCAAAACCCAGAGACCTCCTGAAGAGGAGGGGTGGACTTCTAAACCCTTACGGAGTCGCAAAATGCAGCAGCAGCTAGAGAGAGAGGGAGAAAGGAGCTGAAAAACTCGGAGTCGTCCTGAGAGCTGAACCAGGACGGAATGCGGAGGAGGTGGCCTTGACCCTGCTGCTGCTGCTGCTTCTACCATGCTGGCAAGCTGAGACAGAGCAAAGGAGCTCTGGTAAGAGTGAACTGAAAGCTGCCTTAAATGCTCTAGCCCAAGAGAAGTAAAGGTCTCCAAGGAAAATCCCCCGAAGGCTCGGGGTTGGAATTTCCACAAAGTAAGAACAAAAATCCTGACTGCCATACTTAAATCTGCTGCCTCAGAAAAATGAAGGACACTAACCAGTGCCACAAAAAGCTGAAATGAAGGAACTGTGGCCTGAGGAGTGACAGAAAGACTTTTCTCTTTTCTTCTTAGACTTTTATTGAAGGAAAAGAGGAATTTAATTTAATGTAAATATATATATATGTATGTAAATAAACCATTGTAAATATTTTCCCCTTCCCCCAATATCGAATAGTTGTGTTTTGTCTGAAAACTCTCCACATGAGGTGAGGAAGATATCAAGTCCATGCCATCACTAAACCCTCTCACAGGGGCAAATTGTGGGAGGGGGCTTGAACTTAGAAATTGGATTCTTGGGAGTTTCAAACCACCACAGTCGCAACAACCCCAGGCAGTCCTCCAGGCTGGGGGCGGAGTGGCTGGAAAGCAGCCTGGTGAAAAAGGACCTGGGGGTGCTGGTTGACAGTGGCCGAACATAAAACAGCAGTGTGCCCAGGTGGCCACAAAGGCCAATGGCATCCTAGCCCTGTATCAGAAATAGTGTGGCCAGCAGGACTAAGGCATTAATTTTTCCCCTGCACTTGGCACTTGTGAGGCCACACTTTTGAAGCCCGCATCCAGTTCCGGGCCCCTCACTACAAGAAAGATATTGAGGTGCTGGAGCATGTCCAGAGAAGGGCAATGTAGCTGGTGAAGGTTCTGAAGCATAGGCTTAGGAGGAGCAGCTGAGAAAGCTGGGGATGTTTAATCTGGAGAAAAGAAGACTCAGGGGAGACCTTATGCCTCTATACAACTACCTGAAAGGACATTCGAGGTGGGGTTGGTCTCTTCTCCCAGGTAACAAGCGACAGGAGGAGAGGAAATTGCCTTGATTTGTGCCAGGGGAGGTCAGATTGGATATTAGGAAAAATTTTTTCACTGAAAGGGTAGTCAGGCATTGGAACAGGCTGCCCAGTGAAGTGCTGGAGTCATCAAGCCTGGAAGTATTTAAAAGACATCTAGATATGGCACTTTGGGACATGGTTTAGTGGTGTACTTGGCAGTGTTAGGTTAATGTTTGTATTGGGTTTGTGTGGCAAGATTTTAGTTGGCAGGGGGGTACAGAGGTAGGTTTCAGTGAGAAGCTGCCAGAAGCTTTCCCTATGTCTGATAGAATCAGTGCCAGCCAGCTCCAAGGCAGACTCACCACTGGCCAAGGCCGAGTGGTAGCACCTCTGGGTTACCCTTAAGCGACTATGGCAGCACCTCTGGGAAACAGATTTAAGAAGGGGGAAAAAACCTGCAAGGGTCAACCCACTGCACAGCAGGACTCAATGATCTTAAAGGTCTTTTCCAATCTAAACAACTCTATGATTATATATTTGAAATTTTACTTCCATAATGTATGCTAGAGAGAACTTTTGCTTTTGTTAGTATTTTAATTTCACAACCAAACCCAGGTAAAACATTAACATATTGCAAGTAAGTTTGGCTGGGGTAAAGGCTTTCCCTTGCATCTTCTGCAGCAAAGACGTACTGAGCTGCCTTCAAGCAGCAATGCTGGAACAAATTGATAGTTTAAGCACCAAATCATTTTTCACAGTTAATCTTCAAATTTAAAATGACTTGAAGAGATTATACATGTGGAGCAAAAATGCTATTCAACAGTGCTCTTATATGTCTCTCAAGAACATCTGGTGATGAACATTGTCAGCCAAGATATCAGCATAGCTGTTGAGTCCAATTCAGTCTGTCAATTCCTAATCTTATTAAGTGGCTTTTAAACCTTAAAAGTAGGTTTGCACCATCTGTGTTCCCTGGGAATTTCATGATAAATTGAAGCTGGATAATAAACCTCTATTAAATCCTTGCTTATGCTACCTTGTTGATCCCTGTTCAACATACCTCTGTACCATACTCCTGGAGCATGCATCATTATTCACAAAATCCAGCCACTGCCACTCTGTGAAGCTAAGGCTAAGGAGGACTAACAGCCATAAACAGGGATTTTTCATGCCACTGGTTCTAAAATTTTAGGGCAGTGGGCCTAGCGAAAAAAAAAATAGTAGAAATGCCATTAAAAGGACTAAGAATACCAGAAATACCCTAAATTTCAAGGGAAGGTTTCACACTGAAAAATAGAACTATATCTTACTTAAATCTCAACAGTCATATCAAGTTACCTATACTGGCTAAAAATATTACTTAAATACACTAAATATATCTGTAAAACAATTTAATCTATGGGGGAAAAAAACCCCAAACAGTCTGAAGAATTTTCTGTGTGATTAGTTTTACAAAGTTCTATTTCAGTTTCTATCAGCTTAAGCTATGGGTTTTCCTAAAAAAATTAATTTATTTCAAGTATCATAGCTTTGGGAAATTATTTTTAATTTATAAACCAAGACATACACAAACTTTTAAAGTTGAAGCTTTAAGCTTTAAGACCCACATGCATCACTAAAATTCAAAGTGGTGTAAATATTATAAATATATGCAGTATTTAACAGGAATATAAACCCAAGCCCAGCATGTCTGAAGCTCTATTTATTTTAGCATTAGCCATTTACACTTCAAATCCCTGCAACAGTAACTACCTTTCAGAGTTTCTTTTATTACTTCTTTGCTCACCTACCCAAACATATTGCTATTGCCTGTGAACCCTTCTGGCCTAATCTATCAATTTCCTACAGGACTAATTTCAAGAGATTCCCAGAAATATTTACACTGGTGAGCCATAGTTTATCCCCACAAAGGGATATCCCATATCAGTTCCCAAGAGCAGTAGAAAATGCACTTGCTGCCTTTCCAGCATGGGTGGCTGTTACAAAATTGAGGAAATAGAATGTGACATTACAGAAAAACAGTTAATGACAGTGGCAATATTCAACATTTCACCTGCATTTTTACTAATATATTCAGACAGTTTTAATCTAATTAGATGAAGACTGAAATGTTTGTTCCAGAAAGGCAGGAAGGACATATTGGAATTGGGGTATACCTATGGTAAACACTGGTTAATGATGCTTATGTATTCCTTGCAAAAACATGCCACAGGAACTTATGCCCAGGTTGTTCCTTTTATCCTTGCACCTGAAGGCTGCTGTTAGCAGAGCAAACCAACATGCAACGCACTAAACAAACACTGATAGCGTGGCTGGGTATTTCCAACACCAGGACCGAGCCTGCTGGTAAACATTTTGCAGCTCTTGGATGTGGGTGCAGAGCACATGGCTACATCCCAACTGAAAATCTCCATGAGATTCAGCACACACATTCAGCCTTGCCCCACCCTTAATGACCATGGGAAGAGGACCTCAACGTCCAAACAGAAACAGAGCCCCAAGAGGCTCCAAGGTGACTCAGATGGTTACAGAGGGACTCAGAGAATAGGAAAAGGACCAAGCGTTTATGCGTTCCTCAAGATGATTTCATTAATTAAATTTTCATTGTCCACCTTTCCCTTTCATATCCTAGAAGACAAACAAACATTGCATAAAACTCTTTCAGAACCACTGATCCTGTTTCCTGGACACAATATTTGAAGGGGAGTGCAATGGTTCTCAAGGAAACCAAAGACAACATAGCAACAGAATAGAAGTCCCTTAAGACTTTTCTCAAGCTAAGGTAGGACTAACTTCTACATTTACAGGTGCAAAGAAATAGTATTTTACAGTAAGCACAAAGCTTTGTGTTCGGAAACAGATTAATTTCCATTATGCCTGGTGTTTATCCTCCAGGTAAAAGAAGTATTTTTATGAAGGCAACAAACAAAATCTGCAAAACCAGAAGGGGAAATATATTCAGTGCAAATACCTAGTGTTAAATCTGTATTAACTTGCAAATAAAAAATTATAAACTAAAAAAATTTATCACCAACATACTAGACTAACCAATCTATGAATTTTGATACCAACTTACCAATGATGTTGATAATTCAGTAGCATACTTTTTTTCAAGAAGTCTAATTTCTGTTTATCTTCTGGCTTTGTGGTATCATATGTTTTTGTACAAACAGATTTACATGTCTCCTTCTTGTTGAATGTGAACTAAGAAGAATGAAACACATATAAGCAATAAGGTTGTAACAAATTTTGTCTTATTTCAGTATTTAACAATTTCCCCTATGCATTTAATTGTCTGTACTATTATAATAAAATCACCTAACAAACTACCAAGACTAGGTATATTAATCCTGCATAGGAGGTTTTTATATTGGTGTATATAAAACCCTCCTGTGCTCATTGTAGGAGCCCTGCACCAAGAGCTCCTTGTTACTGACTAAAACATGTTTTCTGCCATGATTTACCACACAAGTCATTTGACCTCAGAGCAGCAATGCTGTCACAGGCAGCTTCAATTGATAACTTTCTCCCCTACTGCCCGTGCGACTGAACCTGAGAGCTTCAGTCACCAGATAAGACAAGCTGGCTAACACCATTTCTAATTCTTCCATTTTATGGATCCAGTATTTTCAGATATGGTTCCAAGAAACAGCAGTGCTGAGGAGCAATAATAAGGTTTTGTCCAGTTCCAAAGAGAAAAGACAGCCTCTGCACCATTTCAGCCTACAACTCCATGGTGCAAAGCATATAGTTACAATTAGATTAAACTGAGAGATTTCTATTATGTGGAATTTCAGATTTTGAAGGTCTTTCAGATAAAGCCCTCCTGAAAATGTTCTCCAAGATTCTTATCTCCTCTGGTTACGTTTGAACATACACATTACCAAACACCCCCTGACAGAGAACAAACCCTGTAAGGAGACGGTTCTATCCTCTCTCCAAACAATACTTGGCCAAGGTTTTCAGAGGGCCGTTTCTTTCCTTCTGCTTGACAAAAATCAAACCTGAATTAGAGAAAAGATACAAAAATTAATAAAATATTCTCAGCTGCAAATAATGTTCCCTAATCAGCACCTACATCACAAGTAAAGGAACTATACAGCCTTCCTTGTAATCAACAGTTTCCTCCTTTAAACTGTAAAAGCAAAGTGTGAAAATTGCACGGTTTGAAAGTAAACCAAACAAAACAGAACCAACAATCAAATCTCATAATCGGCTATTTCAGAATAGTGTAGCATAAAAGTTTCCTTGAGTAATTACAAGTTTCCCATTTCAATAGGAATTTTAGCCAAGATTTAAACCTTTACATAGAGTTTCATGATGACTGTGAGAAAAAAGCATGCAGGCCAGATTCTTGGGGCAGGCAGGGGACGTGATAATAGCAAAAAAAAACACCAAAAAAACCTACACACAGACAGCTCCCTTACAACAAGCACTATTAAACAGGTTATTGCAGTTTTATTCACCAACACATTTCACAGCACATCCTCCAAGTTTTTCCAGTCTATTTTTAAGTATATCACATTTGTGTTCACTAAAGTACAGATATAATCCGTGTTTAATCTCTTCAATATTAACAGTCAAAATATTCTTTGAAGCAAAAACTTTACATAGTTGTACCAGGCACTGATACATTTTGTTTGCTCCTATGATGTGTACCAAGAAAACATTTAACACCTCATTAAGATAATTGATGGGATGTTCACACCTCATAACCACTTTAACTCAGCTGGCTATAGGCTACTAAAGACAGCAGTAATACTTTGATCTACAAAATGACAACTAATGCAGAAAAGTGAATACTATATATAAATATATATATATACACACACATTTTAATCTTAAATTACACTCAAGCAGTGATTCAACCTACATGAGGGCCTATGAATCCATGCACTACTTCTAAACTAAGAGCAAAGACAACTGAGAAGGAAGTAATGTACTGATGTTAATAATTCAGTATCATACTTCTTTCAAAAAGTCTAATTTCCGTTTATCTTATTAACACCTCTCTATTCACTGATAGTTCTATTTTTGCAAACTTATGGTAACAAAATAAATAGGCATTCCTCAGAGGCAAATGACTGTAGCAAGATACAGATAAAACTTTTAGATAAATTAAATCCGTCTTTTTGCAATAACTTACAACCAAAACAATACAAACAGAATAATGTACTTACGCGGTATATTCGTAGGGAAGGACAGACTCTACAGAGTCAAGCCTGTTCACAAACAGCTCGATTCCAGACTGAAAGAGTAGAGATAATCAGCAGTTATACTAAAGCACTCCTTCAATTCTCATGGATATATAAAAATAGGTTTGTTTGAATAAGATAAAAGGAAAGTTGGAAATGTAAGACATGTAATTGTACATCTTGGAAGTGTAATGAACTGTATCTCCTGAGAACATAAGTAAAACCATCACAAAAGCAGTGACCACATGACAAACTTGCTTTAGGGCTAACAACCACTCAAACTACAAGACAGCAAGGAATCATGCACAAAGATAATACAGTTAGTACAGTTGCCAGTGTTTTAGTTTTACGTACCATGTTAGAGCTATATTAGTCATCACCATAACTTTTGTGTAATAAAAGTCTTAAAAGAACACGAATAAAAGTACAGATAAGATCAGTACTTCTTCCTGTAATTAAGGTACTCTGCAATTTTATCTATGTAGTAGATAATTTTAACTATGTTTTCCAGCTGAAAACTGACCTATGAGAATTTAAACAATCTTTTCAGATCGATACACTACTTCAAATTTCAACAGAAGCTCTTTCCAAAGAGAAGACAAAGATTTAACTTCTTATAAAAGTTTTTCAGTAACTCTACCAACTCTTGAGTAAGAACCCGAAATTCAGTCTGCTCTGTTTCTGACTACTTTGGTCTATACACATTAATTACAGACAGGGAAGCCTGCTGCTATGGAAAGGGAGAGGTCTTTTACTCTTCCCTCTTAGTCTCAAAATCCCTTCCCTTATTCTAGCCCCACAGTCCCAATGTATTTCAAGTGTTTATCTTACACTGGTTTTGGCAGTTATCTGCTTGCACGGTAAACCAGTTCAACTGGCTAAAACAGCAAAAGACTTACCCCAAAAAATTTTAAAGAGCAGTTCTAAGTAGCACAGCAAGTTGTCCTCATTTCAGCTGGGATAGTTAATTTTCTTCCTAGTAGCTGCTACAGTGCTGTGTTTTTCATTAAGTATGAGCATAATGTTGATAACACACTGATGTTTTAGTTTTGGCTAAGTAGTGCTTACCCTAGTCAAGGACGTTTCAGTTTCCCATGCTTTGCCAGTGAGGAAACACACAAGAAGCCAGGAAAAGCTGACCTGCACTCGCTAAAGGGCTCTTCCATATCATAGAACATCATGCTCAGTATATAAACTGGGGGGAGTTGACCAGGAGCCACTGCTCCCTGCTCAGGGACAGGTTGGGCATCGGTCAGTGGGTGGTCAGCAACTGTACTGTGCATCACTTATTTCTCTTGGGTTTTATTCCTCTCTCTCTGCCTTTCACTTTTTCATTGAAGTAATTATTGTTATTATTATGGATACTATTATAATTAGTATTATCAGTATATTTTATTTTGTTTCAATCATTAAACTCTACTTATTTCAACCCACAAGTGTTTACTTTTTTTCCCCCGATTCTCCTCATCCCCCCAGGGGCAGCGGGGAGTGAGACAGCAGCTGCAAAGTTCTTAGTTGCCAGCTGGAGTTAAACCACAACAGAAGTTGAGCTGTCTTACTGTGTAATCAAGAGCTGAAGAGCAAAAGGAAGATGAGTGCCCTCAAGAACAAGACCTCTCCCTTTCAATAAGAAGTCATCTATTTTCTCACCAACAGAAGAGCTTTTCATCCCTATGAACATTCACTCAAGTTTAGACAAACCAAGAAATTCTGGAGGAAAGCAAGAAAAAAAAAAGATGGAATTGTTCACCTCTGTGTGTAGCTCAGATACTTCAGTCAGGTACTGTATTTTACCAGTATACCCTAGCTGTTCTCGTACAAGTCAGGATGCAGCTCTGTGAGAGGCAGGCAGCTGTGAGCTCTTAGGTTGACTAAATGAAGACACACCCTAGGGCTCCTCTTTTCCCCCCCCAGCCATGCAGACCTGCTGCTCACCTCTGGGTAATGCAGGCTTGGTGTAATTCTGTGAGCCACGTCAACTTCCTAACACTGCAAAAAGCTGGACTGGCAAAAAGTTGGATAGTTTCCTGCCATGTTAATAAGCTCAAAAAAGGATATAACAAGTAACACAGCTGGGTCAGCACAGAGAGCAGGAACACGTTGCCCAGGGGAAGACAGGAATGAAATCTCTCACTCCCAGCAGCAGGGAATTAGACTGCCTCAGCTGGTCACAGAACCATGGCCTCAGATTAGCTGTTTTTCATTGGAGAGGATTTACCTGAATGCTCCAATTTTTCATAAGAAGTATATGCATTCCTGCAGATCAGCATATTTGATCATTTCCCATACAACAGCAAGTATCCTTTGAAGCCATCAGTATTTTTTTCAACTAAGTAAGGATTCTTAATCTTCAGGCAAGAATTACTATTTCAGCCTGCACAGATCACATTCCATTTCTGATGATATTCCAACCAAAACCACGGAAAGTAGCCAAATTGAGTTTGCCCAAGCAGATTAGCAGGCAACTTGAAAGAAGGGAAAATAGTCATGAGTCTCATCACTCTTGTGCTGCTACCTACAAGCTCCATAAACAGCATCCCATCCCTTCTCACCAACACAGGACAGGAGATCCACAGGGATCATGATAGCTAGAGTATCATTTAGAGATCTGGTATGTGGATTTAAGTCCTCAAGGCAGAGAAAAATTCACTGCTATTACTGGCATTGCAATCAACAGTGACAACTGCAAGAACTCCGTGAGAACATGTGAAAAAAGACGGCTGTCCAGGAAAGCTCAGTTTTATTCACTTATATAAATATTATGATATAGCAATTATGTGACCATCTATTGTTTCTCCTCACCAGACTACATTCTGTTGCAGACTACGTGGAGGGAACCATATGTGAGGAGTGATTTAGACTTCTCCATATGCCTGTGTTTCACTTAGTACGTAAATTGATAAGAGGTGGCCAATATTTGCAATATTACACCTGTTGGGGTGCTCAGTTGCCCACTGATGGCACATTTACATTACCCAAGTACTTCATGTCACATTTATTAAATGATAAATTCTCAGGAGGAGACAAACATTTTGTACACATTATATGAGGAATAAAAATGCAGAGACATCTGAGAAAGGTCACCCCATAGGTGACTCAGGTTGGTTACAAAAGACAGTAGGCACTGTGGTTCACCTGACTTAAAAAAATAAATCTTTTTTCTACAAGCTTAAAACAGGAATAATCCAAACATAGCAATGTTTTTTCGAGGATGTTGTGAAAAAATACAAACTGCAGCTTGAAAGTCTTAGCCTGTATTTGAAGAAAAAACATTCCTTAAGAGGGTACTGTAGCACCATAATAGGTCACCCAGGGAGGAGATGGATGCTCCATGCTTGGATGTTTCCAAGGCTGGCTTAAACAAAGGTAGAGCTGAGCAGACCTAGTGTTTACAACAGTTGTGCTTCAAGCACGAGGCTGCGATATGTGACCTCCTCAGGTCTCACCATTTCTGTGGTCCTATAAAAGAATGTCCACAGAATGCTTTACTACTACAACCAAAGCACCTTCATTACATGTTTGGCTTATTACCTAATCTGTTGATTCAGGATAGCAAATGGATAAAGTAAGCACATTTACCAAAAGCATACAGTTTAAACAGGCTCATATTCTGGAGAATCACAGACCAGCGTTTCATGTACTGCAGGAGCTGAGAGCTCAGAAAGTGCAAGACAGCCACTTTCCACAGCAGTAAGACCATGGATCATTAAATTGACTGGTCTTGAACTTTCTCATTCAAGTATTAAAGAACAGTCTGGTGTAATCTCCATCACAGCAACAGCAAAAAACTTCAAAACGTGCCCCAAAGCAGCAAAGACTATTTGAAGTACAGACCCCTGACCCACCGACATCCACCAAACAAGTAATCGGGTTATGTGAACTTTGCTTCTCACTTCTGCAAGCATAAAACCAAGTTTAAGCTTCACTTGAGACTCTGGGGCCTAGAAGCCCCTACAGTTCAGGTCCCGGCTGCCCGGAAGACAGAGCAAAGGAAAGCGTCACTGGATGCTTACTCTAGTTTGCCAGCTGCTCGCAGCCACCAGCTGCTCGCTCCTGCCAAGAACCACACACCCCCCGACACGACCTTCCTTACTCACTGCAGCTTTCCTATAAGGATCTGAAAGGGCCCGAGAGATGAACGGCCTGGGCTTCCTACTTCCCCAACGGGGCCGTAACTCAGGGGGTGAGCCGACAGCTCTCTTCTTCCCTCGGAGGGACCGCAGGCACTTTCCAGCAGGGCCGGAGCTGAGCCAGGAGTCAGGACAGCAGCTCTACCACTCCCCTGGGTCCTCTGTCTCATGAATTTCATTTTCAATGAGCAATGGCCGTAAACTAAAACACAAGAAGTTCCATCTCAACATGAGGAAGAACTGCTTTACATTGACGGTGGCAGAGCAGTGGAACAGACTGCCCAGGGGGGTCGTGAAGTCGCCCTCTCTGGAGACATTCCAAGCCCATCTGGACATGTTCCTATGTCACCTGCTCTAGGTGACCCTGCCTTGGCGGAGGGGTTGGGTGATCTCCAGAGATCTCTCCCAACCCGAACTGTCCTGTGAGCGCAGCGGGAACTGGACCACCCTCCGAGCCCCCGCAGCCCCGGCGCCGTCGGGAGCCCCGGTGCGGCATCGCGGAGCGGCTGCGAACGCTCCGGGCAAAACCCACCACGCAGCCCCCGCGCAGGGGAACAACACCGGCGGCCGAGCGCACCCCGGGCGCCCCGGGGCCTCCGCTTCGGCGCCTCCCGGGCTCACCTTGCACTCGGGTTCTCCTTGGCCGGCCCTCGCAGAAGTTGGACGGGCGCCAGGCCTGGCAGGTAGAAGTCGGCGGCGGCGCGGCGGCGGCCCGCAGCACGGCGGCCGTGAGGAGGAGCGGCGGGTAGGGCCATGGCGGGCCTGGGCCCGGCGGTGCAGGGCGGCAGCGGGGCCGCGCCTCCGGTCTCTCCCCGCGCGCGCCCGCCCTGACGCGGGCCGCCGCCGCTTCCGGCTTCGCCCCTTCGCCGCGCGCGAGACCACGTCGTCACCCAACTCGGCCGCGCGGGGCCGCCCGACGGAGCGGCGGGGGGCGGGCCGGCGCGCGCCGTCTCTTCCGGGGGTGTGGCGGCCCCTGTTGCCCATGGCAGCGCGGCGCCGACGTCCCGCCGGGAGCGGCCCGGAGGCAGGGATACCGGGAATGTGTTAGCAACAGCTTGCCAGCAGGCCGAGGGAGCTGATCCTGCCCCCTCTGCTCAGCCCTGGTGAGGCCACTTCTGGAGTGCAGTGTCCAGCTCTGGTCTCCTCAGTGCAAGAGAGACGCGGAGCCCCTGGAGTGGGTCTAGTGGAGGGCAACAAAGATGATGAGGGGACTGGAGCATCTCTTTTACAGGGATAGGCTGAGAGACCACGGCCTGTTCAGCCTTGAGAAGAGATGACTGAGAGGGGACCTCACACTGACTATAAGTGTCTGAAGGGAGGGTGCCAAGAGGATGGATCCAGGCTTTTCTCAGTGGTGTCAAGCAATAGCACAAGAGGCGACGGGCAGAAACTGATACACAAGAAGTTCTACCTGAATATGAGGAAGAACATCTTTACTGTGCGGTTGACCGAACACTGGAACAGATGCCCAGAGAGGTTATGGAGTCTCCCCCACTGGAGATACTCAGGAACCCTCTGGATGCAATCCTGTGCCATGTGCTCTGGGGTGACCCTGCCTGAGCAGGAAGGTTGGCCCAGGTGACCCACTGAGGTCCTTTCCAGCCTGACCTGTTCAGTGTTTCTGTGAATGTCCACAGGTGACAGGAGCAGCATCCAGCAGCTGTTTGGGACTCCTCGCCTGGGCGGTCCCAGAAAGGCCTGAGCCCACTGATCCCGGTTAGGCTGCACTGGCTTTGTGCCTGTCCAGCGGTCCTTGCTCTTTCTAAAATAAATCTTGTCTTTTTTTAAATAAATTTTGTCTGGGTTTTTTTTGTGGGTTTTTTTTTTTTTTTTTGAGTTCTCAAGGGTTTCACCGGGAGGAGGGATCTGCCGCACCCAGCCACTCATGCCAACACCCTTGAGTTCCCTACGGTTTGCAATCCAAGAGTTTCTAAGTGTGAAAGGGGTTATTTGAATATAAAGTTAATTTCACAGCACTGAAATAAAACACAAGCTTCCTCAGCGGAATATGATTGGAGTCTGAAAAGGGGAGGGGTAAGGAGGCTTATTTTTTACAAAAATATGAAAACTTTCATGCAAAATGTAAACCAATCTCTTTCAAATAGATAATCCAGTCTCTATTATTCACTCCTCTTCCCATAGGCCCTTGGGGGGAAATGATGACTGACAACAGACTTGGAGCAAACAACATCCCTGTCTTTTTTTTTAATTCACAAGGGTTTTGCTATGGACAACTCTTCACTGTTTTCAAACTGAGCTCTCAGGTGAGACGTACCTGCTGGCTGAGTGGAGCCGGGGAGAAAACAGACAGACAGGTAGGTGTTGGCTGTGGTTGACTCCCATGTCAACCGAATGTTCAGAACAACCCGAGTCCATGTTACCTCCATTTCACCAATGGCTGCCGTCCTGTGGCACAATCTACTGAAAAAAATCCCAACCAAAAAAAGAAACAAACCTATAGAAGGGGCAGACATAAAAAGTCTGTTTTGATAAGGTAGAAAAGGACATTGCTCAGATTCTCATTTCACCTTTCCCTGCTTCCTAATATTTTCCATCAGTGTGAGTTTGTGCAGCTTCAGAAACACCCTCTCACGAAAAACTATATTTATAAATGTTGCAGCATTTCCACTAATTTCCTTGATTCTCAGAACATGTTTTATTTCCTTTCTTCTATTTACTACAGGGTTGGGGGAACACACCTGTTGCTCACACGATCCTATACGTAGCCAAAGTCTTTAGGCAGCTAAGGTGTTGCCTAAGGTCTGTGTCCTGCAACACAATATTCCAGTGCCTGAGAAAGCACGAAGAGAGATACCAGGCTACAGTGGCCAACCTGTCTAGGGCAGGGTGAAGCTTCAGGTGGGTCAATTCACACAGCATCTGACTAGATAAAGGGTTGAGCATCTAAATACCTAGGCCACATAATGTAGTCTTTAGATGAGATAATTGTAATAAATTTTCATATAGTGTCTACATTACACAAGCCATTCTTCAAGTTTGAGATGAATGCATGTTAATTTATAGCATGTACATTAGATATTTTTGAACTCTCCATATATTTAAAATTTAAGTTGTTCATCTACCTTTCTCATTCCAATTCCTACTTGTCTCATCCTGTAGATATCCTAAGAGCACAATTATAAGATCAAGCCTTATGACAAGCACAGCTGGAGAAGAAATCCCAGTTCCCTCTTTTTATTTAAAATTACTCATGGTTAGGATAATCAGGTTGTAAATGACCCAAGTTCAGTTTCTTTTCTGCCACAAGGGAGTTCAAACATATCTCCCATTTCCCAGGTTAATATTCCAAGCAAATTACTTTTGTGGGCCTAATTCCATTCCCTCGCATGAGAGAATATTTAAAAGCATTTGCCCATTTAATCCTCTTCTTCCTTGAGAACACTCCAAAAACTGCACAATGGGTAGGAGTTGTGGTGTATTTTGTGATCTGCTTAAATCTCTCCTTTTACTATGCCTTTGTGACTGCCAAACCTGCTGACTCACATCCATTTTAAGGGATGCTCTGCCACTTGGTCCAAACAGCATTTCAGTGGATGTGGTGCCATATGCTGTGATGCTCCCTCCTCTCTACTCTGCAAAGGTGTTGTGGAAAGACCATTTGTAGGCTGTGTTATTCTGGAGCAACTATAACAGTGGGTTATAATCCCAGGAATGGCCATGGTCCTTGAGATCTAACTTGGGGCTGGGCAAAACCCATCTTCTCTAATTTAATGAGAACTTCAATGGTACTTTGCTTGGTAATTTCTCTTCTTAAATTCCCCTGCTATGGGTTTTATAGCCATAGGTTACAGGTCAGGGGGTGTGGTTTTAGTACCGGAAAAACAAGTGCCACAGGTTTTTATCATCAGAAATTCCAAGGTTATGTGAGACTGTGAAATAAAACACACAAAAAAAATATTTTTTTCAGACACTAATGAACCAACAGAAGCCAAAGCAAAAGAACAGCCTGGGTTTTTTTCCTGATAAATTCTTGTGATAAGAAAATATGAAGATAAGAATATAGTGGCCAGAAACTGCTGGGAAAGTAAGTGTCACTCCTTGAAAAGTTTTACCCTTCTTTTTATCAGAAGCTGTTGTGAACAACTTTTGCTATTCTTGTGGTGGTTCCACCTTTTGCTGCTCATATCTGGTCTCCAAGGGGTGCCACCTTCGTTTGAGGATTCACAGCTCCCACGGTTCAGTTCTTCATTTCAAAGTCTTAAAAGTCCCTTGTATCCTACAGCTCAGGGGCTAATGCCTTCTCCTGGCATATTCCCTCCTCTGCCTGAAGGCACTGTAACCCGCTTTTCTCACTATAGCGCCTTAGCAGGCAAGCTGTGGGGCTGTTCCACTTGCTGTGGAACAGATCAATAATCCTTGGTGTGGCAGCTGCAAGCACACAGTTGTTTCCTCCACTACAGGTTTTACAGGCACAGGTTACAATTCAGTTACAATTTTAGTACCAGAAGAGCAAAATAATAGTCTGCTGCATAATGTTTAGGGTGCTAACTGGATACAACTAACATCCACTTTGCTGCTAATTGTCATTTCAACTTTTTTTCTTTTATTATAAACTATTTATTTGCAGCCTTGAACTGGAATGTCCCCTACCAACTGAAATTCAGAGTTTTGTAAAAAAGTTTTGTCTTTTTCTCTCCTGAGACAACTGGCAGTAATAATGACAAATTTCATATTTGTCTTTCATATTTGTGTGGAAATCCCCTGCTGTTAAGTAGCCCCTACACTGGTAGACTGGCCATTTTTCTATAAAATGAGAAGTAAGGATGAAGACTTCATCAGCTGGAAGTGGAAGCTGAATTAAAGTCCCTGATGGCAGTGCTAACAATCATTGCTCATAATAATTTCTGTTCGTCCTGCAGCAGGAGTATCAAGTGTGTCAAAGAACTTCTCACAGATTAAACAGGTGAAGGATTATGGTTTGTGGAGGCTCATTCTGCTTTGGCCTGAGGACATTTGAACAATAACGTCCTGCTAAGCATAAGGTACTTCTGCGAGTGATTGAACAACAACCTTTAGGGAGCTTTGAGCCTGAAAACAGAGGGGTCTGCGTTCCTCCTCGGTGGGATGACAGCAGAGCACAGTTACAGGAGAGCCATGGTTCTCTGTCTAAAGTCAAAGTTGAGCACACTGAGTGCCCTAGTCCTTTGTGGATCCAAAGCTTTCATGGCAATAGAAACTTGTGATTGACCAGGTTACGTGGGGGAGTGGAGGCATCATATTATCAGCCCACGCAGATGAATGGCAGCATCATCTGTGAGGTACCAGAGCAGAGGTCCTGCTGGTTTGCCTCTTTCTGAAGGCACAGTCCTCCAGCGGGTAGTTGTTGGTCTCCGGCAGCTCAGGACTGGAACCTGTGAATATTCTACAGGGCTTGGTGGCATGTGAGGTGTGCTTCTCCTTCAGGTCAGAGTAGAACTGTAGTGTTTCAGGAAAAGCATATATTCTAGTGCAGCAGCCAATTCACTACCTAAGTAAATAGTGCAGCGTTCAGAGTAGTCACAGAGTGTGTAGAACGTCATCTGGTTGTACCATTGCTGACTTTGTTTGGCTTTTGTGACTTGCAAGTCTGGTTTTGTGCCTTTTTTTTTTTTTTAATCTTTGTTCAGGTGTTAGATCCAGCACTTCCTGTGACTTTATGGCCAACTTCAAATTAATGTTTAACATAACTTTTTTCAGGCTTTTGGTATGCTATAGAGGCCTATGTCCTTTTCTCCCTCTGTTTCCTAGGGCACTAGAAATATGCAACTGTCCAATACCTGACTCACCAAATTAAAAAGAGGAACTTACTGAATAAAATAGGCAAAAAAGAGCTCTGTGAGGTAAAAGCAGCTAATGAATTACATCTTAAAGGAAAATATTGAGATTAAGGCTAAATTAAGCTCAGCTGACTCTTTTGCCGGAGCGATGGGGCAGAGCCTTTGGAGAAATGAGCGTGCTGAGAGGTACATGGCTATGCCTTGCAGCAAACACTAACCAGACTCCTCCATGAGGGAGAAGGAACACGTGGCACCAGCTAGTGAGGTCTGAGCACCAAGGGCTTTGGGAGCAGCTACATTTATGAGTCTCTCCAGCAGTTGCTATAGGTAAGGTTTCTGTGAGGTCCCTGGTGGGTTTTAAACCAGCACAAAAGGAAGTGTGGGAAGATTGCTGCCTCCCTGGCCCACGTCTCCCATGTTTGGGTCTGGTTCAGGCTGCACCAATTAGAGTGTTCAGCCCTCAGAGTGTAAGAATATAAATGTTTTAAACATCGGTACCAATTATAGGGATTGCAAAGAAACAAACCTTTACACAGAAATATGTTTGTGGATAAACCAAAGAGGAATGCTTCTTTTTATAGCTCTATGAGCCCCAAATCAGTTGAACTGGTTATCTGTTCAGCAGTGTGCATGGTGATTAATGATTCCACTGCAAGCTGAAATATCCAAGCTTGTTGAAGTTTTCAAGCTTAAATATAACTCCCGGTGGTCACTGTTTCTATCAACTGGGAAAAGAAGAATATGTTGTGGGTTTTTTTCCTTCAAGAAGAGACTGATCGGGATCTTTGACAAGAGTTAAACTAGATTTTTTGGGGAAAAAATAATTTTAAAAAAAAGTGTGATCATCTGCTTCTAGCCCATACTTGTGAACACATACACATACACATACACACAGACACATTTGGTTATTGGCAGTTAATCTGTGGTCACATTTCTCAACTATTCTTCCCTAGACCTGTATCCTTCTGTGGCATGATATATTAACACGTGCAATCAGCCACATTGATAAAGGTCTTTACCCAAGACCGGTTACCGGTGGGGAATCTTGCACGTTTGTAAAGCAAAACACATTTGTGAAATTCAGATTTAGGGAAGCCTGCTGGAACAACACAGTAAAGGCTGAAGAGCTCATTTGGGATGCGTCTGCTGGAAATCTAGACATGACAGTATTGAGGCAGTTAAATTCTTCTGAGACTTATTTTTCCACTAATTTCAATTGAGAATTATGTGCCAAATTAGGAGTTGGATATTCATGTACATTGAGTTTGCACCATGCTCCTTAGGTCCTAGTTTTAGTCCTTGAATTTTGTAAATGGTATGCTGAGTATTTTTTGACTCATAGAAAGAGTATTTGTCATAATGTTTTTCCTGTCCAGTGCTGCAGAAATTGCTTTACCACGTCTGTCACTGCAGGGTATTTAGGTGTCTAGGAAGGACTATAGAGCACTCCATAAGAAGGACTGTTTAGAAAGGGAGTTTCTCAATAATCCCTTCAGTTCCTGGAATTTTATGCCCTGAAGTATGAGAAAGGTTATTTGTCATAACTTTTAAGTCTGCTTTATCCATGTGATCTAACTGCAGCTATGACTGTTCCCCTTAAAGGCTTAAGCCCTTTTAGATTTCAAAATATTTTTGTCGTGGGTATGAAATAGTGTAATTACCTTAATAAATACTTGATGAATTATGTACTTTTTTTTTTAATTTGTTTCAAATCTGGAGCTTTTAAGCTTCATCCTCTATTCCTAGTATTGAAAAAAGGGGTGAATGACAGAGCCCAGTTTCCGTACCTTGCATCACCACATTTCCCTTAGGACTACTCCTTATACTAACCCGTCTTAGGGAAAAGCTTCAGCTCTGGTGTCAGTCAGGCTCTGGGGAATATTCCTATCAAAATAAAAAGTCCTGATGTAGGACAAAAAGTGTCCTCTAATACATGAGTTTTTCAAATAGTGGAGAGAGAGTAGGACTGGGGCAAAGTGATACTGGACTGACAGTGTCCCTGCCCTTTGTGATCAAACCTGTGCTGAAATAAATCGATGGGAGCCACCAGCTAAAATGATATATGGATTGTCCTAAATTGCGTCAAGCATCAGATTTGTAACCTATACAGATGTTACAGAAACATCTACAAGTTGCCGTTGTCCTATTAGGTGGTTGCAGTGGTGACAACCCTGCAGTTTTCCTACCCAGTGAGGCGGGTGGGACTTCAGGCATCCTCGCTGGGATGCCACTGGTGGGAAGATGGCCTGAAGAAGGCCTTCAGGAATCCTGTGGCCAGGCCACGCTTCAGCCCAATGTTCAACATTTGGAGCACTTACTTGGGCTCAGCCCCCACTAGCAAAAACGCTGGTCTACGTGGCCAATTCCTGCCTCTTGCACCGGGGTCGGAGCAAGAGGTGCCTGGCAGGAGATGAGTGAAAAGATCACGAAAGAAGCAGCTATCAGCAGGTGACTTGTGCTGGGAGGCAGCGGGCAAGTAACCTTGCTCCATTTTATGGTAGTGCTTCACCTGCAAGTGCCCGCTGTGAGTGAAATTGCCTGGGCCGGTGCTGTCCTTTAGCAATTTCACTCTCAGCAGGCTCCGCAGGTGAAGCATTTCATTGCGGGAGTTGGACTCAGCTTTCTCCTTGACAGCCTGAAATAGAAAGTGGAGAAAGGAAAGAAGGTAATAAATGGAGAAAAGCAAAAGCAAGACAGAGAGCCACGAAAAGCAGGATGTATGTTAAATGGTAATGGTAGTTCAGTGCAGCCAGCCCTCTAAACTAGGGGGAATTTGACACTGAAAAGAGTTTTGCTTACCTATTTCAAACTGTGCACTTGGAAGTAAAAGAAGTGAAAGGACTTCACAATTAGAAGGGAAAAATTATGATGAATAATATTATGTTGAAAATACTGTGTAAGATGATGTGGGTACAACTAAAAGATAATTTTCTTCATCTTCAGCCTAACAGAGAATTTTAGTAGTTGTTTCTGCGAGAAATCCAGATAAAAATTCTTTTTCCCTGTTTTTCTAAATTCTGCATTTCAGATTTATATGCCTTGAGTTTTTGTGGGTTTTGTTGGGGTTTTTTGTTGCCCTCTTTAAGACAACCTGCTAAAGACTTTTAGTGTTCCTGGGTGCTTGATGCCACTTCCCTTGAGAGAAATTCAGCATCCAAGATGAGAACCATGCAAACCCAGTATCTGCATCTGAATGTCTGACTGCCTGTTACTAGGGAAAGAAGTGCATTGATTCAGAGACGGGGATGTCAACACAGCTTTGAAGCTCCCAGACCCATCTCTTTCTAGTCAGTCACATCCTGGGGCTTATAGGGAGTGTGGGGCAGCACAGAGCCAAAGCATTTGAGCTGGTTCCCAGCTCCTAGGGGAATTGTTTGCATGGAGACTAGGAGGCTGATTGTAGAACTGCAAACATCCTGCTTTAGCCGCAGTGAGCTGATACTTTGAACCAGCTGATACCTGCCTGCAGCAGGGGACAAGGGGAAGTGATTCCTATACCTCCTGTAGGATACACCTCACAGCACCAGAAACTCTGTCCTAGATATGGGTTTGGGAGGCAATCACACTGTGTAGCCCATCCCTGAAGTTTTGTGGATAAAGAGCAGCTTTTTATTCCAGTGACATGAGGCTTGCGCAGCTGTATCTGGTGGCTTGCAGTTTGCTGCTGGTTAATGTGGGAAAACTGGTTGAGAGGCTGTTGCTGGAGGAAGGAAATCTGAGTGGAAAAGATCACAAATCAGCAGAGCTCTCGAATTTCAGGAGAGGAGGGAGCAAAAGCAGTGGACTAATGAACTTAAACCAGAAGACTTCAGCCCGCTCAAAGAATTGGTAAATGCAGTCTTGTGGAAAGGAATTTTAATGGGAAAGGGAGCCCTGGAGAACTCTCAGCTCCTCAAAGAGGCATCAAAGATGCAATGAAAAACCACATCTCAGCAAGATGTGGGGAGAGGCCAGTGTGACCACCTAGGAAGATGACCTGACAGTCAAAAAGATGCTATAAAAGGTGGCTTGCAGGCAGGAAGTACAAGGAAACATTCCGATGCTGTCCCATATAACACTCTCATGGGTGAACTAGGGATATGTGGTCTTCATTAAACTGCTGCAGTGTGGGGTGGAAAGGAGGCAAGGGATCAGGCAAGCATGTGGAAGACAGAAGAGGAAGAATTAGGTGTGGAGAGAGAAGGTGGTACAAAATGGGGTAACTTTTTTTTCCTCTAGAATAAAAAAAAGCATTCAAACTAAACCCTGAACACAATATTACACATCTAGTGTTGTAGTTTCATGCAAATGCCTTTGCCTTCTTAGCAATGGTGTGTGACTGTAAACAGAACCGGATTTGCTGGATCAGTAAATACAAACCTGCCCTATGCTGAGAAAAATATTAAGATCCTTTGCATGAAGCTTTTTGTTTTCTCAAATGAGGAGGAAAAGCAAGCCAACCTACTGCAACTCCCCCCCTAATGAATTCTCTTTTATATTCTAAAGGGTGGGGTTTCTAAGTACCCAAATTTGAATTATTAAACAAACCAAGAGGTACATTTTTCTACTGGATAGATTGCAAGAGGTGGGTTTGCCAGCTGCCACCCACAAGCTGGTTTAATAAGGTTATTTGTCTATTTGTCCCCATTTGCAAATAAACTTCTTTCTTAGGTGCCCCTGTTACCCCTTCCAAAGTGACATGTTAGGAGTGCTTAGATAATTCAGGCAGAAGAGTGCACCAGGAGCAGGAGGTCCTCCTACTGACTTTTGTATAAGATCTCTGCTGAGATAATTTTTAAAGCACCACATTCTTTTACATTTTTTTCTTAATATGTCCCACTCTGTAACAGGATGGAGGTTAGTCTAAAGCTTAATTAAATTAGCAATCAATGGGATTAGGATGTCAAAAGTTGATGTAAAACATCAGGTAGAAGAATTATCATCTCTGTTATTCTGTATTATCAATTCATTGGAAACTAGAGGAAATTTTGAATTACATTCTGATTTATGTCACATAGACTACAGATAAATGCAAAACTGCCTCTTTAATTTATGATTGGTGGGAGGAAGGTTGATCAGATGTGAAAAAATCCATGCATGTCATTTACACAAGAAAGAGACAGAAATGCTTGGGAAGTTCCAGTGAAAAGATGATGGCTCTCTCAGTGACCTTTTCTCTCTGGAAAGTACAGTATGTTCCCTGGGAGGTTTACTTGCCATGCTATGTATGGATCACTGTGCAAATAGGCAGAGGAGAAAATAGAGGCTGTAGTGAAAAGAATCTCACCTGACGTGTGAGTTCGCTAACAATGCAAATCTCAGTATACATATAATGAAAATTATCTATAAACACTCCTACGTGGTGGGTAGGTCTGAAAAGCTTACTTGGCACTGCTCAGAAAAAGGTGTTTGTTTGCCATTCTTGGCTTTGGATGAACAGGAATACAGTGCAGTGCCACTGAGAAAATGGAAATGTAACACAATCCAAAATCTATCAATACCAAGATTTTTGCAAGTCAGATTTTTATTTTTCTTTTCAGTTTAGATGGTCTCCTAAGTAGCATGACTTTGCAATGTGCAGAACAATTATAATCCTAAATTAAAAATAAAAAATTTAAGTGTGGAAAGGGTAATTACTATTCTGATGTTACATAATGCTGCAGCTCTGTTCACAGATACTCAGACTGGGTGCACTGGCTACTATATTGTATGTTGAATGTTTGACAACTCTGTTTTAGCAAGGATCAGTTTCTATACTGTTCCTCCTTCATAAAAATGAGTAAGTGCAGAGTGGTAGTCTGGTAGGCTGGCAGTGCATCTGACAGAGCAATCTATGAATTCATACGGACTGTAGGATCTCTTAGTACTGTATTTGTGTTTGAAATACGTTGCTTCAGGAGTTTTTCAAGCCAAGAAAAAAAAAAAAAAGAGCAATCTGTGGTGACTTGGCCTGCCAAAAATCATGAATCTGGAAGCAATTACGGAAAATCAACAGCTGAGTCTGCTAGTAACTCAGCACCTTGGGTGCAGTGGGAAAAGCTTCATAAAGCACACAATTGTATTTGTGTGACCTAGCTGAATGGAAAATACATGCAGTTGAATATGCAAACTGTGCATTCATTGACCTGACTTGGGTGACATGTTTGGATTGCAGCAAGTTCTCTATGTAGCGTTGCATTGGTTGTTTGCAACTTCTCTGAAATTCCATCCATCCAGTGAAGTAGGCAGTACCTACACTGATAATTTTTACGTGAAGAAATAAGATCATGGAGTCACAGAAATGTTGGAGATCACCCCCCTCAAAGCAGGCCTACTGCCAGTGTAGTGCTACCACTGTTAAGTCAGCTGTGCCTTTATCCAGCTAAGTCGTGAAAACCTTCCAAGGCAGGAACTGCCACCACTTCTCTGGAGCACCTGGTACAGAAGGCTTTCCTAGTGGCAAGCCTGAACTTCCCAATCTGCCATGTGTGCCTGTCGCCCTTTGCTATGTCCTCTGGCACACCAAAAAGAGTTTGGCTCTGTCATCTTTGATCTTCAGGCAGACACAGGCTGCTGTTCTATCACCCTTTGGGCTCCTCTTCACTGGGCAAAACAGACCCAGCTCCCTCCACCTCTCTCACACTGCATCTACACTCCAGACACTGGGCCATGGTGGCAGCCCTTAGCTGCACCTGTCCAGTTTTCCACAACCCTCTGGAGGCAGGAGTCCCAACCACCTGCAGAGTTTCCCGTGCCATGCAGATGTTCAGTTTAATCTGCTGGTCACCCTCCTCCCATCACCCCTCATAGCCCCTTTTCAGCAGAGCTGTTACTTCACATCTTGGAGTTATTCACTCCCACATGCTAAACTTTCAATGTCTCCTTGTTGAACTTCATGGGATTGCTGAAATCACTGCAGTGGTAAAGGTACATGGCTCTTGGTCTTGCTGTTATGATTTTTCACATTTTTAGAGTATACTGGTGACACTAACAGCCCCAGGCACTACCAAGCTCTTTCAGTTGTACACAGCCCCCAGAAGTCTCTCAGCCACTATTTGTGGCACAGTGTGCCTTGATCTCATAGGGGCACTGCAAATCTCTCTTCTTTCTTGATTTCTCATACCCACCTTTGTTTTTCTTAAGCCTCACACATTCATCTTGATTTGTTTCTCTCCTATCCAGATGGTTTTTTTCCTGAATGGTGCCCTCTTCTGCTGGCTAGCTAGCCCTGGCCCTCTCTGTCACTCTGTCAGCATAGAGCATAAATGCCAGAGGTCCCAGGCAAGAGCAGCTCCTGTGGGTGGGGAAGCACCTGCAGGAGGTCATGGCCATGGCCCACTGCCCTCTCCCCTGCTCTTTGCTCCCTCACCGAGCCAAATAACAAAGCATTTGTTCCTGACAAGCAGATGGGGCTGAATTGGAAAGGAGCCCGGATTCCTTATAACTTAATCTCTGTCTACTCAGCTGTAAGTAAAGAGAGTTTTGTCTCAAAAGAACATGATTTCTTTGGCTTTGCCACCAAGTATTTGTTCACTGACATATTTTTTTTCTCATACTGTTTTCCCGAGAGAAGAAATGGATAGTTAGATTTCCAGCTACCAAAAAAAATTATCTGTTGTTAAGGGAGGATGGATGAGGAGCCATTCACTAAAAGGCAGATTACTTCTAATGAGGTTATTATGCCAATTACAGGCTTTTTTTCATCTATATAAAATGCTGTCCTGCTGCAAATTCCAGGCTTAGAGAAGTGTGGTCATCCATTTATTCCAAGAAAATGGTGTTGAGACAGATGAGCTGAGGAATTCACAGAGAGAGATTACAAAGTTTCATGGTAGGCTGCTCTGAGGAGGAGTTTTGGAGACTACCTAGATTTTTTACTGCATTGGAAAGCTTATTTTGTTAGGAATGGACAAAGAATTATATTAACATTAAGCTGACAAGTAACTTCATATTTCAAAAAGCAAGATATCATAATCATATTCCTTTACCTAGAATATAGCAACAAACCTTTAAAAATCCATAACCTTTTTCTTTGTCAGACAAAGTGCAAATGGTCCTTTAATTTTTGTCCATTGACTGTCTTTTTCAATTCTTATGGAACATAGTCATAACAAGCATATTAGATATGTCCTGAAAGTTTCCTGGCAAAGACAATAGTTTCCATTTTACCTCCCTGAGAAGATTATATCCTTCTCCATAGAGAATGGAGAGCTCCTGATGGATCCATCCAAGGTAATGAATGAGACCAGCTCCTGCAAAAGGAGTCAGGCTTTGGATGCCAGTTTTACCCATGTTGGCTGTACCAGGAGCCTGGTTTCTCCCAGGCAGGAGCAATATTTTTTGGTCAGGAGTCAGCATAGGAATGAAGGGGAGGACTGCATGAGACATGAAGGGCTGGCAGGAGCATGGTAGGAACTGGCTCCATTTCTGGGGCTTCATGCTTTTCCTATGTTCGTGGTATCAAGAAACCTGTAATGTAAATTATCCATGTACCCCAGGCTGAGAGCATAGGGCACCTGACCTGACACTGGCAAAGTGAAGGATCAGGTGTGAGTGCTGCAGGTAGGCAGGCAGCAAAGACTCAACCACAGAGGGCACCCACCATCTCTTACTAGTGCTAGTCAAGGCTATATATAGAAGCTTTGGTTAATGACTAAAAGATATATGAGCACATAGCTGTTACTTCTGTGCACAGTGATGGCGCTTGGTGGCACTTTGGGGGCCAAGAAACCATGCCTGAGGCTACCCTGAAAACACTTGGTGAGTGCAAGCTCCCTGAGCACTGTGCCATGCCTATTCCCTCCTCCCATAGTTCTCTCCTTTGCAGCCTTGGCAGCCCTTCCCAGAAAGGGAAGGCTGCACCAGACAGTGAGCCATCACCCTGCTTTAGCCGTGGTGGTGCCCACTCTGAGCGGAGCAGCCGTGCATGTCCACCCTGTGCCACCAAACAAAAGGCTGCCAACCTACTCCAGACCTTGGGCTGGCCCCTGAGGTGGCTGCTGAACTCTCCCTCTCTGCCTGTTGATAAGCTTTGGTGCTTTGCAATTCCCCTTTCCAATTACTGGCCCTGCTCCCAGCGCTGGCTGGGCCTGGTGTGTGCTGCCTGCTTGGCAGTGATGTGGGACTGTGGGGCTTAAGGTGGGAGGAGACAAAAGACACAGTGAGGCAGAGCAGGGACTTGCATCAGTTGCTGGGAGGGCATCATCTCACTGCTACCTTTTGCAGAAGTCCTTGGAAGTGCCTGCTTGGCTAAAGATGGAGTCATCTGGATGAGCCATGCAGAAGTGGCCCTTGCAAGTGTTAGGACAGGGACTCAGGAAGTTCCCTGGGCAAGGCATGTAGACATTGAGACCAAATGAGACAAATATCTTTCTGAAATGACTTGGGTATAAGTGACTGGTTTGGGGGCATGGAAACAGAGAGAGTGGGCCCTGCTACTCTTTTTTCTTTAGCTGCATTGCTATATTGCTAAAAGAAACTTAGGGGGATTGTCCATATAAATCTAAATATACAATAGTTAAATATCAACACCACTATTCTAGGTATTGTGGGCTCAGTGTTTTCCCTTATCATAGGCACATTCCTATTTCAAGGACATCCACACGAAGTGATCTGAAGCTCCAGAAGTGACGTCTTGTGACTCCAAGTAAACAAACAGCAATCCTGCAATCATCAGCTGTCTGCTGGCTCACTTCATGGAGGCACCAGCACGAGGCAGTGTGCCCATTGAGGATGTCTGGTGGAAATTCCAGCTGGCATAAGGCTGGAACCCTCCTCTCACCTCCTCCTGAAATAGGCAGAGCACCACCGTGTGCCAGACATCCCTATGGCATCTTTTGTACCCATGACTGCTTTGCAAGTAGGACAAATCATGGTAAAGCTTGTGCAGCCAGAGTTGCTCATGAGAGATGGATGAGCAGTCTGTGGACTGCAGAGGGCAAAAGTGGGGAGCTGGCATCTTCCTTTCCCCACTTCCCTAAATTCTCTTTTCCTGGGAGCTAGGCTCCTCACCCAGGCTGGCACTGAGGTTTTATTGGTGTGAGACTGGAATCCAGCTCCGACTGCCACTGCAGGGACTGCTCTTCACAATTAGCTCAGAAGAGAGGTCTCCAGGAGGAGAAAGGGCTTCTCATGAGGAGAAAGAGCTCTCTACTAAAGTGTCAGCTCAAAACCAGCTTTTACCTCAGTTGAGAACAAAGAGACTGCTGGCTGGGTTATGATTTTTAATATTTGAAAAAGCTCTCTTTCTGAAAAGACACTTAAAAAAGCAAATCAAACCAAACCAAACCAAAACATGAATGTGAGCAAATCCTGAAGATCCTCTTGTCCTTGAAAGGAAAGAGGTAAGAAGCATGGCCCAGCCACTATCCTAAAACCCCTGTGGCAAGCAATAATCTTGAAAAAGCCAGTGCAAGCTATGTTTTCAATTTATAAATTAAATGTGTTTAAAATTTATGAACTCTGACTGCAGGAGTAACTACTTCATTAGACTTTAAGGCTGTGTGTTTCCTTGGCTTTTTTCATGGTAAAGTAAAACACATTTCTAATAAACATGGAAAGAGGTTCCAAGCTAGAGTCACTACTTTTATGTAAAGGACCCTCCAGACTCATTAAAAAAGTTTACCACCTAAATAAAGCAAGCACATTGTAATTCTTTAACTCATAAAGTTGGTAATATATACAGAATATTAGCCTACTCTTACATGTACACTGCTTGGTATCAATGAATGACATACAGCAAGGGGTTTACTATAAGGAAATTAGCATATAAAACTATGTTTTGGTAAGTCTTAGACTGAAAGACGAGCTCAAGGAATAAGAGGATGTAAGTTGGGCGCTGCTCTGATTTGCTGAGCAAGCATGGCAAATTATATGCAGATACTGAGCTGAATCTGTAGCTGTAACCAAAATTGCTCTGTTTCTCCTAGTTTATATCAGTGTTGAGATCCCTTTGACAGTCAGCAGTGGGAACATGAGTGGAGGCGTGGTGGTGTCTGCACCGTGCATTGGCCCACAAAATGAGGCTGTGGCTGAAAGAGCTGGCACCATGCACTTCCCCTTACCAGCACTGGTGCATCCACAGCTGAAGTACAACATTCATTTTTGGGACTCCTGCCTCCAGAGGGTTGTGGAAAACTGGACAGGTGCAGCTAAGGGCTGCCACCATGGCCCAGTGTCTGGAGTGCAGATGCAGTGTGAGAGAGGTGGAGGGAGCTGGGTCTGTTTTACCCAGTGAAGAGGAGCCCAAAGGGTGATAGAACAGCAGCCTGTGTCTGCCTGAAGATCAAAGATGACAGAGCCAAACTCTTCTTGGTGGTGCCAGAGGACTTAACAAAGGAAAAACCCACATATGTCAGACGAAGGTGTACAGTTTGGCCATTAGGAAAGCCTTTTCCATCAGATGCTCCAGAGAAGTGATGGTGGCTCCTTCCTTGGAGGCTTTTTATGACTTGGACGGATAAAGGCTGATTTAATGGTATGATGGTGGTGGTAGTCCTGCTCCAAGAGGAGGTAAGGCTAGGTGACCTCCAGTAGTCCCATGAAACCAACATTTCTGTGATTCTGTGGTTCTTTTTCCCAGAGCAATGGGGAAGCATGTCCCAAAGCATCAGACAGTTCACCTGCTCAGAGAGAGAGAAGACACCTCTGTCAGATCCTGTCTCATGAGGACTGGTCTCAGCCTAGCACTTAGAAGTGTGCATTAGGCTATGCCAGGGCTTAGACCCAAGTTTGCAAACAAACCTGTCAGCCTTAGCTAGCTGGTGTCCTAAAGTCACCAATGTCTGACTTCCACTCAGTTGTGCCTTGTAGTAGTCACATCTCAGTGTACTTGTGCATGACAAAGTGGCATACTGGCAGAATCTTTGGTCTTCAAAACCCATGTTTCAGCAAGATGTCACTGTATTTTCAAGTCCAGTGATGAAAAATCCCTCATTAACTTTTCTCTGCCTTCTCAGATACTTTACCCTTTATGTGAAGCCTTGTATGTATAATTTGCATTCAGTTCTTCTCCTGCATTGGAATTAGTCACATGAGAATCACAGGATTGGCTTTTTCTGGTTAAAACTTTCCTCTGCAGAGAAACCCTTTCCTGGCTGTGCTTAGAAAATTGTCCCCAACCCTTCCACTGTCTCAAAGCTGATGCAGCCAGTTGCAAGGTCCCTACCTCACAGATCCTTTCCTTTTGGGTTACAGGGGTGATGAAAATAACACTGGAAATCTCACTTCACAGTTTCTTGCATGACAGCGAACAACAGAAACCACCCAAAAGAGCACCTCTGCCTGAGCCAACTCTCCTGTGTTTGCAAAAAGGATGGGGTTGCTGAGCAAACAGACTTGCTCCATCTCTGATTACTTTGATACTAAGACCATATGGGCCTCCGAGCTGGTCCCCACTCCCTGGAGCATTTGTTTGTGGATATTGCATGTTCCTTAGAAACAGAAAAAAAACCCAAAACAGAACCCAATGATTTTACTAAGTGAAACAAGCAGGTACGGTAGTGCTGCATATGGTGCTAGTAAAAATGTAATAGTGAAAGTTGGCAAGAGCCAAGCAGCCTTTATATTAATTCTCTGGAGCTTCAGGTAGAGCCTAATGTAATTACTTGCTATACTTTGTAGCATTTTAAGAGAAAAGTGTGTGCTTTAAAAAGTTATATTTCCAAATAAAGCGGTCAGCTCTGGAGCAGACAAAGTGCTTGATTCTGGTCCTTCTGAATTCAATCGCAAAACTCTTAAATCAGAGCAGGATTATGTCCTAAATCTAAGAAATAACAGCAAACAGAGCTGTACTGTTTTCTAATTCGCTGCCCAGGCTGCCAGACTGTAACTTTTCACTACTTTTTTATCCACTGGAAGCTCCAGAAGATTTACCTTTTCTCAACTCCAGGGTTTGAGTCTGAATATTAGAGTTGAATTTTTTTTCTCACATGAAGACACTTGCTTTGCAGACATCTCAGTGAAAGTGGGTGAGTCCAGAGATCCTATATGTCACCCACACAAACCCAGTGATTTCATTCAAGAAATATTTGTGTCATGCTTTTCATAGAATCATAGAATATCCTGGGCTGGAAGGGACCTACAAGGATCATTAAAAAGTCCAACTCCCGGCTCTGCACACAACAGCACCAAGAATCACACCATGTGCCTGAGAGCATTGTCCAAACACTTCTTGAACTCCATCAGGCTTGGAGCTGTGACCACTTCCCTGGTGAGTCCAACCGTCCTCTGAGTGAAGAAACTTTTCCTAATATCCAACCTAGTTGTCCCCTGACACAACTTCAGGCCATTCCCTTGGGTCATATCACTGCACCAGAGAGAAGAGATCAGTGCCTGCCCCTCCTCTTCCCCTCATGAGGAAATTGTAGTCCACAAAAATATCAAATATTTCAAAATTCCACAGTCTGCCAAAATGCCATAAATTTAATTTTCCTGGGTAGATTCAAAAGCCCTAAATACTGAGACCATTTACATTGCTGCAATAAGAAGAATTTAAAGTGTTATGGGGATTTCTAAGAGGAGTTTTTGATTTTTTTCTGTTTAGTTTTGCAATTAAGGAACTTGCTAAGATTAACTTCCTTGTTGAAAGCAAGTCTGTGATCTTTAAAACATGCCTCTAATTAATCGAATTCTGTCCATCAACATTGTTTGTGAACTCTTATCAGAAGTTAGGCAAGCCTGCAATAAGTCTTACCAGCAGCCTTTTCCAACATGCCATTGATAATATTAGTAAAGATTAACTATTTGATCACCAAATTAAAAAATAACATGGTTCCATTGCTTTTATTTCTTGAGTTTGTTATCTAACATATAAAGACAGCACTTGTGGAAACCATTTTTTTTCTTGGATGTCCAAAATCACTTTACTATACGTTTTTTTTAACTAGCTTGTAAGTTAAAAGTTTTTCCGTAGTACCTGCTTTCTGGGTACACATACGTCTTCCAGATTTTCACTTAATGCCTGAATAACAAAAAGAGTATCTGAGCTGTCTTTGTTTCTGCTGTGCTTTGACCTCACCTCGCCAGTTGTCAACAGAGCAGCCAGAAATGACAGAAGGCTGAAATACACTGAGATCCATGCTCTGCCTAAATATGGGTTAAAGAACTAGTCCCCAGACCCCCCTCTACTCAAATGGTATGAGAAGGAGCCTTCCATGGACATCTGGTGCTGGACTGAGCCTTCTATCAGTTTGAAGTTCACCTTCTCTCATGATTCCTACGAGCAACAGCTTTTCCAGCCCATTGGCTCACCCTGTGATTTCTGTTCAAGTGTTTATGTTCTTCAATCAGCACCTAACTTGCCTGGAGTTTGTCCCATACCTATGGCAGAGTTTTCATTCCAACTTCTCCTGGCCTGCTTTCAATCACTGGGGTCATGTGCTTCCAGGGGGAGATGGAAAGCAGATTTTATTAGATGGACATAAACCTCAGTAAAGCTGCACTGGCTTTTGGTAATTTCAGTCCAATGAACCACAGGATTTATTACTGAGGTTTTCTTATTGAAGGTTTTTATTTATTACTGAGGTTTTCTTATTCCTTACAAGGTGAGGGAAACAGTGTCCCGCGCTTGAGGTGGCACCTGCTCCAGCTGAGACTGGTGGGAAACTTCACCTCCCTTGGCTTTATGTGCCCTGTCTACCAAGAAGATCTCCTCCACGCCTTAGGAAAGACATAAGCATTGACTCTGGATGTGAAATGTGGGGCTCTCCCACGCCACATGGGCTCTAATGCCAGATGAGACCTTTAAAAACACTGTGATACCCTTAGGTGTCCTCCAGAAACCAGAGTCCCTCTGCTCTCAGGCATGCCCTCTTCCGTTGCCTTCTTTCCTCCCTCCCCTCCACACCCGGCCTTGTATAATGAGGACCATCTCACAGAACAAATTAAACCAGAGCACGTACACCAGCACCCTTATGTTCACCAGGAAGCAATATTCACTCCCCTGTCTCATGCCATGACCAAGGAGGTGCCGAGCAGCTGGATGGCAGCAGAAGCCCATGGACTGCCTGTACAAACACAGGTTGTTACAATGTGCCTGCAAAACTCATGACCGTGCAGATAACACTTTGGGAACATGGAAACACCTGCTGGCCCCTCGGGTTCAGACTGAAAGAGCAAGGGGACAGAAGGGTCGATAAATACTCTACAAGGGCATCCTCCCAGATGAGCCTTCCACACTGCAGGGCCCTGAACCTCTTCCTCCCTCTTCTGCAAGCCCTGGCAGCTGAGAAAGTGTCTGGTAACAAGGAACTTGGTGACCTTTTTACAAGGGCATGTAGTGATAGGACAATGATTTTAAACTGAAAGAGGGCAGGTTTAGATTAAATATTAGGAAGAAATTCTTCGCTGTGAGGGTGGTGAGACACTGGGACAGATTGCCAAGGGAAGTTGTGGATGCCCCATCCCTGGAAGTGTTCAAGGCCAGGTTTGGTGGGGCTTTGAGCAACCTTGTGTAGCAGAAGGTTCCCCTGCCTATGGCAGGAGGGTTGAAATGAGATGATGTTTAAGATTCCTTTCATCCCAAACCATTCTCCAATTCTATGACTAACCTGGTCCTGCAGGTGCAGTAAATTTTCCCTAGTGAAAATGAGTCTTATCTATAAAACAAAACAAGTTGGGGCCTTTGAGGTGTTATAAAAGAAGCAGTGCCTGTTTTACAAGCTGCAAAGGAGAAGAATTTGCCTTTCCCAAAGCTGCCCACCAGCATTATGGTATCTGCATACAGTGGCAGCATTGAGGCAAAACAGTTCTGTCAAACATTTGCAGCACAAGGAAAAAACATTTTTCTATGGGAAATTCAATGGGAAGAGCTCCCGAGGGCTCCCCCCTCACAGCCCTGCAGGAGGTCAGCTTTCATGAAGATATTACAGGTAGCCACACCACACTGACCAGGTTTTGCTCTCTGGCACCGTACACCCATCACCTTTCACCGGCCCCAAATCCCTCAGTCCTCCTTGCCATGTGGCATTTTCCAGTCTAATGCAGGGCTTTAGGTCCAGGTCCTCCCCAAAAAGCAGTGCCACAAGAGCAGCGGCTTGGCATAGGGTGCGAATGTAGAAAGTGAGAGTTTGCTTGATGTCAGTGGTGATTGCTACCAGCATTTCCTCCAGCTAAATATGGGGGTAGCCACTAAAACCAAATCCTGAAACCGCTGAAATTGAGGGGTTTTTTTCTGGTTTCTAATGGGAGCAATAGCTGCCGGCATCGGTTCCGAAGAATTTCACATTAAGTAAAGATGTGCGACAGTCCGAGGTCTGAGAACTTGAGTTAGCCCAGAGCTTTTTCTCAGTTTTGCTTTGAGGTAAGCCAGCATTTCAAAGTGAAAGCTGGCTAAAACCGTGAGGGTAAGCGTTAACCTACCCAGGAACGCTTGAGGCATGTAAATGAGAGCCCTCCATGCTCAAAGAGGCTGAGGCCTGAACTTCAGGCAGGAGTGAAAACATCCAAGAAAGGAGTTTGGGGTAGCTCTGGGGGAATCATAGGTATTTCCCTCAGGCAAGTTTAACACCTCATTTCCTTAAATGTCTTTAATTCATACACAGTAAGAAGCAAAGGTTTGAAGCCAAAGATTTTGGTGCATCAGCTCCTAAAAGGCCTGACCATGGCCAGGACCTGACTTCTGCCCACATACTTGCCGTCAGGTGGAGGTAAGGAAATGTGAATATGTGTTTGATGGAGGTGCCAGTGTGGGAGACACTTGACACTGAAGTTTTCAGAAAAAGTCAGCTTCCAAGGGCTGTGGTAGGGAAGGTTTTGCATAGGACACTGTATGCTTCAAAAGCTGCCTGGAGTTCCAGAAACCAAAAATAAAACAAAACAAAACCAAAACCAAAAAACCCCAATTCCCCCCCCCAAAAAAAAAAAACAACAAAACTTTTTTTCCCATCTAAATGCTTTAAAATTCTCCAAATTAATAAGTAGAATTAGATCTTATTAAAATATTTAATTCTTATACTCATGACTAGTAGAGGTATAGCAAAGTGATTCAAGAAGCCCTTGCTCTCGAAGCACAAACCCTTGATTTCTCCCTCTCCCCTTTACGTTAATCAGCCATTTTAACTCCAACCCCTTCAACGAATCTTTCCCGGAGAGTTTGCAAAGGCAGGACATAGGTGCCTGCCCCTTAAAACAGTGAAACCCCATGTTCGTAAGGGAGGGATGATGTCCCTTTCCCCCCGTCCCGGCCGGGTCCGGCGTCCCCGCCGCCGGTGCCTCGGGGCCGGTCCCTCGTTGTGACGGTGACCTCTAGCGGCACCGGGGAGCCGCCTCTCCCCTCCGGGCTGCTCCTCTGCCGCACATCGACGCCCAAATCGACTCCCGACTTCCATTCACCTCTGCCGGTTAGGAAACGAGGATTTAAGCAAGACGGACTCTGGGTCTTGACCTTCCCCATCTAGGTGCACAGACACCCGTTCCCTGTAATTTGTGGCAGGTGTTTAGTATGTCTATTTTCCCCTATCTTTCCTATGAAAACATCTAACTCTTTTAGTAAGTGGCAATTATGCAGCACTTAATCACAATCCCAACCAACGTGTCTCATGTGCATGTGAAGTAAGCCTCCTTCCCCACAGCAGTGGGCAGCAGCAAATTTCACCTCTAGTTATCCTAAAAACAGCATCTGAGGGTAAAAATCTATTTTTGCTAACTTTCCCTTTTCCTAATTTCTTGCCGTAAATCAGCATTTCTTTGGCATCCCTGACTATGGAGAGGATGTGAGTTGGAACACCTGTTCCCCTCCATGTGTTCTCCCTGCTCTGGATAGGCCCAGAAAGAGAAGGGCCTCCTGCACTTCTACTCACTTCCTTCCTGCACCCCGCTGCCCCTCTCACACAAGACCAGACTCCTAGGCAAAACCAAGTCCCTCAGGCAAAATGGGCTGATGTACTCAGCCTCATCAGCCTATCTCCTGTCTGGGTATCCTGGGGTGAGAAGGCACTCCCATGTGCTCCAGCCCCATGTGCTCCTGTCCCATCGACTCTTCCCCACAGGGCAAGGAGGCTTCCCACTGCCCAGGCCAAGTCTCCATTACCTCAGCAGCCCCTCTGGTTCCAGGACTAACAGCTGCTCTGTGGAGAAGTGCCTGAGCTGTCCTTTGCCACGCTTGATCTACCCCAAGCAGGGCTGCGCCAACTTGTCTCAAACCCACAAGTGTGGGATGATGTTTTTTCTCTGCTTACAAAAGTCACTTTTCTTCCCTTAAATGTTTTCTTTTTCACCAACTCCCCATCCTTCCTTGCTGATGCAGGGCAAGCTCTGTCATGGGCCTCCTACAAGACTTTTGCAGCAGCAATCATGCAAAG
This sequence comes from Manacus vitellinus, assembly GCF_001715985.3. Lineage (NCBI taxonomy): Eukaryota > Metazoa > Chordata > Aves > Passeriformes > Pipridae > Manacus > Manacus vitellinus. Next base: position 47,782,651 of record NW_021940208.1, on the reverse strand, counting down.
ATGTGAGCAACCACTTCCTCTTTCCACCATCTCTGTGAATCTGCACCAGGACCTTTTTCAGCTTTGAACCACTCTCCTTGGCTCAAGCCTAGAGAAATTCCACCATAAGAAACTCAAAAGTCACCTAACACTTCTCTCCTGCTGCACCATGCACACACAGGAGTGACACCAAAGTGACTTTCCCCATATAGTCTCTGGAGCATCTGATAATGGGAGCCACATCACTGTGGCTTTGGAAGGTTGTGGTTCATTCCTGTGCCTCCTGAAAGCCCTGGAGTTGTTAACACATCACTCTGCTGTGCCAGGGCTCAACCCTGGCATCACCCTGCTCAGGGCTGAGTGCCAAGGCCTTGCAGACACCCCGCAACCTCAGGAGGGGAGAGAAAGTTCAGCACAACCTGAAAAAGGGGGATTTGCACCCTGGCAAGCTTCCTTCCTCCAGTAGGGCTGTGGCATTGTCCCATGCCACCCAGTGGACAACTCATCTCACCCACCAGCATAGAGGCATGTTAGGAAAGGTTTCCTTGGAGGAAACAATCCTTAAGTAAACTTTTAGATTGGTCTAAGGACATGGTTTGCCACCTCTTGAGCTGGGCAGCTCAGGAGACGTTCATTTAACCTGCCCTGAAGACTTGGTGTTCAGTTGCCCTGCAAAGGGCATGATCTCTCTGCTCAGGGTTATTTCTTTCACAGAAGCCCACACCCCACATATGAATTTGCATCTAGTTAGCATTTGCTCAGTGGACCTTACTCAAAGGCCCCAATGTGGTACCTTTCTTTTACCTCAGGCTGGTTTCTGATAAAAATCTGGGTCATCCAAGTAGTAAGAACCTTTTCCCTGTCAAGCTCAGTACATTTTACAAGACCTTCGTCTTTCACAAGAACCCATGTGAGGTTGCACAAGCCCTTGGATCCAGCCAGCACAGGGAATCCACCCACAGATATGTTTCACCTCAAAGAATAAAATGAAGATGTTCACATCTCAGGAAGAAAATGTGCTTCTAAGCATAAAACAACCTTCCCCCACATCCTCACCCCAGTCTGCAATTACAAACATTACAAATATTAATGCCATCATCAATACACATCACACCAGAAAAAGCATCTGTGGTTTTTAAGTCACAGATCAGCCATGGGAAACAGATATTTGGAACAACTGTCCACAAAATAAAAACCATTCAGGCAGTGAAACTGAGAATCGTTTGGGTGCAGGAGCTTGACCCAGTAGCATGAAGACAGTGGGTGAACACCCACCTGTGTTGGTGGGTCCAGCTTCAGATCTGCTGGGTCATCCATGTGCACAGAGCCTGCAAGTGAAGCACAGCTTTGAGCAGAGACATGTGGCGAGGACCTGAGTGGTGGGAAGCAGCAGGAGCCCCATCACTACAGCCTTTGGGTGGCATGGCTGTGACCAGACCTTTTGTTTCCTATTACAAGAAAGAGCTGAAAGCAGACTTTTTCACTTCGAGGCATTCGGCATGCCAGCCAGAGCCAAGCTATTAATTTGTGAACCAAGTGTGGGTGGGGAGACTGTGCGTATCCTTATCTACACCTTCTGAGGAGTGTCAAAGTCAAGCTAGTGAAACTACACTGTCTCCATTTCTAGTAAATACTAATTTTACCCCTCCTAGGAGCTGGTGTTTAAATCAAATCAGAATGATGACTCTATTGTCCCAGAATACTTGAATGCATTAAGGAAAAACAAACAAAAACTCAATCCACTAATAAGACCACAGCAAACAGGTGCCTTTGCTGTGTTTGTTCCTGTATTTGTTCATGTAAATTGTGTGTTTAGTAAATGATGATCAAGGTCAACTGAAGTCATCAGATGACTACAATGCTGGAGAAACGGGAAATTACTGTTCTCCCTCAAATTTCCCCCAGCCCTTGAACAAAAAACCCCTTTGTTTCTTACCCTTTTAGAAATCTTCTTTATTCCCATTTTTCATCAGCCAAGTTATGACTCATTCTGACATTGACCATTTGCAACCACAGTGGTCACATCCCCTCCTAAGCAGGGACATTCACATGATTATAGGGAGCTAGTACACATTTAGGAAGAGAGCTAAATTCCTGCTCTCTTGAGGGTAGTCAGCGGTAGATGATGCGATACCCCTGTGTGCTATATGTGATGGTACTAAAGAACCAGCAGCATGCTGTAATAGCTGTGTAAGGAAGGAGACCTGTTCCTGCATTCGAAAACAATTTCAAAGTAGCAGGGTTTTAGACATCCTCGAGCTCAGGCTTTGATTGGGGGTGTGAAGAATGAAATGCTTCTCTCTGACTGCACATCTCGAGATTACACGTTTTTACAGCTCCGAAATGCCTGGGTTGTTGCAGAAAATTAATGCTGGTGAAGAACCAAACAGGATTTCTGGCTCCAGGATGCTAAACCATATAACTGCAATTTGTAAAGGAAGTAATCTAGAAAACCTCATTTCCTGTCTCCGATCCTTGTCTGTGAGATGAAAATCATTCCTCCGAGTCTCATGGCAGAGGTAAAATCTGTGCAAATGCTATGGTGGCAAACAGTGGGGATGCTCAGCAACTGGTGGAAGGGAATTATCCCTGCCTCTGTGAGTCACTCTGTTGGAAGTGCCAGGGCTTCCAACATGTGCCAAACCTTCCCAGTAGGATGGGACTTAAAGCCGTGGGGTGTTAAAAGCCAACTTTTTCTCCCCTGTGCTGAAGCCAGGCAAGGACATCTTTTGGCCTGGTTGAGCTGTGGCTCATGGCTTTGTGGGGTAGCTGAATGTGATGCTGAGCACACTCTACTTTTATGTGTAAGGAGGGGTTTTTTTGTTTCTCGGGGGGGGTCTACCCTAACACTAAGTTCTGATTCCGCTTTTTTCAAAAAAAGTTTTATTTTGAGGCCAATTTTCTCTATCTACCATGTGCATAGGAAACTCCCCTGAAGATGCAATAGCCTGTAACATTGTTTTTCCAGTTTTTATGGAGTGCTCAGAAGTCTCTCCACTTGCAATTTATTCCGACAGACCAAACTTTTCATGATCACAAACAATTTCAAGCATTAAGTATCTACAGTAGAGCCCAGAGACTCAAGTGTTTTCAATAAGCATTAGCAGCTAAAATGCTGCAGTCTCCATGAATATGTTAAAAGTGAGCGAAACCCCAGGAAGCAAAATTTCCTCTATGAAGAAATAATTTGGAAAATGTATTCCAATGCAAGTAAGGGAGGAGACCAACCTCAACTTGGTCTCAGGAGTGAAGCGGAGAAGCAAAAGCATGTAATAAACACATTAAAACAATATTTAGCCAACAAACCTTTAAAACTACAGACATTTAGGGTGGAAAGGATCTGTCTGGTTTTACAAGTAAGCCCTAAAAGTTAAAATTTGATGACTGCAAGTAAATTCTTCCATATAATCTAGACCTTTAAAGCATCACCAAAATTCAATCTACTTAAATGTTTGGGGTTTAAGCCAATCTGGTTTAAGCATTACATTTTCTTATGTAGATGCAAAGAGCTGCAACACAGTGAAGAGAAAATGAGCAGAAGTTGTGGAGGGTTTAGAGAAGTCTATTATCCACTGCAAGTGGATTTCAGCAGAAAAGATCTGCCAGGGAAGGGAGCTGCAGACAAACATGGATCCAGGGCCTTGCAGATCCTGAACAGGGGTTTGGTACCATTTTGCTGGGGAAGGGTGCCCAGACCCTGACCAGAATTGCACCACGCAACTGAATAGTGCAAGAACATCTCCTTTCCCTGCTCCCAATGACTTCCCAACTTTTCAAGGGTATTTTTATCTAACAACCAACTTTTCTTGCAGCATTCAACAAAATCTTTCTTGCATGAACATGGTCCTTCATGGGGAAACTGCACAGCAATATGGAGGATTTACCCTGAGATGTTGCTGTCTACTTATTATTTAGCCCCAGAAGCACGTGGTCTCCATTCATAGTTTCCCAAGTTCTGATAAAATCCTCTGGTACGTGGAGATATGTTTAGGTGCACATAGACATGCACGTGCATTTGTGTCCTAAGCTCTCAATTCTGTTTTTAAATGGCAAATTCAATACGCATGGATGTCAGACATCCATCCTATGGGGTTCCCCACTGGATCGCAGGGAGAGTCCCCACGTGCTGCAAGCAGAGGCTCAGTATGGGCTGTCTGCAGGGTGGGAGCAGAACAAAGGCTGCGCTGACAGCACTCACTGTGGTTACATGGCCCCAACACTTTCTGTTGTGCAAAGTCTTTCAGGTCTGTATGGCTTTGGCCAGACAGGCATGTTTTGGATTGGGTCTGTTTTTGCCAAAAGAGTGTTTTGGGGTGAGTGTTGATGGAAAATTCAGCCTAAAAATGGTTTAATGATTTCTGAAAGTAGAATTCAAGAGAGACATTGCCATTCGTATGTGAACAAATAGTGCTGTGGTTTGGCAGATTGGTGCTTGCCTCCCAAGAAAGCTAACCATTACAGAGGGATGTGCTTGCAAGGATGTGGCCATGGGCTTTTTACTCACTTCATGAAATTCCTGCATTCTCTGGCCAAGTTGCAGGTACTCCCAAAATATCAGCTTAGTAGAAATGTTACTGTTTGCTCGCAATTCCTTGAAGGTCTCATCCATGTGCTGCTGCACAACGCTTGCAGCAGGGCTGGTGGGGTCCCCAAGAGGACCTGGCACTGGCCAAACCCTCACAGGGAGCGAGATGCTGGCAGGTCCAGGAGGGCAGCCTGCAATCAGTCAAACATGTATCCTGGCAGCGACTGGTCTGCACCCACACCTCTGCTCTCCCTCGCTGTGTAGGGAGCAGCTGTGAAGCAACCAGCCTGTGGTGCTCCTCATCTCCTCAGAGAGATGGCGAGTGTCACAGCAGGGCACAGAGGTCTGTGCTGTGGCTGTGCCGGGGGCAGGCGCCACCAAGCATCATGGCTCTCTGAGGTGCCATCTATTCCTTCTCCTGTCTGCTCTCCTAAGCAGGATAAAAAGAAGAGGGGAGCAACACCAAAAAGCCACATAAAAATTGCATTCCTGGTCCTATAAATTAAGATCTGCCTGCATTAGGACAGTCTGTACCGACTCAGCTCACGTCCTGTGCACACACACACCACGTGCAGAGGTGTGTGACAGCCTTTCGCTGGGTGATTGCTGACGGCTTTCTCCCCGGGACTGTGCCGTGCTCGGAGCCACGTGGGCCACATTCTGTGGGCAAATCATTGTTGTGGTGCAAGCGGATTTGTCTCTTTGCTCTGCCCACACTGAGTCTAGGCAACAATAACCACAAAAGCTAGAGTTCACCCTGACCACCACTGACAAGGGAGGCTTTTGTTAAGGAAAGTTTTTGTTCCACAGTGAGCTGGTCCTATCCTCTCCCAAAAGCCATCAGATTCTGTAGGATTAGGGGCTGAAGCAATGGAAAAGCACAGAGGTGCTGAGTGCATGGGGCTGGTGCTGCAGTCATTTACAGCCACCCTTTGAGCAAGAAAGAACAAGCTGCTCTGAGAAAAAATCAGATGCTAAGGTCTCCAGCTATTCACTGTTCACTGTGACTTTTCTGAGGTTTCCTTTCCCACAATAAAGCAAAGAGCACCCTGCTTGCTTGCATGCAAGTATTGGGTAGATAAATCAGCAGAGGTTGCTGAAGCACAGAGGTGCTTGAAAACTGCCTGCATAGCCGGGCAGAGAGGGTGATGATCAGCAGCACAGATTCTAGCTGGAGGCCACAGAATCACAGAATATACCGAGTTGGAAGGGATGCACAGGATTATCCAGTCCAGCTCTTAGACTTGCACAGGACTATCCCCAAGAGTCACACTGTGTGCTTGAGAGTACCATCCAAACGCTTCTTGAACTCTGGCAGGTTTGGTAATGTGACCACTTCCCCGGAGAGCCTGTTCCAGTGCCCAACCACCCTCTGGGTGAAAACCCTCTTTCTAATATCCAACCTAAACCTCCTCTGATACCGCTTCAGGCCATTCCCTCAGATCCTGTCACTGGTCACTAAGAGAAGAGATCAGTGCCTGCTCCTCCTCTTCCCCTTACAAGGAGCTTGTAGATTGCAATTGCTCCCCTCACTCTCTCCTCCAGGCTGAACAGACCAAGTAACTTCAGACACTTCTCATAAGGCTTCCTCTCAAGGTCCTTCACCTTCTTTGTTGCCCTCCTTTGGACGCTCTCTAACCTTAATACCTTTCTTATATTGTGGCACCCAAAACTGCACACAATATTCAAGGTGAGGCTGCCCCAGTGCAGAGCAGAGCGGGACAATCCCCTCCTTCAGCTGGCTGGTGATGCTTTGCCTGATGCCCCCCAGGACACGTTTGGCCTTCCTGGCTGCCAGGGCACTGCTGACTCACATTCAACTTGCCATCAACCAGGACCCCCAGGTGCCTTTCCTTGGCACTGCTTTCCAACATCTCATTCCCCAATCTGTACAAGCATCCAAGGTTGCCCCATCCCAGGTGCAGAATCCTGCACTTTCCCTTGTTGAACTTCATATGGTTGGTGATTGCCCAGTTCTCCAATTTGTTGAAGTCTCTTTGCAGGGCCTCCCTGCCTTTGAGGGAGTCTACAGCTCCTCCCAGGTTTGTGTCATCTGCAAACTTGCTAATTATACCTTCCAGTCCTGCATCCAAGTCATTTATGAAGATGTTGAAGAGTCCAGGGCCTAAGATGGAGCCCTGTGGAACCCCACTAGTGACAGGTTGTCAGTAGGGTCAGGCCAGTAACTAGTTGTGTACCCCAGGGGTCAGTACTGGGTCCAATCCTGTTCAACATCTTCATTAATGAGCTGGACCATGGAGCAGAGGGCACCCCCAGCATGTTTGCTGATGACACCAAACTGGGAGGAGTGGCTGATGAACCAGAGTGTTGTGCTGCCTTCCAGAGGGACCTTGATAGGCTGGAGAAATGGGCCAATAGGAATCTCATCAAGCTGAGCAAGGGGAAGTTCAAAATCCTGCACATAGAGAAGAACAACTCCAGGCACTAGGGGCTGGGGGCCAGCCAGCTGGGAAGCAGCTCTGCGGAAAAGGACCTGGGGGTCCTGGTGGACACCAAGTTGAACATGAGCCACCAATGTGCCCTTGTAGCAAAGAAGGCCTATGGTGTCTTGGGGTGCATTAGTCAAAGTACTGCCATCAGGCTGGGGGAGATGATCTTTACTCCCTGCTCAGCCCTGGTGAGGGGCCACACCTGAACTCCTGCATTCAGTTCTGGGCTCCTCTGTACATGCTGAATGGAGTCCAGCAAAGAAACCAGAAGATGATGAAGGGACAGGAGCATGTCTCCTGAGAAGAAAGATTGAGAGAGCTGGGATTCTTCAGCCTAGAGAAGGCTCAGGGGCAGCTCATCAATGTATATAAATGCCTGAAGGGAAGGGGTAAAGAGGACAGAGCCAGGCTCTGTTTAGTGGTGTTCAGTATCAGGATCAGAGGCAACAAGCACAACCTGAAACACAGGAGGGTCTCTCTGGACATCAGGAAACACATTTTCACTGTGAAGGTGACCAAGCACTGGCACAGGTTGCCCAGAGAGGTTGTGCAGTCTCCATCCTTTAAGATACCTACCAGCTGTCTCGACACAGTCCTGGACAACCAGCTCTGGGTGTCCCTGCTTTAGCAGTGTGGTCGGACCAGCTGACCCCCAGACATCCCTTCAAACCTTCCACTCTGTGATCCTCTGAGGCATTGGTGCACTGAACTGAGCACCCCACAGAAATGCTCATGAGAATGCTAATTTTTCCACATGCCATAGTATTTACCTCGTATGTGTTAAACATGGCCAAAACCTGGCCACAACATAGCCTAAACACTGAATGCAAAGAATAAATGGAAATTAAGAAAAAAAATACAATTCACAAAATATGAAGATGTCTTTCCAAGAGAAATTGTTGTAAAGGATCATGGAGATCCAGACTGAATTAAGAAGCGTTTTTGGCACTTTCTCTATCACGAACTCTCATTTCTGCATTTTGTGTTCATCTTCTGTGCCAGTTGCTCTTGTTCATGTCGTAGCTTCACATTACAGACGTCTGTGTGCTTGTATAGCATATGTGGCCATGTCATAAGAGAAAACCAGATAAAAATAGGACCTCAGTTCTACAAACTTGCCTTATGATTGTGTGTTTTTAACAAGCATTTAGACATTGTTTTTAACCACGGAAATCAGATACCAAGAAAACTTTCATCTTATTCCTGCAAAATCAAAATGGAGCTTCTAAGTCACAGTGCAGCGTGGGAGCAAGCGCCTTTCGTGCTCACTGGAGGAAGTTATTTAAGATTGTGAATTTCATTGGTATTTCTCCTACCAAGGTGCCCCAACCCTCATGACTAAGAGTTGCCCCTGTTAGCACACCTGCCCTGTCCCTGCAGTCAGGCTCAGGGAAACTATGGGCACCTGGAAATCATGGTGATTGCATGGCCCCCATACGAGGCTTTTTGCTCACATTTTGGGACTGAAGTCAAGGGGATGTGGAAGGAAGCAGCTGCCTGCTGCTGTGTTGAGTTCTGCTGCTCAGGATGTTGGAGTGACCTGTTCTGCTCCTCTGACTGTGTCGTGACTTGATGCTGCAACATCATTTCCAAAGCTGTGCTACACGTGCAGAATAAAGTCCAACATGTCATGCAGAAGCTGATTTCAGCTGGTTTGTTATTCAGCATTTCCCTCTTAGATTTAGGGCCAGATTAGGTTTCAAACATATCGAAACTCCAGTAATTGTTTTCTTGAGATTTTTATCACAAATTGGTAGGAATCTTCAGATTTTTGCTTTCTCTACAATTCCCATAATCTTGAGCTAAAGCCTCTCAAACATTGTCCTCCCCACATAGCTGCTGTTATTGAATAGACAGGTGGATGTTACAATCAGAGTTTCTCCCAATTTCTGTTCTACTACCAGGTGACTAATGGTGACTTGAGATACAGGGGCTGAGCTGTGGAAAATCCCTGCTTCTTGCATTGAAACTGAAAGCACCTGGATCTGAGATTTTTGTGTCTACCAAAGCTTCCTGAAGATGTTTTGCACTAGAAGAGAGAAAAGGTAACCAAAATCGATGAGGAAAGCAAAGAGGGAGAGGTGATGATACAATGGAAAGAGGAGGCGCAAACTTCCTGCTGTCTCTCTGTGAAGGGGCTGTTGCCTCATTTGTTATGCTGCCTTGCCCTCAGAAAGTCCAGCTCCAATCATCTCTCAACTTTGGGAAACCCCACCAGATGTAAACAACTGCCTCAGCACCCCCAAGTGTGGCTTTGAACCCCAAAGATGGTTCAGGAGGAAACCCAGCGATAGATCTCCCAGCATGTGTGAGGGCATCTGCCTGCCTGGCATGGTTCTTACAGCTCTTTGCAAGCCTTCCTTGCCTGCCACAGCCATCACCACAGCTGGGCTCACAGCTGATGGCCTGAAGGACTTGTGTCCAGAGGAGGAGCTGTGGCCTGGCTTTTCTGCTGGGCTGGGAAGCAATATCCATTATGAGGTCTCCAGGAGGGAAAGGAGACTGCAGGGAGCCTTCATGGGACTGCAGAGAGCAACATACCCTGTGAGGATGATGTGAGAGGAGCCCCAGAGACTCAGAGGTGCACATCTGTCCTGAAATACCCAACATCTGGCTCTGAAAAGTAGCATGGGGTGGCTGCCTGTCTGGAGTCATGTTATATTTAATGACCATGATGCACATGTCAGAAAAGAGAATCTCTGTGCTGAGTGTTAGCACAGGACTCCCACAGGAGGTGTCCCCCATGCCTTGGTCGAGTCTCTGGCAGCAGGGACACCCTGGGACAAGAGGTCCCACTTGGCCCTGGGATGAGTACCCAGGCTGTGGTATTCTGCGTAGTCCCTGCCAGGCCCGAGGAAAACTGTCTTTGTGCAAACCTGGACACAACAGAAGAAAAGCTGGTCCCAGTTTTGAAGTTGAACCTCACTACTCAAATTTCATACCACATTCCATCCAACCACTGGGTTCAGTGAAGGTCAATATCTCCTAAAGGAGATGGTTGCAAACTGGGCTGGACAGGGCTTCTCTGCACTGTCTTGGGAGATCCCTTTTCAGCACACCCAGTGTTGCAGAGGCAGGAACTGGGTCCTGCCAACTGAGAAGTGGATCCCCCCAGCCCCTCTCCCCCACCCAAAGGAGCTGTTGCCTGTGGTGCAGCACAGTGTGGTTCAGCACTGCTGGGCTTGGTGGGGCCGTGCAAACGGGTGGAGCTGGGCTGCACTCCTGTAGCACAGCACCTGCTGCACACAGGGCAGGAGCATGTTTTGCACAAAAGAACCCACTTCCTTTCTTCTGCATTGCAAAAAGAAAAGTAAAATCAGGCAGAGAGCACTGTTTTCCCTCCTTCTTATTCCCAAATCCTTAGATGAGGTTGTCACCTAGACCTTTGGGCTCCTCAATCTTTTTCGAGGCTGGTGTTGCCATTTGGGCCATCTCCCTCCTCTGCACAGAGGCTGAGACCCTTTGGATCTCCCTTTATTCAGGCCCCCTTTTGACACAGCAATGCCGTCCCACTCCCATTGGCTCCCACGAGAAGCCCCCCACGTGCAGGCAGGTGCCAGGTACTGGTGCCACTGGGTTATCAGCACGTGATTCCCCTTCTGGGATCTGCAGCTCTCTTTTTAGTGCCTGCGTGCCCTCAGAGCCCAAGGGACCGGAGGGATTGTATATGGGGGATGTTTGCTCGGAAAAGTCCCGAGCATGAATTTGCATCACAAACCGCCCCATCCATCATTGCCGAGCCCTGGTGATGGTGACCAGCTCGAGGCATTGCAGGCACCTGGCTGGAAGCCAATGGTGTTTTGCCCAGCTCCATCCCAGATTTGTTTCCTTGACGGTGTTAATATGTGGAGACGAAACTCTAATACAAGAGAGTGTAAGGAAGGCAGCCAGAAGCCCCATCAGTGGCATAGTGACCCCTGAATTTGTGTGACCAGTATTTATTTCAGCTGCAGCTGCTTGTCATGCAGTGCTTTAGGGAGATGAGAGAATAGCCCTGAATCCACTCACCAGTGTGGGCTCGGGATATCTGTAGAGATAACACTTCTCTACTGTTACATCCATTGGCTGTTTTTTCACCATCATGATGAAACAGCTCAACAACACATGAGCCCTACACAAGCCTGATTAGCTTAAGTCTTGACAAATGTGCATGTGGAAAATCCCCATCTTACTAAGGAATATTTTGAATAATTTACCCAGCAGTTATTCTATTACTAGCAGACCTTTCCCTCTGTGTGATATAACCCCCCAAGCAACAAAAGTATCTCCACTGACAGATGCTTGTTAGCAGATTTTCACTATTACTCTTGCTAGGTACCTTCAACTTGTAGTAAATTCATGGCGATATCATACACTGTGTAATTTCTATACAAATGACTCATGGTACATGGGTACACAGATTAGTACTGCGTTTGATATCCCTGTTTTAAAACACTAGAAATAATATGCAATTAAATAATTAGTTGGCCTTTACTAGCTCAGAGGGAAATATAAATTTAGCTTAACTGTAATCTTAACCTTGATATTTCTTAGCTTCAGTATTTTTCAGTAGCATCCTGAATGCCCCATGATGGGAATTTCCTAGTGTATTAGGAGTTTTTGGGAGGGGAAAAAAGAGAAACAAGAAAGATCGTCACCACCACCACTAAAAACCCAACAGCTTAAAACCACTAAAAAGAGCATAAAAAATCCTTTTGGAATTTGAGAACCCCAGTGTTCTCCAGTAAAGTAGCCACTGTGGGGAAGACTGTCCCACCGGTCACGGTGTAGGCTGCGCTTCTGCAAACATTTTAGGAAGTGCTGGGAAGGAAAGTACTCTCTGCACACTGTAAGACACGCACATAGGGCCGTGGGGTAAATCACAGCCCTCCACTGCTCTGCACCCTGTGGGGGCAGAGCCTGCCCTGAGAACCCCAGCTGAGGCAAGGGGCTTTGCCCAGCATTCACCACACAATATGTTATCTTAGTAACAACAATTTTTTTCCACTAAGGGCAAATTGTCTCGTTCCACTCAGATTAGCCTCTGCCCTAAGGAGCTGTGCCTGGTGGTCTCTCCATGTGTGTACGGAAGGCAAAGCTGGGCTTCACCACAGCCTGGGGAGCCAGGTACAGCCACGGGCACAATAAGCTCCGAAGGAGGTCTGCCGCAACTTTGTTGGAAAGGTGCCATGGTCCGATCATGCTTCCGTGGCCGTATATATGTGCCTCAGGGGTGAGCCATCTGGACTGCACGTGAATCAGAGCTGAGGCTGTTTTCATTGTTCAGTTGCATTTTGCATCCTTGTATAACTTCTCAGAGTAAAACTCGAAGTCGGCTCAGATGTCGGGAGCGATTGCCGCGCAGGTACAGTCATTTATCTTCTCCAGCACAGCCACCACTGAGAATATCCTCCGCGGCAGCAGCATGCCTCTCACACCGAAAGAAAAAAAACCCCACCCAGAAAGAACACACAGTTTTACTAACCCTAAGAGAAAAAAAGAAGAAGAAAAAAAAAACAACAAAAACCAAAACCCCCAAACCTCACGGTGCTTTTGTAATGTGAGCGAATCCCGGGAGGAGCTAACACGGCTGGGGAGCCCTAGTGCAGGTCGAGGGCAAGAGGTTCCTCGCCCGCCGCCCCTCAAAAGTCGGGAGGGAGGAGAAGGAGGAAGAGGAGGAGGAGACCCCGATTTCTCTTTCGTGCGTGTGCGTGTGAGCATCTCAGCCCCTCGGGGTCCGCCGCCGCCGCGGGGGGAAGGCAGCGCCGTCCGTCCGTCGTTCGTCCGTCCCGCCCCGGTGCAGCGGCTGCTGCCAGAGGCGGAGCCCGGCGTGCGGTGAGAGAGGTGCGGGGGCGCGTCCCGGCAGCTGCTGGCAGCCCGCAGCGGAGGGGGTCCCGCTGTCCTCGGGTGCCCAAAGCGGGGCGAGCGGGCGGGAGGCGTGCGGGGCGCGGGGGGTCGGTGCCGCCGTGTTCCCAGCTCCCTGAGCTAACGGGCACGGCGTGCGGGACTTTTGGGAAAGGCTGGGTTTTTGGATAAGGCTTGGGGTTTTATCGGGGAAGGTTAGTTTTTTCCTCTCATTGAATTTCTTCAGTTTTGTTCCTGCTTTGGTCCTTCTGGAGAGTTGTGAAGGTGCTCCTCAGCACCTCTGTGGGCTGGTCTCCTCAGGCCCCCTGGTCCCCCAGCCCCTCCACTTTATCAATGAAGCTCCCCATTCCCTTCACAGTAACGAGTAAATGACATGACTGCCACCAGATGAGTTTGAGACCTTCCTTGTGTGACAGACAGTTCCCCTCCCCAGTATCCCCAGTCCTTTCTTGTATGGATTGGACTTAAAAAAAAAACAACCAAACAAAAACCCCCCAAAAATACAAAAATAAGAGGAGCTAGTGATAAGAAGACGAGAATGAGTCACAGACCCTGTTGAGATGCTCACATCAAAATCACAAGAGAAGCATTTTTCCAAATGACTCGAGCAGTGTGCTGCCAGAGGGGTGGCAGGAGCAGAGGACAGACCTTTTGATTTGTGATGGGGGCCAGCTCTAAGGGTGCCACTCCTGTTATCAATAAGCTACAAGTTTCATGTCTGTTCTTATTCCAAGGGAGAGGGCAAGAGCCTGTGAGGCACCACAGAAATGGCTGTTGTGGAGGCCACATTCCCGCCCACCAACCTCACCTTTGGCAACCAAAGCAGCTGCAATGTGCACAACCACCACTTCTCTACCAAAGTCACCTTCTCACTCTTCTACACCACCCTGCTGGTGTTTGGCGCCTGTGGGAATGTCCTGGCTCTCTGTATCACCTTCCAGAGCAGGAAGAAGAAACTCAACTCCACTGACCTTTACCTGGTGAACTTGGCCCTCTCCGATGCCCTCTTCACCCTGGCACTGCCAGGCAGGATTGCCTACTACATCCTGGAGTCTGATTGGCCCTTTGGGGACTGGTTCTGTCGGGCCACAGCTTTCATTTTCTACATGAACACCTATGTGAGCATCTACTTCATGACCTGTGTGAGTGTGGACCGCTACATTGCTGTGGTGCGCACCAGGCACCCCGGCAGGATTCGGAAGATGAGCCGTGCCAGGGGCATCTGTGTCCTCATCTGGTCCTTGGTGTTCCTGCAGACGGCGCCGCTGCTTCTGCGGCCCATGACACGGAGGATGGGGGACAAGCTGACGTGCATGGAGTACTTCAACTTCGAGGAGATTCCCAAGCTGCCCTACCTGCTCCTGGTGGCCTGCGTGCTTGGCTTCTTCCTGCCTGTTGGCATCATCTTGGTGTGCTATGTGAGGATCAACCTCAAACTCTGCCAGACAGCCAAGGAGAACCCACTGACGGTGAAGAACGGGCACCACCACCGGGCCTTCACTGTCATCCTGGTGGTGCTGCTGGCTGTCCTGCTCTGCTTCAGTCCCTACCACCTCAACATTGTCCAGTTCATGGTCAGGAAGATCCTCTACCAGCCATCCTGCCGTGAGCAGCAAGCCTTCAAGATGTCGCTGCAAGTCACTGTGGCATTCATGAACTTCAACTGCTGCATCGACCCCATCATCTACTTCTTCGCCTTCCGAGGCTACAAGAGGAGGCTGCTCCGCATCTTCAGGAACAGCGGCTCGCTGGCTACCTCCTCTACTGCCAAGACCCCCTCTGAGAGCAACAGCAACAGCCAGCCCCCTGGCTCCACCTCTGTCTAGCAGCACAACCCATTCCCTTTTGCTCTGGCCTATGGACCATCCCTGACAGCAGGAGCCAGAGTTGAGCTGCAGGACCAGCACCTTCAACAAGCTTCCTTGCTCCCGTGTCTAGAGCCAGGGGCTCCCACAAAGCCAACCTGTCTGGGACACAGCTCTGCCTGGCTCTGCACAGGCCTGTGCTCAGCACTGCTACACTTGCACCTGCCATCCTGGAGCACAGAGACAAATTTTCATCCCAGAGGCACAGAAGGCAACTAATGCAGCTGCTCTGGCTGGCAAACCCAGCTGGATGTTTCCCAGCACTGCGCTGCACCCCTTTCCCATGCCTGTCCCACATCCCCCATGGGTCTGGGGGCTGCTGGTAGCCACCATGGCCGTCCCTCTGTCTCCTTCCCTTGCACTGCCCCTGGAGCACTGGAGTAGCATCCCTGCAAGCCTCAGGGCAGCCTGCATGGAGCAGTCAGGCTCTGGGCACTTCAGAAGTCTCGGATGTTACTTCCATGCAGAAAATGGCCTGTAGCTCCTTTCTGCCACAAATAAACAGCACCTCTGCTCTCTCCCTGCTCAGCATCCCACTCCTGTACCTGGGCTCTGTGTGGGGTAAGCAGTAAGTGCGGGGCCTGTGGGAGCTGCTGGAAAAGCCCTTTCTTGAATGAGAGGGGGGAGGATGTGAATTTGTAGAGCTCCCGGGAGTGCTGCTGCCTGTATCCTCCCACTTGGCTGGCTGCTTCTTCCCCAGAGTGCTCTTCCTTACACCTGAGGGCACTGCAGTCACCCCAGGACCCACTGCTAGGAAGGGGATAGTGGGGATGGTCTGCCTCCCAGCTCAGCCCCACAGCTGCAAACCTGCCCTGGATGTACTCACTGGGGAAACCTTCCCACCACTCCTTAATTTGAAGGGAGTGGAGGAATAGGGACAAGAGGACGAGGACTAAGGGTGGCCTTATGTGACCTTGACTGACCTTTGCTTGAAGCCAGTGCCCTGACAAGTCCAAGAGCTTTGCTAAAAGCAGGTTAAGAGTGACTATTGCCAGAGTAAAAGGCGGAGCCCTGAGACATCAGGCTTCTGTCAAGGTTTGTACCTGTGAAACAAGGAGAAAGTTGGCAGGATCCTCCTTGGCTTTTTTCTGAAGTCACTGGACTACAAAAAAACCCCCCACACGTAGGATTTACAGTTTCTGGGATGTCTGGCCTTTTGTTTGAGGTTGGAAGGGACAGAGACATGCACAGAGACATAAAGAGGAAAAAAAAGCTGCTTTATTTTGCTGAAAAGTATACCTGAAGAAGTTTCATGAATGGACTTTTGATTAATACAAATAATTCTTTAAGGTAATATTATGCCTAAAAAGTTAATAATAGTCACATGCAGTCCTTTATTGTTTTAAATATGCATGAATGAGATTTTGGATGATGATGGTTTTATTTATGGTATAGGTAACTGTAGCATCCTGAAAGCTGACTAAGAGGGATGCCTAAAATAATTCAGGTGAAATGGAACTCCAGTACGTCCTTTCCAGAGACTATCTGAGCCCTCCTCAAAGCAGGTCTAACCTCAGTTCTGGCCTGCCGAGAGCCTTTGTCCTGAAAGGCATGGTACAACGGACAAGGAAGAGCTGGGATGTAATAGTATAAGGATATCAGTGCTCTGATATAAACATAACCTTGTTTGGTCCTCATTGGACTCCATTTTTCTCACAAGTATTTTACTAACAAAAGTACTTTCATCATCTTAGCACCAGTAGAAGCCTTTGGAGTAGGAAATAGGTGAACAGTTGTGTGCAGTGCTGCCAAATGCAGAAGGGATCCTGCCTCCTTCCTCTGGATGGATGGCAGCCTTGGGCCCTTTGCTTTTTAGAATACCCACGCAGGGACAGCAGGCAATTAGCTGGAGCTGAGGGAACATCCATGGGATGGAGAGGGAAGGGACTTGGGCAGAATGGGTCAGGAGGAGTCTGGGTAAAGGAGAACTCTAAGGAACTTGTATTGCCCAGACTAGCTTGCCCACCTGGGCTAGCTTGCTGGCTGCTTGAAAATGGAGCATTTCACTAAAATTGAAGACAAACCATTTTGTCTAGAGGCACAGCAACACTTTTTCTACTCTTCATAATTCACCTGCTCAATCCAAGCTCCTCACATGATGCTCACTGTGCCCCCTGCCCCAGCAGCTCCTGCCTTCTGCCACGCTTTGACTCGCCAGCAAACCCTTGGAATCAGAGAAGCACAGAATCCCAGAGTCATTTATGTTGGAAAAACCTCTGAGATCATTGAGTCCAACCATTAACTGAGCACTGCCAAGGCCACCACTAAACCACGCCCGTAAGTGCAATAGCTACATGTCTTTTAAATACCTCTCCACTGACTCTGCATGGCTGCTGCTCCTGCCTTGCCTCCAACTCTCCTGGGGTGCAAACCTCCCGCAGCTCCCCGGCTGCTGCCCAGGGCCAGGGTACCCGTGTCGGAGAGAGCCCAAAGGACGCAGTGCCCACCCCGACGATGCCACAGGGCGAGAGGGACAACACCGGTTCCTGCCGAAAGAGGGAGTCGAAACCTTTGTTCGGTGTTAAAGACACACGCACGGACCTAAGAAAATAATGACAGATGCAGCCAGTGCTCCCCCCACGCAACTGCTGCCCTACAGTAGGAACGTGACGCCTTTCACAAGCCGTGTGGTTGTGGATTATCTGGGAAGCAGGCGACAGCACACTGGGATCCAAAGGCATTCCATGCAGACTTAGTACTGCACAGTACACAGGTATTTCTTGCTGTTCTGCAGCCAATTGCTGCCACACGTTTCTCCTCTTTTCTAGGAAGAGAAAATTGCACTTTCATCTTAAGGCAGTGAGTATACTGTGGACACACAACATGTACAGGTAATACACATACAGATATAGGATATACTATATATGTATACTATATATTTACTATGCTCTATATACATGCTGGCTGCATCAAAAGAATGTCCTAGGCTGCATCAAAAGCAACATGGCCAGCAGGCCAAGGGAGGTGATTTTGTCGCTCT
The DNA here is from genome assembly GCF_001715985.3 of Manacus vitellinus. Lineage (NCBI taxonomy): Eukaryota > Metazoa > Chordata > Aves > Passeriformes > Pipridae > Manacus > Manacus vitellinus. The sequence goes on along the minus strand of NW_021940208.1, from coordinate 47,765,008 downwards.
ATTCCACTTTGGTGAGAGCCCACCTGGAGTACTGCATCCAGCTCTGGGGTCCCCAGTATAGCAAAGACATGGACCTATTGGATTAAGTCCAGAAGAGGGCCACGAAGATGACACAAGGTCTGAAGCACCTCTCTATGAAGACAGGATGAGAGAGATGGGGTTGTTCAGCCTGCAGAAGAATCCCTGGAGACCTTAAAGCAGCCTTCCAGTACCTGAACAATCCTGGAAAGCTAGGTACCTAAAGCATACAAGAAGGCTGGAGAGGGACTCTTGACAAGAGCATGTAGTGATAGGACAAGGGAGAATGGCTACAAACTGAAAGAGTGCAGGTTTAGTTAAGATATTAGGATGAAATTCTTTACTGTGAGGAGGGCGAGACACTGGAACAGGTGGCCCAGAGAAGCTGTGGATGTCTGACCCGTGGAAGTGTTCCAGGGCTGGTTGGATGGAGCTTTGAGATTGGTCTAGTGGAAGGAGTCCTTGCCCATGGCAGGGGGGTTGGACAGAGCTCAAACAGCATTGCTTTTTCCCTCAGCGGTGGTTCTCAACTTATGCTTTCAGCTAAAAGCAAAAATTTCCAAGAGAGCACTGGGGGACAACAGCTCCTGGTTGCAGTCACACATTATTTGCTAGTAAACTCCCTGTGCTGTGCAACACATCTCTTCAGTCTGTGCTCTAAATTGTCCTCAACTGAAGCTATTGTATTCACACATAATATTTGTAAGCCATCTTTGTATGCCAGTAAAATATTGTAATGTAAAAATGCACATATCTACTAAAAATAAAAGCTTCTTGTGACCAAGTAACAAGTCCTGGTGTGATTGATCAGGCCAGGTGATGTGGGCAACAATCTTCTTCTCAGAGGTGCACATGTGCCTCTCCCCTCCACAAGCAAGTGCTCAGAAGCAGCGAGGGGCAAGCACAAGCTCTCGATCCACCTCCTTTATGCAGGACACTTGTTTCAGCAGGAAGGTTGTGTGCTCTCATGCCACGGGGATTTATAAACTGCCTTCAGTGGGAAAAGCAGCATGACCTGTGAGGAGCTGTGTCCTTTCCAGAGGAGGTCTCTCCACAGCCGGGATGGGGTGCCAGGAGAAGTCAGGTTGGCAGGACTAACTGTGCTTTGAAAACCAGAAACACACACCAAGGTGGCTCCAGGGTTTGCATCACTGCCCAGTTGCTGAGATTACACTGTTTTCTCTCTTGCTACATGTACCACCTCCTGCAAAACTGACCAGATAAAATGGAAGGATTCCCCTATCGGACACCTCTGAAAAAAGAGTGGATTTTCAGTACAGAATTAGCCACAATATTGTGCATTTTCATTTTCTACGTGGAATCCTGTGAATTCTTTGAAAACTGAACTAAATGCAATGCGACATTCCATTCCCCTTCTCTTGGCAGGTCTTTTCTTTCCGTCCTCTGAGTTCTATCTTCTACTTTGCTCCTTTTCTGTAAACTCTGTGTTTTGCTCAGTTCCACATCCCTCATCTCCCTCGAGTCCTCTCCTTTGCTAAGGCTAACTCACACTTATGGTCCCTACTTATCTCCAGTCAAAAGGCCAGATCCTGCTTTCAGTTTGGCCACGATCCTGGAATTTTTCACCCATTTTTAAAGTATGTATATTCCTGCTTTCTCCATTGCAACCATTCAGGTTTAGAAACAGTCCCCTACAAACATGTGTCAGTCCAACTAACTTCTCCTTCCTCTTAAAACTCCCCTTTGGAAAACAAATGACAACAGCTGAACTACCAGTTAGTTGTGATTCCCACCAGTCACACACATTTGTCTGGTTGTACCATTCCTCTGCTCCCCTCACTGGTGTCTCATCTCCTATTTGTGTTGAACACTGTTGGTAGCACATACCTTCTTTGAGTTTCAGAGCGGACTTTCTGTGGTCAAAGCATCCCTTTATATGTGGAAACAGGAGGAACGTAATCCTACTAAAAATTGCACCAAATCCAGTATTTTTTAAGTAAATGCACACACACATTTTATATATCTAAATATGCATGCATGCATGTATATATATAAACACATATAGTATTTATGTGTTCACGTGACTCTCCTACCAAAATAGTGCTTATACTCATTTATATAAAATACTGATTACTGTGGCCACCCAGTTAAAGACAGCTAATCTCATTTAGGTTTTTGTTAAGGGAGAACACAAGCAAGAAATTAATTGCGCTCATGTATCCCTCTTACTAGTTCAAATGAATGCTGTGCTTTTATTTATCCTCAAACAGATGCAGTTTCCCCCCCGATGTGGGGGTTGTAGCTCCATGTGTTTTCAGAGCTGGGTGCCTTTGCAACTGCACATACACTCCAAATACACACGTCTGAGAGATGAGAGTCTTTGAATACAGACTTTTAATTTTCTTCAACAAACTCTTAACTCTTAGTTAAATTCATCAAACGAGTACATAAATATTTCTCACTTGTTCTCTGTATATATACATATGCATACACACATATATATGCATATATGTAATCATATATATATACACATACAAACATGAGAGCCAGAAACATTGCCCTTTGCCCAGTACATTGCAATATGTTTTTCTGGCTTGTTCTTCTGTTTCAGACAAAAATAATGAGACCTTTTCTCCACCACACGTTCAAGAAGGCACTGGTAAGCGCTAGACAGCACAGGCTGTGCATGAACCAGCTGCAACAGTCCCTGTGCTCGCTAAGTCACAGGCAACCTTTACTGCTTGTTTTGAGGGAGGAAAATGGTTCGGTAGGTATGGAGCCAAATCAGCCTACATCTTAGCAAGAAGCTGAGGCTTGAGAACCCGAACCTGGTGGCTTATCAGGCAGATTTCCACAAACACCAGGCTCACTGTGGGTGTATTTCAAAGTATTACATAACTGTCCAGGAAAGTCCCCAGTAAATTATTCCAGTGATGTCTCAAAAGACATTCCCAGTCTAGTAGAGGAATTTTAACAGCAGCAACTACTTTTATTTCAAAATACCAAATCTTGGCTTTACTAAAACCAGTGTGAATTTCCCATGTACTTAAAATCCTCTCCATAGAAAGGTATTCTGTCTTCTCTGGCTGCCAAAAAATACTGCTTGTGTCACACACAAAATAGAAACTATGCTATGAGATATTCAAAACTGTGCCAGACAAACACTACGTAGGTTGGGGAAAACATGCTCCTTGCATTCCCAGAAATGGTTCATGAAAGTTTCACCATCAAGTGGAAACCAAGTTTTTTTCCGGCTCTCATGTGTGCATCTCTCTTCTACGGTTCTTGCACGAAACAGGAACTGTGTTCAACAGCATCTGAGACCCTTCTTTTACCACTTCTTTTTTTTTTTTTTTTAATTGGAAATCACAACCCAGGAAGCATTTTGAGTACAACCTTTTCTCACAGAGGTCAAGGGGAGTTTTGAACTGACATCACCAAGACCTGCATTCTACCCCTTATGTTTGACCACGTTTTGCAAAATGCCCAGCAAAATTTTCCACACAACTGTGATATTTGGATATCCCCTGTACAGGCAACAGTAAAAGGATTTAGACTTGGAGAATATCCATTTACATACCCCAAGTGCCACTAAACATGTTTTAAAATTCCAAAGAATAAATGCTCTTTGTGCTTGTCCCTAGAACAGGGCAATGTCTGAAAGGGAACAGGTCATATTTAATTTATCCCGGGCTAGGTGGACTTTTTTCCTACAGATAAAATTTGATTTCTGAAGTAATTCATTAATCTTCAATGCTACTTTTTGATAAAATATTTGTGAAGGAAGAATCTGTATGTTTCAAAATTAAAACTTGTGCTTGTTTCAAAACATTTAACTAGTCTACACATACAAATTATCACAGCAATTATTTTTGTTACATGTGTCTTTTCCTTTCTAAGACAGAAAGTTTCCCAAGTTCTCTAGGTACAGAAATGCCCGTGGCCTATAAACATACAAAGCCTCAGCTTCATGCAAACAAAACCTCTCATTTAAAAACCAGACCCTGCCTAAATAATATGATCATAGCAACAAACCAAACCCTGAAGGACATTGATCAAAGCCCAGGAAAACACACAGTCATTCCAAAAAACCCTTACTTCATGCACTGGAAAATACCAAAAATTACATACAGGCACTGTGCTGAAAGCTGCAAAAATCTGACGCAATTTCTGGATAAGGACTTGTGTGCCTGAAAGACTTTTTTCAGTTTTATCATTTAATTAAAAAAGGAAAAGAAATCTGTCTCTCTCTCTCCCTAAATCTTGTCCTGTACGTTTTCCAGGCCAAGCAAGACCATGTAGATCTGTACTTTGGTACACACATGTTCATTTGGATTCCCAAACATCCTTCTCTTTCCCATATTCTTTCACCTCCTCCCCTTTGCACCTGCTATTGCCTTTTCGACTTTTTTATGACCTATATCTTATTCTAAATGTATGTATGTATTAAATATGCCTGTGTGTATAAAAATGGACACATATACACATGCTATACAAACACAAGTACACACAGAAACATGTTAAATGCTTAAGATACAGGTGTAGATTGGTTTCATGGAGTTGCAGTCCGGAGCCTTGTATTCTTTCAGCTTGGCTTTATAGAGATGCTCCCTCCTCTCCACGCCACCTCCTGCAACTCCTAAGGTGCTAATACTGAGCACTTCCAAGAGACAAGCCAAGTAAGCTGATTTATCAATCTAAACTTCAAACCCAGTATTGTATGAGCTTGGCATTACTGTCCTGTTACCTCCTGTACCAACCTGAATCACCCCTGGGGTTAATATTCCAGCCTCTGGTCAACACTAAGTTCCTCCAGACAGTGAGGATTCAGCAAATGCAAGGGTTATCCTCATCTCTGACACCAGAAAACTAGAACTATATATATAAAACTTAGCTTTTTATCACTGTCTTTTAAGATAGTACACAGCCAGCTGACAAAAAAAGAAAGCAGCACGTAGGACACAGCATACATCCATTGTTACAGAATTCCTCTCTGAATTAGCCATGGAAGTCATTCAAGTCATTCCAGTTCTGATCTTATTGCATCATTCGATTCACCTTTATTGCTTCCAGTGAGTATCTTCATGACCCGTATCTGAACAGCAATTCACTCAGTTTGTAAAGATTCAAATTTACAGTGGTCACTTACCATACCTTGCCATACAGACATGAATTTTCTCTCATCCTATCTGTGTATTATGTGCTGAATGACAACTTTTATTTAAAAAGAAATTTGAGAAATGAAATATTACAGGCATTAATAAAACTTTGCAAAGAATGACATAATAGTCCCATAACCCTTTACTGAGTTGAAAGTGAAGTGACCTTCAAACCTCTTATTACTGTAATAAAAAATCAAGTACTGTAAAATAACATGTAAGCTAGAGAAATTAGACTTGTAAGTGAAGAAAATACGATTTTTCTTGATAGATAAATCTAGTTGTTGTAGTTGCTGGCGCCTCTTTTCCCAGTCATTAAGTCTGATAACATGTCTAACAAGGATTTACAAGAAAAAACCCACCTATTTTATTTTAAAAATAAATTTAGGTGATATCCAGTAACAAGTAGAAACTAAAGTTACTTTTAAAAGGATAGCCAGACTAGAAATCACCAAGTGATCTGAAGGCTTGGGAACAGTTCACATCATTTCTTAACATCGCTTTGAGTCACCAGTCACGCGGAGCCAGTTTCTCTCTCCCGACGCCCCCGTGGGGCCGACCTTGGTGACTCTGCCCAGCAGGTGGCTTTGATCCTCTTCCAGGCATTTACAAACTCATCGAGTGAAGTTCCTTCACACAGAAAACCATCAGTGCTGCAGTAGAAAATTAGTGGCTACATTTAAGTCATTATTTGAAGCCCTCAGAGCTTCTAGGGCATCTCCTCTGGAAAATCCCATTTCCATAAGCCGTGCAACCTGGAAAAGAAATACTGCTTTAAAACCAGAATTTTATTCACACTGTGTGCACATTAGTCACGTTAAAATTGTGTCAGAAATCCCTTTTCACTGATAAAAGATTTATCTGAGACAGCATGCTTCAAAACACTGCCACAGAGATGACCACTTTATGATACTTTATTCAAAACTGATTGCAGAAAATGCCACACCTGCATTTTCCTAGTTGGTGCAGTTTTGAAAGAAGAGTAAAATCCAAAGTGTGGTACCACACATGACAGCTACAGTCTGACCTGCTTGCTGCTCTCAACAAGAGCAGGATCTCAAGAAAACAACACTGACCAAGAGACAGAATTTTACAGCAGATGCGAAAACCTATCCAGATACCCTCAGCTCTACTATCCTTGAAAAGACACAGTTCTCCAGAGGGCATTAAAAAAACCTCAGAACTATTCATTCTAGGTGTTTTGGTTTTTTTTTTATAAACCTTCAAGTTAGCTCTAAAATAGAGGCAGTACAATGCTTAAATGGGTTTAGTAAAATTCTTTTAAGGCATCTACATGTACTCAAAAAAGAACTTTTTAGCAAAAGACTTCTACAAAACAAAAGTCAAGATATCTGATGGAAGAATTACATGGAAAAGTGCACATTAATACAGTGATTTGGGTAATCAAGAACCACTTGACCATCCCTCTTTATAATACCATGTACTTGACACCTAATCTTTGTGCTTTGTGCTAACAGATATGCAAATCACCCCATGTGAAAAGCAATGTATGCATAATCAAATTTAATTTATAGTTACATTCCAATCTGAAGTACATTTAAAATCTACAATTCTCACTTTGGTATGACAATATTCACTTTTATAATTAATCTTCCAGAAAGTGGAAAAACGAGGTGTGGAGAGGCAGGGAGTGACACGTAAAATTAGCTGTGGCCACTGGCAGCATAAAGCATTCCTCATCCTGCTTCAAATGGCCTTGTGACCAGACACCATAGCTCCTGAACCTGGGCTACAGGAGCTGTCAGAGAGCTACCACTGTTCCTCCTCTGCCTGTAGGAGCCCGCAGCAGCAGAGTGGAGCCAAGCAGGAATGCAGCAGAGGCTGTTTACATCTCGGGAGGAATATTCCCAGAGTGCAAGAGTAATGTGCAGCACTAGTATTGAAAGTATTCTAACTGCCCTTTAAAAGAAAAGTGCCATCAAAAGCAGCTTTTCTTTCCCCTAAGACACCTCCAGAACTTTCAGTATTTTTAATCATCTCTGCTTTGGTGACTTACTGAGAAATACACAACTGTCAAGTATGCCTAGAGGTGCAGGTCCTCCTGTTCTTAATATAAATACACCATGACAAAATGTTTGAGAATGGTTACCTTGGTTATCAGAACATCAACCTTAAAACCCAGTGTCAGTTTCTCACCTTCTTGTAGGGAGAGAAATGAATTGTTACTTTCAACACTTCTGCAACAATAGTTTAAATTCAAACTCAATTTCGTAACCTGCAACTTTCTAAAGTTTCCTCTGTCTGATTTTTCATGTAAGATTGTGTTTTTTATGAGAAAAAGGGCAGGCAGTGGAATAAAACCTAACCACAGAAATGTTTCAGAAGAAAGGCTTTTACTGCATTTGCCATGAATTCTAACCTTAAGAAGTGGTGGATGGAAGTGCAACTTCACCATTTAGAGATATATCCACTGAGCATCATGGGGAATAGTAACAAAAAAAAAAATCTCTTTTCATCTGAGTGTATTTTAATCACAGGAACTGAATCCAGCTCCAGGAAACAGAGATGTATAACTGGCAACGGTAATTCAAGGTGCTAAAAACCCACAAGTAATGCAGAAATTTTGGTACAAAAAGCATTGCAAATGCTCACAAACTTTAATCTGAGAAACAGATGAAACCCTTGCATTTTTGCCATTCTAAGATAACTTGTGTAGTTATTAGTACAATCCTGAGAAACCAAAGGTGCTTCAATGACTTTTTCTTTGCGGGGTAACCAGACAGCACTGCAAAATGACAGCAATCAGGTGGGCTCTACAACCTCAATGCATCAGAAAATATAAGTGTATATTGCTTTCATAAATCTAGGCCTAAAGGCTTTGGGTAAGAATCCAGCATAAGTCACACCAGTAACTAATTTATTAGTTCCAGCCCCAAAATAAAAGTTTCTATAAGCAGAATTTGTCAATAAAACAAATACATAAACCAACACATCAGGGAAATCTTTTGGTTCATCCCATACTGGCACTGAGTAGACTTTCAGGCCAGCCAAAACTAAATTTCTGGGGTTAGTCTCAGAAAGTGCTTTTTGGTGTGGAGTTTTTATTTTTATTTCTTTTTTTTGTTTGTTAGTTGAGGTTTGGGGTATTTTTTTTGTTGTTTTTGTTTGTTTGTTCGTTTGTTTGTTTCATTCTTTTTGGATGTAGCCCAGAAGGTTGGCAGTCAAAACCACCAGTGCAGGTAAAGTTTTGAACATTCTGAACATAATCTAACATTGAATCAAAACTAGAAATCAGATCATAGCAAAAATTTCTGTTTGGGACAAGCTCATTTTAAACTAACTAAAAATGACAGTGTGGTGCTAGCAAGTGTTGATTTATTATCCAAAAAAAAAAAAAAGTAAAAAGGGAAGGAAAAAGTTACCCTTGAAACTTAGTCTTGTTCAAGGGTAGCAAAGACCTTAGACTAAAAAATGGCCAATACAGCTAACTGCAGGCAGGCTACAACCTGGAGAACTTGATTGCAATAAACCCTGAATACAGGTATAAGACTAATCTTAAATTCTTAAATTTGCAAGTAAATAATGCTCTCTTTTGAGAGCAGAACTATCAACAAAAGTCTAGAATTCTAAACCTATATAGTCTGGCATTTTGTTTCAGAAAAACTAAAGTACTGAATTGGAAACTTAAGCTGGGGACTTCAACAAAGAAGATATGTACAAGACAAATAATGAAATCTAAGAGTCAGTCTTTCTTCTTTGAAACATTTATCAGATTTGATTAGTTTCCACTAGTGAAACCATCACATCTTTAAATACAAAATACAAGCAGTTACATATAAAAGTAGAAACTCCCAAGTTGCTCTGTAACTCTGGTCTGGATGGTAATGACAATGCGTTGTCTCTGTATTGTGACCATTACCCAATATTCTAATTTGTGCTGCTATGGAGAACATCTAAGAAACTGTGTAAACAGATGATAAAAAATTAGTGGAGTTAATTCCTAACCATTTTAATGCCATTTTAAAATAGAAAAGTGTTTACCTGCTCTTCAGAAACCTCAGTAGGTGGAGGTATGCCTTGTTCAGACGGGTGATGATCTTGATAATTTGCGTTATGTCTATGACGTAAAGGAGGAAACAGTCTGTTCCAGTTAATCATCCCACCCTGAAAGCAGACACTGCTGTCAGTCTTTGCAGAAAGAACTACAAATTTTTTAAACAAAAAGATCACCCATACCACCTAATATGAAAGGCAAATGTTAAAGCAAAGTACTTTATTTTAAACAACAAAAACTGCTGCAGTCTCTTAGGAAGCAAAAATTGGACTAGTTACTGCTTTGCTAGTTATTTGAAGTGATCACTGCAAACTACAGAAAAGTGCTAACAGAGGGAGGAAAGAATATTTCATATCCACTGGGACAGATCTAATTCAGTACAGTGCTAGACTTCTCAGGCTCAAAGATCATTGTCTTTACTGATAGGGATTTGCCTGGCAAGAGGTGCAACAGCAGGTCCTGCAAGTGCTTTGGAAGGCTGCTGCTAAAGGTACCCAGGGAAAAAGAGTGCAAGAAATAAGAGCGGGGAAAAAGCAAAAGGGGATTCTCAGTGCATCGACAAAACCACATCAGGAAACTCAGAGCTAAAACCCAGCCTTCAGGATAGCTGTGATTTTCATGCAAGTGATTGCTTCTGTGACAGCAATGCGATTTCCAGCCTCCCATACCACCTCACCTAACTTCCACGTATTAAATACCATTGCAAAATCTGGCTGTGTTCCAGTGCCAAAACATCTTGTAATTACATAGTAATAATACAAATACACAGCAGTAACACAGGTACGGTGTAAATCACAGAACTGAAACTTCCTCTTAATAACCAAGCTTGAAGTCTTGTAATAATAAGACATTTAGAATACAAAGCACAAATAATAAAGTACAAGCTTTATAATTGTCCAGAAACAATGAAACCTCATTTCACTAGCTTAAACAAACATTTTTGTAAGGGATTTTGTATCACACCAAAACCACAGATCCTGCAAGCAGGTAAGGTCAAACCCCAAATCTCTCCTTTCCATGCAGTTTGTTAAAACACCTTCTGCAGTTTGTGTTGTCCTTTTACTCCTCCCCTGCTCCCCCTGTTACTATGGAGATGATCTCCCTCCCTTTCTGTATATATAGGACATGGACTTCCTTCCTCTAGTTGCTCTATTTTAGTTCTATAATGTCATTTCTCAAAAGACCTTTCTCTTATGAGAGTTTTTTCTTTTCTTCTCTCACTGAGGGCTCTTCCTGCTTTTATGTACCCCTGGAGCATTAAATCCCCTCTGCTCCATCAGTCAGCTAAACTTGATTCTAAATCACAAAAAAAGTTAAATTATTTAGTTTTCCTGCCTTTTCCTTTGTTTCCTTCCTTTCTCTCCAGAGGATACCCAACCAGCCCAGATACCACAGGGGGCAGTAAAATTGCACACTTAAAAATGCATTTGGGGAGTCATGAGATTTGAAACACCAGCTTGTAAAGTGTTCTAGTCCCTTACGTACTAGGGTGCATTTTTCCCTGCGAAGATGTGCAATAGCTAGGAGTCATCACTCATTTTCAAGACATAGTTTCCACTGCTGGTGATTTTGAATTTAAAAATTATTATGTATCTACATTTCTATTTTCCATACTGTATAAAACATTTGCTTAACATTCATGAGGTTTTAACCAAAGGATTCTGTATAAGCCTGCCATTAGCCAAACAGCATAGCATAGTAAAAAGAAGAACTGGTTTGTAGTTTAAGCCCAAAGAGGGATATCAGACATTCTACTGACAGCACTGCACTACCCTGTGGTCTTGGGTAATCATGTCCTGTACTTCCCCATCTATAATTTCCCCTAACTCAGAATTATGTTGAGTTTTAATTCATCAACTTTGAATTTCTGAAAGTCTACTAAGCTTTATAGTTCATCAAGAGCACTGCACTAATGCTGCTTTGCATGTTTTTATTATTTAGAGAAGACCTGAGGAGAAGGAAGTAATACTGGAACAAGTAATTCACCTTAAACTGGTGAATTGAAAAATACTAACAGGACTATGACACATTCCTCTGAATCATCGTAAGTCATACAGAATAATGTGTATCAAATATAAAATCTACAATAAATGTATTAATTTACCGGTATTCCAGTGTATCTGAAGACTGATACCGAGCTGCCTATAACAGTTTGGTTTTGCATCCTCCCTGTCCTGTGCATTGTCACCTAATACTACAAAAGGACTTGTCTACTTTCTTATCTCAAACTTAGAATACATTTTAAATTAACATACACAGATTTCATTACTTCCAATAAAAACTGCAGATTCCTTACAAATGTAACTATTTAGTTTTGAAGGTTTACAGTAGATGCTTCAATAAACTACAAATGTTGAGTGATGCATTCAGAAGAGTTCCATGTGAAGACTGCTAACCCCTTCCCAGAAAAAACAAACTAGACAAATTATGTCAACATAGTTGTGAGAAGATCTTTTTTGGTTGCCCTCAGAATATTTCAATTACCTTTGAAAACTGACAAACTCTATCAGTTCTTAACTATATTAATGAGGGAAGAATATCTAACATTTAATGGTGTGTGGACATGGATGTTTAGGATTAATTGCAACACTGAGGTCCACTTCTCATCTGTGTATTACTTTAAACTGCGCCAAAACCAGGTACATTAGGTTTCTTTATCTTAACTGTAAAAAATTGTTTCCCTTCACAGTCTGGCCTCTAATTAGATGATGGACACACACAAAGTTAGGCTCAAAAGAGCAAGGATTCAAGGAACTGCAGCAGGAACTATGGATCTGGTACCGTGCTAACCCCATAAAGTAAAGGTATGGAAAAATTGGGAAGTGTTGCTAATGTTGTAGATCTGTAGGAGATGGAAAGCAAGGCTACAGATTTCCAGTGTGGATGGTTACTGTGCAAAGGCCTTCAGACAACCTTAACTATCACAGCAGAAATACATGAAGATCTGTGAATTTTAATCTGAGTCAAATCAAACACCAAATAATATCTTACACTAAGTAAATATCACAAATTCCAGTTAAAAAATGTGCAGGAGACTTCCAGACCAATACTCCACCTTGCCTCAGAGAAATTATTTTGCAGACTTCCCTTCATAATTTTATGAACAATTCTGTACTGCAGTGGTTTCACACTATACTAACATACTTGCAAGAAGTCAGAAAGATTTCACATAAGATAATCAATCTGATTAATTTATTTAAGCAAGGCTTCTAAATGCTCTGAGAGTCCCTACTGGGGAATCAGCACACAATATTTGTGCATTTCACAATATACTTGAACCTCAGCACCAAACAGCCCAGAAGAGCTCACACCAATCTCTTCACTCTCTGTTACCTTGCCTCAGGTAACAGAGCTCTCTGGAGTGATCCAAAACATTAAGCAGTGGGGATGCTCAAAGGTCCAGTATGTAAGTTCCCTTCCTGAGTAGCACCTTCAGTGACAAGTGTCTGCCAGTCTAATCCATTTAATGAAACACAGGCAGTTCTTCTGTGATTCTGGTTTGTTGGTTTGTTATAAAAAGAATTAAGTGTAACACTACATGGTTTTGGGGGCTGGGACTTACTATGACTCAGGACCACCAGGTAAGGAGGATCCATTAAACCTGTCACATCCAGTGCCGATTTCCACAACTGACAGACCGACTCAGGCTATCTTACACTTTGATTATCTCAGGCAATATTTTTCTTTGTCCTGAATTGTAGGTGTCAGGGAGCAGTGAGTGCAGGTGTACTACTTGAGAATGAGAAGCACTGAAAAAGTCAGTCTACGGACTATCACTCACAAAAACACTGCACAGAAATTGGTGCCTGGGCCCTTATTTCTGTTCGCAACATAGTCTTCAACATGTCATCAGGAAAAACACTTGACAAAAACACTGCTTCAGAAATTATTCAACTAGGATGACAGACACACTTAAAAAAAAGCCTATAAACTTTTCTCCCTCTCTTAATCCTACACTATAATTTTTTAACTATAGAAAAATTCAGTTTCCTTCTTTTAGCAGCATAAAGACTGGGTGAATTGGTTGATTGTAAATTCTCTGTTACTGCCTGATAGCAGACAAATATACCAAGGAAACCATTTTATTGGTCTCTAATAAATCACTACTAGAAGTGGATTAGGAGAACATTGGTGATGTTGGAACTTCCGTCACAGGAAGACAACAAACCGGTCACAAGTTTAGATGACCAAAGAATGAGATTTAAGAATGGACTGGATTAAGGGAATGGGAAAATTGCAGCTCTTCATCATAGAAAGGTTGTAAGGAAATGCCATACTGATGATGTATTCTTGGATAGCTGTCAAGGCTTTATGTACAGAAGCTGTGCCTTATGAGGTCACATCCTTGACGTCTTTTTTTGATTTGGGTTGCTGCTTTTTTTTAATGGTGCCTGGGTCAATTCTGTTTACAAGAAAGAAGTATCCTCCTTTCCTACAGAATAAGGAAGAACTATCTAGAGCTAGCAAATGTCTCTGATTGTACAGCCTGCTAAAACCCCAGTTATGCCATTTCTTTTCACATAATCTACGCCCTCTCTTTTTTGAAAAACAGCTCGACCCATTTCCCATGTACATACCTGCCATGGTATATTTTCTTATCCAAAGCTTGACAAATAAAAATGTTGTGTTATGGACAATTAACAAATATCCAGTTATGTAGGCTCTGGAGATGCATATATTTTAATTAATATTTCCAAAAAAAAAGAAAGAAAATGCTTTATAAAAGTCCTCTTGAAAGTGATGCATGTGGTTAAGACATTTTGATACTGTTATCTCATGTAGATGGTTAATGCCAACTTGCCATCTGTTTGCACAAACAGGAAGCACCTCTTGATATCTGTCCTGTTCACCTTTTCTTAACATAACAACCGCAGCAAAAGAAAAGAAAAAGGAAATTGCTTTGCATTTCACCTTTTAAAGTAACATTTTTAGAGTTTGCTACTCTGCATAGGAGCTATTACTTGGTATGGACATAAATATTGTCTTACTTCTTTCATCTAAAGCTTCGTTAAAAAAATGTACTGAAAGCAAGAAACACTTATTTACTGCTTTTCTGACATAAATTTTTCAACAATTTATTGACTCCAAAGTAAACATACTGATGATAGAAACAAAGAAAAAGCATAGCCATGAATGACATAATACCTGCTGCTCTAAACATTGTGCAAGAGATACCAATGGTAGAATTTCCAGGACACTTATTCAAAAGTCTAGTCTGTCTCTTTTTGTGAGGACAAAACTTTCTGGCTTCTTGAATGTTTTGTGTTTTGTTTCCCTCTTACTTTAATAACTTCCTTCTTTTGAAGGGGGGTAGAAATGTAACAGTGTTAGTGTTCTAAGCATTGTTCTTAATGATGGAAAGAATTCCAATTTTTCTGGAAATTTATCCTACAGACAAGGCTCTTTAGCCATGAGGCTCTGTCTCCAACTCTTAGTTGCTGCATCCTGAGCTTTGATGCCTGTAATTGTCCCTGAGGAGCTGATGTGTCACAGAAGTTCAGAAATCCACATGAGGTCTTTTCTGAAGCCTGATCACTATTTCCTTTGAAATCTGGAAGGAATAACTCAGTCTGGGCTCTGAAGCTGCCTGAGAGATAATGGAAGGGATTTCAGCACTGGCATGATACCTTCACAGTAACAGAAGCCAGAAATGCCAATGGGCAGGGCACATCTGCTCCTTGGAGGCAAGGAATGGCTGCCTCTTCTACTGCATTCAAGGAAGGCCTTCCAGACTGAATGCTATTGCATTCAAGAGTAGCGAACGCTTCCTGGCATAACTGTGCCAAGGGCTTGGAATTGTAGACTGCTGCTTGTCATGGCAGGAAGGTGTGCTGCTATTTGGCTTGGACACACAACTGCTGGCAGTAAGTGAAGAGCTATGTAGGTACCCCCAAAAACTAGCGGATAGCTCAGAACTCTGAAGAGTCAGACTACTCCATGTTTAACCTGGTACCGTAAGGGTCAGCACCTATTCTGTATTGAACTGTGCATCACAGTAACATTCACTTTTCACTCCTGCTGTGATGCAGTAATTCAGCCAGAATGTGATGGATCACTATGCCAAGAAGAGAGATATTTCATGGCAAGCAGAAATTGAAAGATGGCATTTTTGAGAACTGATGTTATTCATTCATCCTACATTAGGGAAGTGTTGATCAGGACTCTCAGACCTTCTCTGCAATAATATTTGGATTTGGAGCTTCGCTAAACAGTAGAGAAGGAAAGCACTTCCTTTTCCAAACTTCCCAGCTTCCCTTGCTTGTGTCAGCTATTCATCCAAACAGAGCTCTTGCTGGTGCTGTGACATCATAGGTATGGTCATGGTTACATCAGTTGAAAACATGCATCTGTGTCATCCTATTAGCAGTGGGGCTTGTCCATTTTTCCACAGAAATCCCAGATATATATTGAAAAGTAAGTTCCCATTATTATGTATTAATCTTTGTAAGTGAGTGAAGCTGATCATAACCATCAGTTGAGCATAACCACCAGCTGAATTTTAAAGCAATGACATGATTTGGAGCTGTTCTTCCATTTGACATTCAATTGCTGAGTGAGACAATCAGGTGTGTGTGTGGGGGGGTTGTGCCCAATGTTCAAAACTCTGAAGGTGGGTCCACCAGCATGAACATGGGGTCTATACTTGAGAAAATAACATTAGCTCCATTTTAAACATTTTGCACAAAACAGAGACAGTTCTACTTTAATGCATGGCTCTTCGGATGTCGACTGGTGACAGTGAACTGCTATTATTAATACATGACGATGAGAAGGATAACCCTTCATTCACCTCCTGTATACAAACCTTTTCAAAGAGTAATAAGGAATAAGTAGAGGCTGGAACCAAAGTGAGAAATCAGAGTTCCTAAATTGTTTTGATTTGACGAGCTAAGAGCACAGCTGGGACAGGTGAGCTGAACTGGCCAAAGGGATATTCCACACCATAGAACATCATGCTCAGATATAAACTGTGGGAGTTACCCAAAAGGAGGGTCGATCTGGATTTGGGAACAGGGTCTGGCATCTGTCAGCGAGTAGTAAGCAATTGTATTGTGCATCACTTCTTTGGTTTTTTTTCTTTCTTTTTATTATCATTATAATTACTTATTATTATTATATTTTACTTTGTTTCAATTATTAAACTGCTCTTATCTCAACCTACTTTTCATTCTCCTCCCATTCCTCCAGGGTGGCAGTGCGGAGGTGAGTGAGCGGTTGTGGGAGCTTAGTTGCTGTCTGGACTAAAACCACAACAGTAGCACATTAAGACACAATGAGTGAACCCAGCTTGCAGTTGTTATGTGCTAATATCAGAGTTCAAATCAGAAAACCTGAATACTAAGGCGGATCACTTACTATCTGAACCACAGACTTTTTATTTACTATACGATACGGAAAACGGCACTAAGAAGAAATGGCACATCAAGACTCTCTCAGTGCAGACTGGAAAGAAAACAGAAGCAGGCCTGGAATCCAATAACCAACCACTCCCCAAAATGGATGCTTTATTTATCCCACATTCACTGGAAATGAAAGGACAGGTACAGCTGAAAAGAAACTTGCCTTCTAGAAGCTAGACTTGACCAGACAACAGTGAATTAAATACTCTGGAAATGCCTGGGGATTTGTACCCCATGAATTTTTTTATAAGAAACTGCTGCAAATTAAATTGCCAGAGGAAGAGAATGTAGATCAATCACACAGGAGAATAAAAATATTTTATTTCTCAAAAAAATTTATTTGCTTTGAAATAAAACAGCACTTTGCTTTAGGAAGTTGCCCAACCACTGTTTCTCTAGGGAAACCGATTATGAATACTAAACAAATTGAAAGGCTATAGCTCAGTCAGACAGAAAGAAAATTCCATAATTCCAGTCCAAGAAAAAAAAGGATTGTTCATGTGTGAGTGGGGTGCTATTGAGGAGTAGGAATTAGAGAAAGTTAGCCTTGTGATTGTGACAGGTGGCTGTTAATGAGACATTCAGCTTACTCTAGTAGTACCACTAGTGTCTGTCAGGTTGTGGAATTGCCAACTTCCATAAAAAAACCAGAAACCTGAAGTTTCGGTGGTAGTTTGTAGAGGAAATAATCATAGACTATTCATTACCTGTGTGGGCACCCTGGAAATTCAACATTTTTAATTTCACAGCTAGAATCCATGAAAAAAGTTACTCAGAAAAGTAAAACAGAAATGTCTAAATAGCAGTGGGTTATCAGTTGCTGCAAATACATTATTGAAATACAACAGTAAAAAAAACAAAATTCAGACATGCCAACATCAGCGGTATATGCAGTTTTTACACCCAAAAACCTCTTGAAATAAATTCAAGTTTATTTTCATCACAAAGAAAACATTGTTAAACAATTAGAGAGAATAATCAAGATTGGAAAATGCCAGAAGAGTGCAAAAAAGCAAAGGACGAGTTAAAGACACAGATCTGAAGGAAAAGATACTGTTTTCTCTACAAAAAGGGAAGGTGTCTGTTATTTCAAAAAAGGCTTGGAGTATGTCCACACATGTAAACTGGCATGCAGAGGAAGGGGAGAATGATGGAATACTGGATCTAAATTTAGCCACAATTATTACTGCTGCAGCATACACTTCATTCATGGGCTGAAACAAACCCCCAAATCACTCATCGGTCAATTAAATTCTTTAAAAATACAATGACAAATCTTATACACACACATCTCAGGAGTGTACAGCACAAAGAACTTTTTTTATCCTATTGGTACCCTACATACCATTGTCTTTCGAATCTATGGAAGGGTTGCTAAAGACAGTTTCTATTCCATTATGTCACAAAATCCCAAAAAAGCCTCAGGTAACATAGACTGGTTGGAATGGAAACCTAATTAGAGAAAAAAACTTTGTGTGACACTTGGCTGAAAGTCTCATCCATTTATTCAGGTAAAGCAGTCAGGTAGTCTCCTTCCTGACAATGACACATACATTTGTGGAACAAAATGAACAAGCTGTTTCCATCCAAAGTCCTGGCTGTGAGAGGAAGGGCTTTTATGGACCTAGCAGTGCATAAAGGTTGCAGAAGGTCTTCATGGTTCAAAATATCTGTTTGAAGGACTTGTTAGTACTCAAACTTGTGAAGTTACTGAAGAAGACTTCACTAAAGTGCCATCTCAGTGCCAGCAGGAGAGCCAAGGAATATGCTTGGGTCTGGTTCTTACACTTCTTTGAGAAAACAGAATTGGACTGTCTGGGAGTATATTGACTGAGGGATTTTTTCCTACCATCATGAATGAGGATAATATTCCTGAGAAAGAATTCTTGTGCCAGGAAAATCTTTGCTCCATTAATCTATTTTTTTTTTCCCAAGGTCAGGAGTTTATTGCTTAGATATAAGCAGGATGTAAACTGACAATCTAGCCTCACAGTCCTTAGTTGACCAAATACAAAACTTGCAAATTTCTCAGGATATGAGACTCCCTATAAGACACTCAGTTTGCCTACCCACAGAGCATCTCTCCCATGTCCCAGGAGAAAGACATCTAATGAATGAACAATTAGAGGAAGTCCCTTTGTTATAGAAGTCTGGTCTTTGCAAGCAGTAGAATCTCATATAGAGATGCCATGTGATATGAATCAAAGGAGAGTCTGGTCTCACTGAAAATTAATGGCAGTTAGAAGAGAAGAACAACATAAGCTTAAAGTGGAGGACAGGGTAGAAAGAGAGGTAGTAAAATGAAGATTTTCATGTGTGGTTGTAGGCTTATTGTACAGTCTGGAGCAACCTCGTAAAGTTCTTCTCTCATCCAAAACACTTAAGAGAAGCCAAGATGTAGGCAATATCGTGTCCTAACATGCTCAGCATGAATAAAGGAATAAATGCTCTGTGGATACAAAAAACATTTTTTCAAGATGAAGGGACTGAAGTTCATACACCACCCCTCCCAAATGGGCACAAGGATAAGTGCTCAAAGCAG
This sequence comes from Manacus vitellinus, assembly GCF_001715985.3. NCBI lineage: Eukaryota > Metazoa > Chordata > Aves > Passeriformes > Pipridae > Manacus > Manacus vitellinus. The sequence continues at coordinate 47,745,913 of NW_021940208.1, read as the reverse complement.
CTGTACTTAGTGCCAACAGAAGGCACTGACCATCTTTCTGCAACTTTCCACCACCTTCCACATATATGTCTTTAGTGACAACAGTGTTGTCAATAACAACTAGGCACGGAATCCTCCCTTATCTATTCCCAGTTTGGTTATCTGCCAGCCTCCCTCCATATTTCTCAATGGGAAGTGAAAGTCAGGCTGACTCCCTGCTACCCACACTGGTGCACAGATGCAGCACTTGCTTCCCTTTTCCCACCATGTCTTTTATCTGGGTTAGGTTACAGAAAGATAAACTTTCGAAAAATACTGGGAAATGAAAGAGATCAAGAAGTAGAAACATCAGGACTGAAGACCAAGATTTTTATCAATATTACAGTGTGAAATGGATAAAATAGCAAATGATTACTGGTGGTGTGACATGATGGGAGAGAACTTCCCAAGGACTTTGTATAGGAGCAAACACCAAATATGGGAAACAATGGAGATGAAGGTGAAGAGATGATGAAAATGTGGGAGGAAAATGGGACAGTAGGGAATGAAAATGTGAAAGCGATATGAAGGGGAAAAAGAGATCAGATAATGGGGAAAAATTAAAATACTATAAAGTATTTAAATTACAACATAGGATAGGCAAAGAGCATGAAGGAAAAGAACTAAGAAACTGAAGTTTTAAAAGCATTAACAAAATAGCAAGATGGTATTTTTTGAGGGAATTAATACATATGGCACACGTTTTATTCTGCTGCCTCTATAGGTGCATAGAGGTGAATTTCAGTAACTCTCCATTTGTGACAAGATCGTAATTTCTCAGCAATATCCACGGGAGAAAATAAAGAACAAAAAGTTTTCAAGATGCACACTACCATCTGTTTAAGGGCTGTATCCACAGCAACTAGAGACCAAGAAAAAAAAATCAGTCACCATGTAACCACACTCCCCTGAGAAACTAGCAACGAAACAGTTTCTAACAACACATTCAGACACAGTACCACTGAATATTTAAGAATTAAAATGAGATACATCAAGTAATGAAGTTGGTTCAAATTCTACCACATATTCAATCTACTTGTTAAAGTAATGGGTGTTTTGACAACCCAGCACTCACATACACAGCTCCATGCTTCAGGGTCCTCCAGACCACAACATTTCAGCTAGAGGAAGATTGGGAAAGGTAAAGCTCAAAAGAGCTGTTGGCAAAGAAATTCTGGGGTGCTTGTTATTTGCTTTTCCTATTTTGTAGAAAGTATCCAAAGTGAATTCTGCTTTGGATAAAAGGGCTCTGTGAACAGTAGGGGGAAAAAATTATTTACATCCCAGTATCTTCAGTATCTTGGAAGTACAGTATAAACAACTTATAAGAACCGCTTTTCACCCAGTCACCCAGTTTCTTTCCCTGTTCTAATTTTTTTTTAATTAAACTTTTTTTATGTTGTCTTGTCTTGTCACATTCTTCAGAATTTCTTGTAAAGACTTGAAGAATAAGCTTTCTACAAAAGGTATCTATTCAAAAGAGGGGCCTCCTTATGGCTGGAACAGAGTATGCTGACATTGCATAGACTACAGAGCACTCTTAAAACCACCAATCTTCTCCTTCCATAACACTACCAACACTCTGGGAAACTGCACTGCCTCTTTTCTCAAACAGATGAACCAAAGAGTAAATGAGTAGGAGGAATGAGCAGAGCACCTTCTCAAGGGGGAGCTAGACAAAATTGTTGCACTATGGCATGCAGAGGAAACTGGAAGTTCACTTCCCTCACCAAACCAAATGGAAAGCATGAGAGAAAATGCTACTTTGTCTCACCTATGGCGCACTACCTACAGACAACATAGTGTGACTTCAGAAATTCACACAACGTTTTCCTAGAATATAGTTCAAAGCCATATCTAATGACTGATATGTACTTCACAGCTTTTATTATTTTCAATTTCACAAAAAAGCTGCTTAAAACTGATCTGCATTCTTTATCAGCTTCACTCTCACAGGAAAAATTATCATCTAAATTCCATCCGTAACGTGATCTGTTCCACTCCACTGTCTTCAAATTACACATTTCCAAAACCTCTGAAGGTAAAAGAATTGCCCAAGTATAGCAATCCAGAAAATTATTGTCAATTTTTCAAATATTATTTTGAAAATGAAATTAGTCTGCTTTCCATTTTTACCACTACACCTCAACATTTGTGAACGATGCTTTTTGTGATTTAGTTGATGGCCAGTAAATTCTGTGAGTCATTAAAAAAAACCCGGCTGGTCAAAAGCTTTCATGACACACTTTTCTGAAGAGTCTCTCTGAAACATTCATACATTAATCCCATTGCCTTCTGATTGCTGGTTTCAAAGATTAGCAGTTAACTAAATTATCAGTTAACTAAATGCTGCTCTCAAGTTAAAGGCTAAATATGAAGGTAACTTGAAAAGTGTTTTGATAACTTGTAAAGGGAAGCATCATACTAATGTTCAAACAGCCTTCCTTCATTTTACGCAAACCCTCCACCTTTTTAAAGAATTCTATTTGAAGTCAAACATGAAAAGACGTTTCTCCACTTTCATTGTTCATTGCCTAAGGAAAGGACAAGATGAGAAGAAAATGTTATCAACTGTTCTTTCATAATTTACTGTTCTGAACTTATTTGCCACTTTTTGCAATTAAAGATACATTAGAAAGACCGTCCTTCGTAAATGGAAACGGCTTCTTTCTCCTATCTGAAAAAACCTGGCTGCACTCCTCCCAGCTGCTTGTAGCCCAACACACACTTCCAATTCATTTCCTATTACAAGGTCAACATTCAAGAATTGAGTAATTTCTAGTTCCAATCTTATGCTAAAACTGATTAATTTTCTTATGGGAATAGAGAAAAGTAGATCAGGAACTTTCTACCTGAGGAACAATTTCATCATACTGAAATGGAAAACAAGGAAAATAGAATGATATTATCAGAGATTAGAAACAAATATTCACACTCTAGCTGTTGGCCAAAGCTTTATGACATCATGCCTCTAATTCTGGCAATGCATTAAGGGTACCATGGCTATACCTACTTGCACGACACTATCTGGAACACAACAAGAACTTGCATATCAGTACAGAGCTGTGTTTCAGGCAAAGGAAACTCAGTAAAGACCTCAAATTGCTAGGCTGCAAGTAAATATATGTTCACATAGAGCAATGCAAGGCCCATGTTGTCTGCTAGTAACACATACATCTAAGATACAGGAAAAAGTGAATTGAGACACCTTCTATTTTGTTTCAATATCCAACAATGTAAAGTCTGAGAATATCTGCATTTGTTGGTTTGTCTACAACAGAGAAAATAAAAAGGCTCTGCTATTGTGTTTGATAAGGAAATAAACCAAGAGCATTAAACATGGCAAACAGAAAGTCCCTTGTGGTCTACCTCTGTAAGAAAGGTAGAGAATTTAATTTCTGCCCTTTCTTGAAAGAAATAACCTGTATACCTACAAACAGAGGAGTTCCATTGACAATTTTCAACCTCTCTGAAAACAATGCTAACAATACAGATACTCAGGAGAGTCAGAAGTATTTTGACTTCCCAAATTTATGCAGTGGCCCTTATTAAAGACTACCAAGAGGCAATCACTCTACCTTTCAGCCTCATTTCTGTTGAAAGAATGCCAGGAGTACTGATATCCCTACACGATTGTCTGACATTCTGCTTCTATCTTGTGAAGCAGTTTTAACACATAAAGCTACATAAACCACTTAAATGGCTATTAGCAGTACAACAGTATATGAAAGACTGATGGAGAAAAATAAAAAAAAAACATTATTTTTAAGAAACAGGAACCACACAAGATATATGAACCAAAACTGTATCTTTCTCATAACAATATAACCCTTAAAAAATGTATAGCAATACCTGCTGCTGTCTTTGCCGCCTCATTTGGGCAACCTGAGACATCATGATTTGACGATCCAGTAACTCCATTCTCTGCTGCCTCTGGATGTCAACTGTTGCTCCCATTCCCACTCGAACTTCATTTGTTGGTTCCGCAGATGAGAAGACTGGTTCAAGAGTCCAAGAAAATATCTTTGCTACCCATCTGGGTACACAAAGAATTCGATGAACTTTTAATATACTGCTATTGTAGCAAATCCCAGAAATCTAAAACCAAAAATGAAATGTTAAAAAAACCCTCAATACTAAAAAACTTAAATACACCAAATTTACTTTGTATTTGTCTGCAGGTAACAGTTGGTCTTTCTGTTTTTTAAAGCCCTTTTTACTGTATTTACCCAGAGTTCTCAGTCAAGAATCAGAGAACAAACAGGGGATTTCTTCACCTCTAACTTCCCCCTGCAGACTATTAGTTTTTTTAATCCATGTAGTGCATTGCCTGTGACTCATAAAGTTGCTTGGCGTTATTTTGTTTGTTTCAGAATTTAAGCCCAAACCAAGTGACCCTTTCTCAAACTGCTCACAAATTCAAATAAAAGTTTCATTTCTAGTAAAGGAATTGGTCAGGGTATGCTGCATGCTGACCTGAGAAGATTAAGGCTGCTTTTGAAGACACTGAAATGCTGTAAACACTCCTTCAAAAAAAAACAACCTCCCTTAAGGCTTTTGTTCCCAGCATCCAAGTCTTTCCTTCTAATAAAAATTAAAGCAAATCAGTGGATTTGAAGTTAAATCTAAGAGTATTCACAGACTTATTCCAAAAAAAGCTCTACTACCTTCTAGGAGAAAAAAAACAACAGGTTTAGAAACCAATTCATTAAAAACTGTGATATTGAAAAAGCCAGTTTTTGTGAGGCCCTTCTTCCACCTATAAGAAAAATACCCATTCTCTGTTTTGTGCTTGCCTTGAGGCTTGATTTTACTTCAGATTCAGCAGGAGCAAGAGAAATCCACGTGCCCCATAAATGATCTACAGTCATCACTCCACCATTAATCTGAATCCCGTTACGAAGCCCTAGCACTTGAGCCCATAGTGGTTTACGCCACATTTCAGTATTTGTGACAAGTTATTGTCTGTCATGCCACAAGAATTATGCTGTGACAGCAGAGTGAAATCAACAGGAAGAGATATGAACCTCAAAAAATCTGTAAACATACCCCAAAAATGGAATTATGCTAGAAGCAATGTAGAAACTCCACATCTGGAGTATTTATTTATTTGGGGCTATTTATTGTATCTCACTGACAGACATTTGTATAAACATACTAAATGCACTGTTTCATATATAAAGGGAAACAGCATAGGAAAATGCAACAAAGTTTGGAAGGGAAGATATTTTTCAGATTATTTACAAGGTTATCATTAATCATCCCATGAGATGATGAGACTTTTAGCAAAAACACATTCTGGTCTGGGAAACACTGATTTTTATTTTATTCTGCTTACATCCAACCCTGAGAGCAGTCATAAAATGAAACCTCAAACACAGGCTGCCACTCTAAAGTGAGAAATAAGAGTTTTAAACTACCCTTAACCCCTTCAATCTTTTTGTGTTATGAGAAATGAGATAAACGTGATGGGATAAGAGTAAGGCCATAATCACATCAGAAGGAAGGCTGCCTATAACATACAGGCAAAGGAAGGTCCTAGCTGGACTCCAGGAATGATAGGACGCTGGAACAGAAGCTTCTTCATGACCTCAGAAATTCTTTCCTCAGCTCTAGTGAAACTGTTCCAGATGGCTGTAAGCTCATGACTGAAACTCTCGCACATCAGCTGGAAACTAGGATACAACCATAATCACCAAAGAATAAGAGGAGGAAGATTCATATCACCTCTGCAATTCATCTGCTTTTGGTATGCAGTACTTGAGGTATAGTAAGAAGGTCCCTCAGAAGCTAACCACCTGGTCCTGAGAGGGTTATGTAGATAGGTTCCTCACCCAAGAAAACCTAGATTGTACAATGACCAGAAAGGTTATTTTTTGGGAGCAAGAATTACTGAACCAGGTTGCAAATATTACATATACACTTAATCTGATTCTTTCTTAGATGCAAAATGCACAAGCAGCACCAGGACCTACAAATTATCTTCCTTCCTTCTACCTTGTTAGTTGTAGGTAGTATTGTTAGGCTATGGAGCCAGGCCCCATTTTTGGTTCCAGAGATTCTGCATTCCTGATTGTACAGGTGTAACTAGGCAGGGAAAGAACTGCCACTCAGAATGCTTTGTCTAACATCACATCAGTATTCCCTCACTTCTTTCAAATGTCCCTCCCAAATTCTGATCTCTGCTTTTATCACCTACAGTCCTTTGTTAAGGTCTAAAGTTTTCAAGGCAACCTAAATCTTGAAGGAGTTCAAAAAGTCACAAGAAAAAAACAAAGCAAGTGGTGATAGGAAAATCTACATCTCCCTGAACGTATGACAAATTTTGACACGTGTCTGAACATATTAACCACAAACACAATCACTCTTTTAGCAACTCAAGATAGAAAATACAGCAAAGAGATAGCAGCAGCATGTCTTTAGTGTCAGTACTTTGGAACTTGTTTGCCTCAGAAGGGAAGGTGTACTGCAAGCACCAATTAGCTGCATCAGTAAAAGGTCCTCGTATTTTTCTGAGTAGAGATGGACAGTCACAGAATCATTCAGGTTAGAAAAGGCCTTTAGGATCATCAAGCCTGATCATTAGCCCAGCACTGCCAAGTCCACGGCTAAACCATGTCCTTAAGTGCTTCATCTACACCACTTTTAAACACCTTCAGGGACGGTGACTCAATCTCTTTCTGTCCTGGACAGCCTGCTCCAGTGCTTGGCAAACCTTTTAGTGAATAACTTTTTCCTAATATTAAATCTAAACCTCCTGTGGCATAACTTAAGGACACTTCCACTTGTCCTATCTGGGAAAAGAGATTGACCCTCACCTCATTACAACCTCCTTTTAGGTAGTTGTGGAGAGCAGCTCATTCCAGAGCACTTAATCAGAAAAAAAGGCTTTATAAGGTTAAAAGTTTATGGGCACTGCTAAAATGGAGAATGGCACTTAGTATCACATGTGAGACTCATATACACAATAACTCCTACCTGCCTTCAGAGATTGACTGAGGTCACTGGAGTAGAATGTCTGGTTTACAGCCAATGCACCAGTTGCACTGGGCTGTCTTCTCTCTCCTTACTGCTCCTCAACAGCAGACTAGTGTCTTGACCCCTCCTTGTCCTGTCTCTTAGACAGAAGCTCATTGCATAACCCAAACGTGTGGACTTCAGTGGTCACAGAGCAGGAAGTGAAGTCTGACAATATAAAGTTCACAATAAAGTCTAAAGTAAAAAGCACTTGGTCAAGGAACAAGACAAAAGTGTGTGGGACTAGCAGAAGAGAAGTGTATCTGCTACATATAGTTGCCAAGAAACTTACTGTGCACCTGTTCGGAGCAATCATGTGAGACTGCAATTCTTCACAAGTATAAACATATGGAAGGAGAGCACTGGCAATCCACCTTGTCATCTCCACATCTCTCAGAATGTCCTTCTCTCGCTCCCTCCCTTGATTTACTACTCCAAATATAAAGCTATTAGATGGAAGTATAGGAAACTTTAAAATGCTGTACTCAGTTTTAACAAATTTTCAAGTAGTTTTGCCTAGTGAGGAAGAGATACCTATTTGCATATTTCCAATAAACCCAGAATGGAGACATTTGCAGTTAAAATAGGTCTTGTGATTCAGTCTGGTTTGGTGTCATACTCTCATCTTAATGTCAAGTATTTCCAAAGAACTTCCGCTTTAGCTGGTTCATATGCAGAACTTCATAGATATCATTTAAAAAAACACAAGCTTTTAAAGCAACTTCTTACACCATCTTTGTTATTGATATTGAGTTAATTTCTAGTGCTTAAAAAAGCAAACCAACATTATTTATTCAATGAAGATGACCTCATATCCCAACTTCAGCACTTTACATCAGATTGAAGGGCTACTTTTCCCAAACAGAGGAGCTTCTACTGTATTTTAGCCTCTAAAAAGTCACCACAGAAGGACATTATGGTTATGTTCACACTGTTAGAATGGAGAATTTTTGGCTGGCATCATAAGATGCATCTTAGTTGTCTTCTGTTAGTCACACCATCATAACCTACAAACTCGTCTGTCATAACATACACGACACAATGCAAGCGGAGGAAATGAGAGTATGCTGGAAACTGTGGCACGGTGCAGAAAAAAGTGTGCTTATATTTTTTCAGTTTCTTAACACCACGGCTTAGCACTGGTCCTTCACACTAAGTTTCTTAACCTCCTCCCGCCCCTGTATAAAGCCCAACTTCTCCTCCCCTTCCCTCAAATCCTTCCAAAGTTGTACACTTTTTAGAAAAATGGAAGTAGCTGTAGTTTCACTGTTACACTAGGTAAACCAAACATGGAAGCTCTCTAGTATTTTACACAGCAAAGACACATATGCTCCACTACTAGCTGAGACATTTAAAATCACTGTACTTGATTAACACTAAAAAAGGAAATAAAACAGAAGAAAAAGTAGGCAGACTGGTGTAGAAAACTATGTTGAAATTATTTTGTCTAATAGTTAAAGCTTGACAACAAATACCCAATTACTTTGTTCTGAAAAATTTAAATATATTCATATGTATTTGAGACTTGGCTATTTTCAGATTTCAACAAACTGAAAGCAAATAGCAATTTTCTTAAGGTGAAGTGACATTTTTATACCTATTTTATCTGCTTAATCCTTGGTATGTTTCAAATTCTATACAACTAGAATCAAAGCATGGGGCTGGAGCTTGAGTCAAGATTCTGTATTTACCTTGATTAGAGAAACACATATATCAAACCAAGAGGGATCATGTGAAAACCACCCAACAAATAAAATGACTACACACATATTTTTAAGTTGTGTTACAGATGTAACACAACAGATTATTTTGTTCGGGTTTCCTTTGCAGAAATAGTTACAAATACTATAAACAGTCTTTTGCAATAATTAGCTTGAGAGAAAACTAAGATTATAATGGTTCTAAAGTAATTGTCTTCATTTTCATTCCCACTTGACTGGGCTTATGAATTTCCCAGGTACCTTGAAACTTTTTTCTTCAGAGTTCATCAATGCTCCCTTCCTTGGTCAGGTGCAATCACAATCAGCACTCAAACACTGTGTATACGCAAGTATGACTGTACTGCCATTTCAGCACATACAGCTATTCTTAACTTGTACTTGTGACCTAAGGACAGGTTCCCTTGGGTCTCTGCTAGCATTCTGCAGGTTATCATCATCATTTTGTTAAATAAATCTCTTTACATAAAAGATCATGATTTGATTAATCTGCCCCAATGTAGACATTTGTAATTTAAAAGCCTACTTATGAGCTGGTTATTTTAAGTTGGTTTCACAGCCAACAGAGAGAAATGGGCACTCTTAATATGTGACTTATCCTAAGGCAGTTGTCTCCAAAGTACACACAGCTGAATTACTGTCATGGATTCCCTCTCTGGTAACACTGCTGCCAAAAAAAAGTAAATCTTGATACAAGCAATCTGACTATTAATGAACCGGTTGGTACAGTTGACCAAGCAGACCAGATTTTGGACAAAGAAACTCTTCCTCAGATCTGAGAAGATTACAAGTGAAATACAAACTACTAACTAATATCCATTTTTCTACAGGATCTTAGAAGCCATGGATATAAAAGAGAAGGTATCTTATGACATATTATTACCTTCTCCTATCCTTTCTCGCTATTTTCTCGTTCTTTCAGAATTGGAAATATCTGCAACTCCCTCTTCCCATTGCAACTTCACTTTCATTCTAACATGCCCTGTATATTTGGTAAGTCAACTACATTTTTTTCTCAGATGCTTTAGCTGACATAGGAATAAGCACTAACAGCTTTATCAGTTGTCATGTGTTTATATATGGCCAATTTGACATGAGCAAGGTGTCTAAACACACTCTGCAAAGAAGATTAAATCAATACAGTCAGTAGAACATAGAGACACATATCTCAAACTAAGTCACCCACAGTCACTCAGCTGAATACTGAGCACTGTCCACCTGCAGGTATATCACCTTAGTTTTGGGTAGGATTCAGCACATCTGTTAGTGTACATATGGATATCTGCACCTGTCCTGAAGTTAGTAGGCAGACAGACAATGTTTCTTTTTCATTTTCTAATCTTTGTTATTCTATTGCTTCTCCATTTCTCATTTCAGGCTATGTACTTCACAAGTTATGCATTGCTGATGTTGCAGCTGGAGTCTGTGTTCAGTTCTGCGCTCCCTAGCGTAAGAGACATGGACTTGCTGGAGCAAATCCAGTGCAGGGCCACAAAGATGATCAAGGGACTGGAGCATCCTCTATATTAGGACAGGTTGAGAGAAGAGGGATTGGTTGGTCTGGAGAGGAAAAGGCTAAGGTGGATTTTATCAAAGTATATAAATGTCTGTAAGGAAACAAAGAAGAAGATGGATCCAGGCTCTGCTCAGTGGTGCCCAGTGACAGGATGGCAGGTGAAGGCACAAACTGAAATGTGGGAGGTTCCCTCTGAACATTGGGAAACACTTTTTCACTGAGAGGATGATCGAAAACTAGTACAAGTTGCCCAGGGAGGTGGTAGTTGCCATCCTTGGAGTTACTCAAAAGTCATCTGAACATGGTCCTGGGGTAAGCCACTCAGGGTGACCCTGGCCTGAGCAGGGAGGTTGGACCAGATGTTACCCTCAGTGATTCTGTGAACTGTCTGAGTACTTGGTCTTTGGTGGGTAGTTCTATCAGCAAAGGGGAATCACATCAGTTACACACAAAATAGTGTTTTTATTCAGGAAAGTACTTAAGCACAGGCAAACTTTTTAATAAGTGAGTAGTCTCACTCGTAATAGCAATACTACTGGTACAAATACTGTAACACCAACATCAAATACTCCAAAATTAACCCGATGTAACATTTAACTAACATTAACCTGAATCACCACTTATAATCACACAGTTACGAAGAGTTCAAGGAAGACTAAAGACCTTCATAAGACTAAATGCGGATGACTGAAGGATGTCCAGACTAACTGAAGGATGAAGGAGGATGCATGGCAGGACATGAATGTGGAGGTAACTGCATACATTAACAGAGTCTGACCAAAGATTCTCTTCGAGAAAGTACATATTTAATACTAATTTTAAGTATGTAAAAGGGATGATATTTTATGTGCAAATGCTGTACTGTGGGGTAATGCAAATGTTTCTGCATTCCCTCCAAAACATCTTTAAAACAACAAAGAATTCAGTATGAATTGTTCAAAATCACTTAAGAAAGATGTGGAAGAGGAAAAACAACAACAAGAAAATCAATGATTCTTAGGTCTGATCCAGTATTAACTACAAAATGTTATTTTTAAGACAAGAACTAAAAAAAAATTAAAGTCTGGTTTAATTATTTTGCTCCCCAGCTGAATCACATTTTATCCTATAAATGCCCATCCTAAAGAATAGGAATTCACTATACAAAAATACCTCAGCTGGATAAAGATCTGGATGGAGACAGCTCTTAACAAACAGAACTCAAAAGTACCATCCAAAGCACACTTGTGAATGTTTAACAACAGATATCTGTAGTTTATGTAAAACTAAGTTAGCAACTTCGAAATTATGAATAATAACTAATACACTAAAAAACTGGAACTGAAATTAAAACCATGCACTTGACACTGTCTGAACTTTCTATCTTAACCTTAAGCCATTAAAGTACATGCTCTAAATTGCAGATTCTCTATATCTTCCAATATCTAAACACATAAAGCACAACTGTTCATACCACCTGAGAAAAGTAAACCACAGTGTAGCATAGAAACAATGCAGAAGAGTGTTGCATTTGGCTTAGGGAAATTGCCAAGGCAAACGGGGTTTTAGAAACTTTTCAATTTCAGTTTCCTAAGGTTTGAACTGAACTCTACACAGATTCAAGGCAGCTCACAGGAGATTTGGTGTGTTTCAAATTTTGAGCTTTAGGCAATGCAGGTCATCTTGCAAACAAATAAAAAACTGACACTAGATAAGAAGAAAGAGGCTACAAGACTAAAGTCACAGAAAGGGCCTGAAATATACCTCTTCCTTATGAAATATAGCCTGAGCTACATGGTTAGCAAGACCTGTGGCATGTGATCTGTCTGATAACAACATTATTGTAATAAGTGGAGAGAACTGCATTTTCCAGTAGGACATATGTCTTTTGCTGGTCACTAACCTGAGCTTACTTCTTGAAGTAGACGTGCTCCAGCTATGACTCAGTGAGCCTTGACATGCCTCTTAAATTTCAATCCTACAAAAGTATAGCAAGGACAGATGTAAACTGGGAACCCAAAAGATTTTAAAGGGTTAGAAAAGAAAGGGAAAGAAAATCTATATATCCAATGAGACTTGGATATTATTTTCTAAGGTGTTTAGACTGTTTTAAAGAAAAAAAAATAGCTGCAAAACTGTTTGAGGCCTTCACTAAACTGAGTGATACGCATTCCATGGAAGCACTTCTGTAAACAACTGTTGAAAGGATTTCTTGCATCTCTAATATGAAGTTTCCTAATTTTATGGTATAAAAAAATCCTGCTGGAAGAAACAAATCTGGACTGTGTGTACCAAGTATGGTATATTTCTGGCAAAACAAATCACAAGAAATTAAATTAGTCTCATAAACTATAAGAACATTATAGATTACTGATTACATCGGATTTATGATGTCTACTTCTTAAACTCTCTTTCTTACAAATAAGCATCCTGTATTTAAACAGCATGTTTCACACAACATACTAGCGAGTGACATACAAAAAAACAATAACTGAGAGGTAGTCCAGTTTCACATGGACAGTAAAGAAGCTGCCTTTAAGAATGGATTCCTATGTTGATTCAAAACTAGAGATCTAGGAAGATATACCTCATCACAAAGACAGACAAAGTAGACCTTTTGTATTCCAATAACACAACATGGGTTGCAATCTCCACAACTGAGAACAATCCACTACAAATTTGTAGTTGAACTACAAATTGTCTAAAATTCCCTATCACCAGGCATATTACATCAATGCCTACCTGCAGACATAGACTCATACACACATGCAAACATATTTCTGTAATGACAGTATCACTTAAAGCCACTGAAAACAAGAACTCAAGGCAGTACAATTCCCAATTGCTCTATAGCCTGCCTGGAATTCACAGGAAAGTCTTAACAGCAGTAGTATGGATGAACAAAGAAAGAGTATCCAGTGCCACATCTTGCACCTGGTAAGATCCCGTGTAGTCTAAGAGTGTTCATTACGTGTTAAATATAAGTGGTGAGAATTTAAGTAAACCTAAACCACACAGTGAAGAGAAAGTGGAAACTGACAACAATTCAGAAATTGTGCTGGCACCGTCCATTTTAATTTTCCACATAAGCAGAACTGCAACAAAAGCTAAATTACAAGACAGCATCATAATACACTCCTAAGAGTGCATAAGTGATCTTCAGCACTAAAAATACAGTGAAGTGTCTAATAGGCAATGAACTAGTGACTAGACATCTCACCTACCTGACTTGGTGTCCATACACTTACTCAGCCTTTTTGTACAAATACATGAAAATTTGAATCCACAAAGATACAGTAACTTAGAAAAATGTCAAGAGTAATAAGAATTATAAAATACAGGTTGTTGGAATGACTTAACATTGATTTGACAATCTATTTATTTCTGTAATTGTACATATATGTATACTATCAAGTAACTACACTTGTAGTGCTAAAAGTCACCTTCACAGTGTTTCATATCCTTCTTCAGATTACTTATTATACTGTGAAGTTTATTTATTTATCAAATTTTCTCAAAAGATGCCAAATTTTAATTTCTAACAGAGGAGAAAAAGACTTTTAATTCACAGACGTGTGGCATATATGTTGTGCAAAAGAAATGGCTAGAATTCAGGACATGAACTTTTTTCCAAATTGTAGCACAAAGTGGTAGAGTGCAGCTCTCCACTTGCTGTGGAAAAAATAGAGACTGAAAACACATCATCACTGATGATGACTTAATTCATGCTGATTGAAGCAATATGAAAACTTCAAATTATTTTTTAGCCTTCCTTTGACATGGAGAAAGTAATTTAATCCTATGGATTTTTACCTAAGTAAAACATACTGTCAACCTGCAATTAAAAAAAAAAGCTAATTTATGAAAAAGAATACTAAGAAAGTTGCATTATACGGCTGAACAAAAGTTTATATTAAAAGGGAATTAAAACAAGAACTGTATAATCTATTATGAAAAAATATTCGAGCTGTTCTTTATAAGTCTGTATAACTGATATACATACAGCTTCTGTCACCAGGAAACAGGGAATTAAAATGCCTTTCCATTTCTTTCCTTTCCTTCCCTCTCTAATGAACACCTGTTCAAAAGGAAGGGCTATTAAAAGAGCCAGAAGAGTAAAAGGAAGGGTAGTGTGTTTGGAGGAAGTCACAGATCCTTAGGTGGGCACAGAGGCTTGGGTTGATTTCCAGGAGAGATTTCTGGTTTGTCACTTGCACTGCTTTCATCAATATTTATTGTCAGATCAAATTACTGAACAGACTTCACTGTTTATTGCTCTGTCACTCCTCTTGTTAGTTATCCTGCAAACTCACAGCATATTTTGCAACAGTCAGTGCAAATGGTAAGGGATCAAACTACTGAGTTGCAGCAACAATATGTGAAGTGTCCAAAGTGTCCACAGGCATTTCACTCTGACCTCACTGCAAATTCAAATTAGTAGGTTCTAAACAGCAAGGCCCAACTTGAGTTCTTAAGATTTCATCAACTTAATAATGAGCTTCTTTGGAAGTTACTAACTCTCGCTGTTTGAAAAGGTTACAGTCTTTTGGGCCAAGAAATCAGAGTCTGAGCTCCTAATTTCTAAGTTTGTGTAATTTTAAAACAAGCTTATCAGTATCTAACAATCTGGAAAATTTAGTACAATCTGTTTTAGTACTAAGTGCCTTAGTACTAAGAACAGAATCAGAACGGAAAAACACAGATCACACCACCTTGACTGGTGTGAAGAAAGTGATTTTGCACCCTTACTGCTGTTGTCATAGTGAGAAACAGCTACACTACTCTTATTCTAGGAGAACAGCAAAGCATGAAAAATCCTCACAGTAAAGTTATTTAAAGCTGCTTTTTGGAATAAGGCTTGCTGAAAACTAAAAAAAAAAACAAAAAAAAAAACCGGGGTAAATATTTTTACCATTTCCTCAATAGTCTCATTTATAGTTGTGGGTCTAAAGCTATATCCAGGGCAGCTAAATTAATTTTAGACAGTCAGAGAGCAGTGGTACCCTGCAAATATTACCCAGCAATTTTGTTGTCTGTCAGTTTATCACCAGCTAGTCAGTGTTCTGCACCTTTGAAAGTTAAAGATGAAAACTTTCTACTTACCAATACAAAACGTTACTTAGTAGTTTCTGTTCTTTTTGAGTCCCAATATACTGTGCTAACTGCATACATAACAGACAGTTTTAAGCAAGACATGATTTTTAAAACAGTAAGACTTACCAATCCACTTAAGGCTAAAATCCAGATGTAGGAACCAGAGGTTAAGAGCTAGAAGACAAGAGTAGGGATTAAAATTTTTATTCTACAAAGCTGTTGCTATCAGAACTACTAAGTTGTAATATTGTATATAGGCTATGCACTCATCATGGTAATGGGAGACGTCAGACATTTACCTCTGTTAAAATTCAGTTTAACATTAAAAAAAGATGTATTCCAAACGTAGCAAAGGGGAAAAAACATAGGATCCAACAATTGTTCTCCTTCTACAGGACAATACATTTTATTTTCATATAGCTTACTAAGTATAACAGGATGTCAGTTATAGGCTGCACAGAAAAACAAGTCTAAAAGACAGACTGAAGCAACGGAAATGACTCAGCAGCAACAGGAGAAGAGTTCCAAGCAGGGCAGGCACTGCAAGTGAAGCTCTCAGATATGCAGTCACAGAGAGACTAAGCATGAGCATCAAAATAAAAAAAATAAAGTTCTCACCCAGTCACACACTCGCTGACATGAAATCACAGAAATAAACTGGAGTGCATTTTTTAAAAAAAATCCTGATAAGACAATAGGGCAGTGCATTGTTTCTAGGAAACTGTGTGATTGATCACATGGTTATTATCAACTGGAAAAATGGGCTGAAAATTAGACTGATACTGGTTACTAAAATAGTTCTGCATGATGCTGACTGAATCAAGAGAACACCTTCCCTCTAGACTTCTGACTACAGAAAGAGAGATAAGGGTAGAGTTTACAAACGAGGAGAAGGCAAATGAGACTTCCCTCAGCCTCTGTGTGATGGCAGCGACTGTTCTGTGAGCAGCAGGGAAAGATCCCGCAAAGATACGGGGGTTAGTAACAGCAGTGATCTGTACCAGAGGTGGTGCGTGTATGAAAGCAAAAGGCAAAGGACACGATGGAAAAGAGGTCAGACAATATCATGGCTTTCTCAAAGACCAGTAGCAGTATTGATGGGTTCAGAAGAAAAGAAACAAGATTTCTGAAAGATCAAGAGTAAGGTGCTGGAGCAGAAACTGAAGGAAACGAAAGGCTAAACAGCAAACAGGATGAATGAAACATTCATATGGAACACAAGTCAGTATTCTGAACCTGACCATTCATTCTAAAATACTCTCTACCACACTTCACATAACTATGGTGCTTTCCATTCCTAGTGCCAGAGCTACTTTTGAGTCCCCAGAATACATAAAAACGAGTCTAATTTCTCATAAGTTTGCACATCTCCTGTTTCATAATTCAGGTTGTGCCACGAGTGTCCATTCATTTCTAGGCTGCTGGGGATTTTTTTATTGGTTTTTGAACAACTACTGCCCTTCTATACCAAGTATCTATATTTTTCCAGTCATATTTCACAGAGTACTATCTGATATTGCTGTGCTCTATGTTACACTACTTTAAATTACCTGTCCCATGGTAATGCATGATACGCAAATAAAGTGAAATTCAGCCAAAACCTTGATTATTTACTAATAGTCTCACCACAGAAAAATATTGTGTTCTACAGCTTTGTTTGAGCTCTAATAAACAAGGGAAAAATAATCAAAATCAAGACCACAAGCAAACAAAAAAGGTGAAAGATACATATGCCTTACATCAGGTTCCGTTTTAATCTCTTTTCTCCTAGTTCATTTTGCTGACCAAAAAAAAAAAACAATTGAAGAATTGCCTATTATATTTTCCCATGTAAGACAATGTAAGGACAGAACACTTGCCCACCACCTCAGGACACGAGTAACACGTTTTTGTGTATTTTAGATGATGGGATAGTTAGTAACTAAATATATGTCAAATCATACATGCAGAAGCATCAAAATTCATAGACAAACATACAGAAATACTAACTACTACATTAGTAATTCATTAAAAGATGAACAAGCAAGTACACACCATACCTGTAAACCCAGTATGTAGACCAGAGATTTGTTTGTGATAGAAAAGTGGCCTAATACTTGTGTCACCTGCACTCTTGGAATGGAGGAATAAAATGGAACAAACAGTGCAAACACAGGACTCAAGCTGCAAAAAGAAAGATACAGATGGTTTTAAGAATGATACCAGCAACAGTAGTGTCAAACAATCAAAAGCAGTTAATTCTTAAGTATGCAACCTTGCAAACAAAGGTCTTCCTTGGGAATCAACAATTAGATACCTTGTGGCATTCAAGGAATGCATTAGCAAATAAGAACAAGTGACAGAGTATTTTATTTCAAAACGTTTAGGATTGGAGGCAGAAGAGAAGGCAACATTAGTCTAACAGCAGACTGTTTCTATAAAACACAGCACACAATAAGAACAGCGGTAATCTCCCGCATCAGAATAAAATCTCTGTGATTCAAATGGGCAAATGGTAAGGACTATACCTTTCCCAAACGGTTAAGGAAACCACTTCACCTATTAACCTAAGGTCCTGTTATTTACCCAGGCTTAAGGTGTTAGAGGATTGCCAATAGACTGCAGGATCCCAGATGGGAATATCGACAGATTGATTTAACTTCCCTTCGCCAGTGACTTACATGGTCCAACAAATAAAACTTCCTTTAGGGAAGTTATCTTAATCACAACACAAGAGGTTTATTAAGTTTCTAAACCATCATTGGAAGGAGTTTCATATACTTTCAGACTTCAAGCACTTTTTGCATGACCAGATGCCTAGACTGATCTTGTGAACAGTAACTAGTGCACTTCATTCAGACACCCAGATACAAAACCCATGTTCCTCACCATAAAACACCCAAAGGGATGAATATGGGAGATTCTAAGAGAAAAAGACTTCCTGGGATGGAGAAGGGGAAGGCACAAAGCTCACTTCAGGCAGACACAACTTGCTCCACTGGCAGAACTGTGATGGTGGGACCTTCAGGCAGCCAGATGCAGGCAGCAGGTAGGGGAGGCCATCAGCAAAGTGCACATCTGCCCCAGCTGAATCCTCAGCCATAGCTCTGTGCTGTCCTGTGTCCCACAGGTGTGGGATGCTCCATGGGGTAATTTTTCAGTGCTTATCAAAACTTTCAAGAATTGCAGTTTCTGTGGGCCTTTACAAGAAAGGGATCTTTTTGTACCCGGTGGGAATTCTGCAAACGGCACAAACCAGGACCTAAATAATTAGAAGTGTTCACTCAAAAATACATTTCCCTTCCAGAGGAAATACTGATAGGAGGAATATATGTGAAATGACAGACTGAATATTAAAACTTACATTTCCCGAATAACTGTCAAATGCAACACCTACAGATAAGAAAAAATAAACCCTCCCTCAAATATTATTTTTACTTCTTTAATGGGCTGTGGCTTAAAATAATTTCACTATAATTTTGTTTGTTATATTTCAAGTTCAGCTTACTTAAAAGCTTCTGAAGACTTAAATACAGTTCAATTATACATGCATTTTTAGTACCATCCATTTGACACTCAGTCAGATGCACTTGAACGTACACAGAATGCTAACTCAAGAACTACTGAAAAATGTTCAATTTTGCACATAATCCTTCTTATATAAACAAAACACACCTCTACAAATCCACACAACGCATTCTTGAAATAAATGTAGGAGCTGAAAGGCTATAAGAGAGCCACATGCAAAAATAATTTTTCATCAGAAGTTATTCCATTGCAGACAACATTAACTGAATAAATCAGGTTTTACAAGTGACGATGAAAGAAAAATGAAGAAAAAATTCAGAAAAGTAATGTTAAATTATTTCTTTCTACTCTGACCAAATGACCTGAGAGAATACCAAAACCGTTGTGTGCTTTTCAGGTTTAATTGCTCCTGTGATAAACAGTGACTCAGACACAGAGACTTCACATGCAAGAGTGCACTCAATCATAAGATGGGAAAGTACAAACAGGAATTTCCCAAGCTTGTGAGTTCATTTTAAAAAGAGATTTGAGAATGTTGATAGGTTCCTTAAATGTTAATATTCACCATTAATGCCAACAGAGTCCACAATAAGCAACACCCCAGTCCAGGGTAGTGATCTGTGTAATTCAAAGTCAAGTGTCTGATACTGCTCAGTACCCAAGAATCTAGAGGAAACCTAGTGATGGACCTTTCCTCCTAAAACACTAAGTTTGTAGGTACCACAAAGATATGCCCCTAAAGACATAAGTGTTTGTTTTTTAGACAGACTTTACATCTAATATAAATATTTGTTACACAAATATGCATTCAGGTATCTTTTTTAAAAACGTCAAAACTAGTGCCTTTTAAAATACTGCGTGAAAGTCATCTGTACAGGTAAATCCACTGTGTGAAAATTTATTCCAATTCATTTTAAACTTTTGCCCTCAACTTTTTTATATAATTCTGTACTTTGAAAATTTCCATTAATATTTTCTGTTGCCTTCAGAATTTTCAATGTATTATGTATGTCTTGTTTTACAATATCTATATGGGGATGCTGTTTATCCACAGCGGGTCTGCCAGAGATGTTATCCACATACAAATACTGGAATATGGCTGACAAAGTAAGGGGACAACAAAAGGATTTACAGAAAACATGGGTTCACTGTCTGGTGAAAAAAAGGACCCATTGACACAGGACATGAAAAAAGCCAATGCACTCCATGTCTTTTTTGCATCAGGTTTCACTGGTTAGTTTTGCCTTCGAGCCTTGCAGTTCCCTGAGCCTCCTATGGGACTGGAGCAACACCCGCTATACAAGAAAACATTTTGGAGGCTCTTGAGCCCAACTGCTCATACAGGAGCCCAAACGTCCAGATAAGACGTACCTCAGGGTTCTGAGGGAGGTGGCCAATGCTACACCACTGAAATATCATGGTGATCAGGGCAGGTTCCTGATGGCTGGAAAAAAGGAAATGTCACACCCATCTTCAAAGAGGGCAAGAAGAGGATTTAGATAGCTACAAGTCTTACCTCTATCCCTGGAAAAGTTACAGAGCAAATCTCCTAGAAGCTGTTGCCAGCCACATGATGAATGAGGAGGCTGCTAATATCCCATATGGATTTACCAAAGGTGACTCTGGTGCTGTGGACAAGGAAGGGGAAGATGGCAAATGCACACTCTGACTTTAGAGTGGCCTTTGACTTGGTCTCCTGCCCTTGAAATAAAACTGGGGAGATATGCAGTGTATAAGCAGATTCAAGGGAATCTGTCTGCACTGCTGGACTCAAAGGGTTCTGACCAGCAGCACAAACTTGAAGTGGCAGCCAGTTACTAGGAGTTTCCATCAGGGGATGAACACAATCCATAGTCTTTATTAAACAACATGGATGATGTGACAGAGGGCACTCTCAGCAAGCTAGTGAATGTCATCAAATTGGAGGGAGCAGTCAATACTTTGGTGAGCAGGACAGCATTCAGATATTCTTTGGTGAGCTGGAGAAATGGGATGACAGGAACCTTAGGGAGTTCAACAGGATGACAGGAACCTTAGGGAGTTCAACAGAAGCAACTGCAGAGTCTTCCACCTGGGCTGGAACGTCCTCATGAAACGGCATAGACTGGTTAGAAAACAGATTTGCAGACAAGGAGTTGGAGAATCCTTTGAATGTTAATCAGCAGCTTACCCTTGCAGGAAAGGACAACCACATACAGGGCAGCACAGTGTGTTATCATTAGGCCAAGAGAAGTGATTGCTCAGCACTTCTGAGCCTGAACCCGAATCACTGTGTCCACTTTTGGGCTCCATGCTTCAAGAAAGGTATTAATATACTGGACCAAGTCCATATGGGGACAATGACAGTCTGGTACTGTACCAGGCTGCCTGGAGCTAGAATCTCCATCCTCAGAGATACAGCCCGAACAGACAGCCCAAAATAACCTGTTCTTGTTGGACATGTTTTGAACCCAGAGTTGAACTAGATGACTGCCAGAGGTCCTGTCAAATCTAAGCTACTCTATTATTCTGTGAATAATCAAGCCTTGTTCCTGAAGCTCATAATCACTGGAGGAATTTCTGTTTCTGTATTTCTCTAGACAGGTACAAACATCCATCCATGTACTGTAATTAAAAGGACTGGTTCTTAACTCCTTTAGTTCTGTTAATTAGTTATTTGGTAACATATATCAGATTCAACATCTACAAGTGGAATACCCTGAAGGACTACTTCAGTTCTCTCTTTTCCTTCACTTCTCTCTTTTTCTCTTTCCTTTTCCCCTAATCTCTTTCAATCCTCTCTCCTCTACTTCCTCTCCTTTTGCAGAGACCTTCATCCCAGCCCTTTGTTCTTTATACTATGAGAAAATCAGGAACATCCCTTTCAGTGCCATGATGAACTTCTACTAGAAACTTGAGATGTCTGTGTGCAAAGAAGGGCCACAGACAGAAATACATGCTGACTCTAAACTAAGTTTATACCCATGTCATGTTTAGGAAGTTAATTTCAGTCATGTGGGTTGAAAATAAAATTTTTTAACCAAACAGAAAACTCTAAAATCTGAAAGACTGATTTCTAGAGTTTGAACACTCTATACAGATACCACGTCCATCACAAAGGTGTCCTGTAGTAGCAGGCTCTATGACCATTGTATCCTCATTTCGTGGCAAATGTCAATATTTGCAGTGAAACAGAAACACAGCAAACCAGATGGGAACATTCTACATCATATGAAGTGATCAGATTGGTTTTGCACAGAAAAAAAACACGACATGCAGAAACAATATCCTTGAAAAAAATAAACTCAGAGATGTAAAAATTACTGGTAGAGAAGAAAAAAATCTGGGGCAAGTACTTCTCATAAGAGAAACACTTAAAGTCTAAAAGGATGACTAGTAGATGCAGATTAAAATAAAATATTTAATATCAGTAAATATATGCACAAAGTAGAGAAAAAATAGTTCTAAAACGCAAGAACAGAGGGTCAGAAAGGTAAATGCTACTTCTGCAAAAAGTACTTGCTGTTGGCAATGGAAGTTCTGTGGGATTAAATTTGTAGAAATAACATGCTATTTTATTCCGAATGACTCACTACACTTACTAACTGTGGTGCTGTGTTTTTCTTCATTCAAGTTCTGCAAAAAAAAGCATTAAACTGACAAAATCATGACCACATATTTTTGGGGGGACTAAAAATATCACTTATAAAAACAGCTGCAGATAATACAGACAGGTAAACAGAGCACTTGCGATTCAAATTACTAAATTACTTCAGTAATCTCTGTTCCTACAGTCTGTCCAGACGCTGCCATATCACACTTAAGGTGCCAGCCTTTATTCTGAACATGTTAAATATTCTCAATAACATTCTTTAAAATTAAGTAACTCTGTTGAACGTGACCACCTTTTATAGTTGGGTTCCTCTGCCTGCTGGAGTCCAGGACTCAAAGGAACCATCTATTGCACCCAATCCTTTCACGACACATGAGCAGGACACCCCATTGCCTGAGGCCTCTCAATACAAGTAAAGCATTAGTCTGTGTTACCCAATACCCATCTAACTGCCAATATTTCACATGAAAGCAAGAAGAAAGCAGAGGAAAAAAAATAAAAAACTTGAAGTTGTGCATCTGGAGGGGAAAAGATCCTCCTGTCCATGAATCTCTCTAGAGAATCACTGCAACTTTGAGTTCATTAAAATATGAGACCAAGCAAGCAAGCAAGCAACACTTTACAATCCCCTCAAGAAAGAAGTCAGACATCTATCCTAAAAAAAGCTTTCGTTTTTAATGCCAAGACTATCCAACAATATATTCCATAAACTGCTCAGTTCCATGGTACTTGCCTTGCATGCCAAAAGCAAAACAGTAAGTGTTTGCACATATATGGCAAAACCAAATATATATCACACTTCCTAAGACACCACACATCCTCATTTAAATGTTCAAATCATGGGACAGTCAAACAGATATTGGAGAAACAGCAGCTGCATAAGAACAGAAAACAAACAGCTAGAAGAATAAACAGTGAGTGGAAGAAAGCAACCTGTACCATTTAGCTCAAGCAACTAACATAACAACATGTTAGGCTGGATTGGTAGCTAATACACCAGTATGACTCAAAGGGTACAATCTACTAATACACCAGTATGACTCAAAGGGTATTATCTACTACTGTATCTTAATCAAAGGAAGGCGATATTTTATCAGATCAGAGCAGGAAACATTGGTATTATTTTATAATGGTACCACTATCTTGAAATAAGCATTTGCTTTAATAAGAAGCTGTGGTACTAATGTCAGCCTTTGAGCTAAGACTACATGACTGTGTATCTTGAAATTTCCCACTTCTATAACGTATTTTTGGTGCTGGACAGGGAACCACACTGTGGTATTATTTTGCGTACAAATGAAGCAAGTTCCCTGTGCAATTTCCCTTTAAACAGTCCTTAATGTTCATTACTTCATTTAAAGAGACTCTACTCTGTGACGAAACTGAATAATCAAAAAATTATTCAAAAACAAGAAAGGAAAACATCCATAATAAGACTGGTAAATTCTCCCACAGACTTTTTGAATCTGGTATTAGAAGATGAATGTTCTATTTAAAGAGTGAGGAGCTGAAAGCCCTACACTGAGCCCTTCAGCTCCCTGGCATCTAAGGGGAATCAAGTCATGTGTGCACTGGGAGTTCAACACCAGAAAAATCAGCGTATAGTGCCAACCAAATGCTCCAAGTAGGCACAAAAGTAGCTCTCAAGGTTCTGTGTTCTGCTACAGTAAAAACATTTCCCATAAGACAAAGTGCATTTAGTAAAGTTTAACTTTGTCCTTAGATCTGCATTTACTGTAGGCTTTCTGATGAGATGGACACATTAGCTGAGATCATCTCTCTGCACACTTCCATCACTACAACATCAGCCAAGGCTTGTGCTGTGAACACAGCCCTGACATTACCAAAGAGGTAACCCACTCTCTGCATGTGTTGGACCTGCCAAAAATAGCCTCATCATGCCTACTTGTTGGTTCTTTAAAAATCAGGCTACTAAATGAGGTCATTTTAAAGATAAATAGTCCTTCATAGTCATGAATGATCAGTATCAGTTTTAAGGGAAAATCCCAGGTAACTCTCAACCACTGTCTCTAACAGCAAAGGACAGGATTTCCCATTTATCTCTGATCTCCAAAACCCTCTTAACCCTCTTAAACACACAAATCAATTCTTAGATCAATGTTCTTCACCCAGAAACAAGGTTATTTCAGGTAACAATGGGTTATCTCACAATTTGACATCTCATTCCTTTCCTACTCCCTAGCCACTCTTTCTTATCAACATTATTTTAGGGAAATCAGATTTGTGTTTAAGAAGTTTTTTATCTTTCATATATTTACCTTATGTGTATTATTATTATTATTATATTACTATTCCTGCTTAAAATGCAATAAACAGCTTACAAAGGCACATATTCTCATTAACCTCTCAAACCACCAGAGTTCTTCAACTCCCTCGTATATTTTCAAAGGGCATTTCTGTAAATCCTCATCATTATGATACCAAAACAGTGCTGGGAATGTACATGGGCGTTCGAGATGTCTGCTTTAATGCACCATTTCAGTATGTCTCACTTTTGAGGTTTCCTTGTGCTGCGTTATATCTGATCGGTAAGAAGCAGTTTTAAAGCATGTACTGATCAAACTAGAGTTTAAATTATTTTATTTTTAAATGCAGATGCATATAAACAAATTTTTTCACACATCACAGGTATTTTAGTTGGTCAGCAATTAAACAATCAACTTAAGTAAACCTCTGGGTAAAGTCCCTTCTATGAAAGTCAGTAATGCGTAACTTCAGGGGGGAGGCGGAAGTGTTGTTTCTAATTACTCTCTTTGAACAGACTAATTGTAAAAGGATCAAAAATAGATGCTTTCACATCCCATAAAAAAGTCGACAGCAAATCAAGACCAGTACACAAACAGGGTTTTTTTTTTTAAGCACTTGAAAAAAAACTACCCCTCCCACAAGAGAGACTCACGTAATCACTCTTGAGAACAATGTGCAAGGGTAAACTTTCGCAGTCAAGCCATCCTGTTAATGCCCTTAACTCCTCAGAAGATCCAAGAAGCTACAGAGATGTAAGTACAGAAAAGAATTAACTTTTTTCAATTTATTTTTTTTTCACTGAGCAACAGCAAACAATTCCAGAAATATTATTTGGTTTTTTTGTGTTATTATACTGGTAGGAGGGCTAAATGATCTTTGTATGGGAAAGGCTCATGGTAGAAATTCTCTGATATTTTATGTTCCCATATTAATCTGCTGCCAGTTAATTTCCATTTAAAATATCTGTTGATCCACAGCATCAACAAGTTATTTCAAGTCCTTTCTTAGAATACAGCCTTCTGACAATCACAGGGAAACATTTGATACTGCATTAACTTAGTCAATTTTTTTGGCAACACTAATTTAAATTATACTAATACAGAAATAACTACTGTACAAGTAGTAAGGAAAGCATTGCAACTCCTAAGTCATTCACTGAACCTCATGGAACTCTCCTAATAGTAAGAGAGAGCCTTTAAACAAATCAGTACTATAGTTCTGAATGCACAGCCTGCTCTTATCACATGCGCTCCTTCTGTAAGAAAACAGCCTTTATTACCAGCTCAGAAACTCCTCAGTCACTCTTCTCATGTCTAAGTATTGCAACAGCGTATTTTAAGAATTCAACGTTTTATGACCTAATTCCTCTTTTAACTTCTGGCATGCATTTCTTTCAAAGTTTTTAAAAAGGCATTCTTTTCCTGAATTGCAATCACCAAACATCTATCTCCTTAGTAGTGATTTTCATGCCACAAAGCTGAAGAAATATTACAAGTGATAAGATTTTTATTCACCTTCCCAATTAAAGAGGATCAATTTTTTCTACTATGCTGGCAAAACAAGACACACTGTTCAACAGCCAATAACTCAACTATCATTTATCTTAAAAAATAAGACAGTGTATGTGCATTTGGGCACAGAATACAAGACATCTGTCTAACATTTTCATGACTGCTCCTGAAGAGACAAGGGAATTGAATCCTCTCAGTTAGTCTTTAAGAGCTCAAATCTCGCCCCTTTCTGTTCAAAAGATTGAGAAGTATGTATAAATGTAAAGAATAATATATTTAAGCTACAGTTCAGAAGCTGTAATCCCTAGAATTAAAGACTGTACCTGTACAGGCTGCGTATCACTCAGATATAAAAGGTGTTCATATTTTCTAGTACTAAAATACAAATTCTCATTTGACCCCTTTTTTCTTCTGCTTGCAAGAATATAATTGTCAGTGGCTCACACTTTAGTTTATTTGCTATATTTTTAGGCTCTCTCCTTTTTACATTTAGTGTGCTTAAGTAAGTATAAACTGAAGAGAAGTTAATCATTTTAGCATCAGCACAGTTCTTCACATTAACATGTGGCAGAGATTATTTATGTTAGATAATTCTCACACTTCTCATAGGATAGATTACACCTAAGAGAGATCCAACAGATAGGAGCAAGATGTACACTTCAAATGATTTCCACTTTAACTAGTTATGCAGCATTTCAACTCAACTTCTTTATTTCCATCTCACTTACTGTAGCTTCTATTATTTTTGAGCACAAAATGTAACTGTCATACAACTTTGCAAAATCTATTGTAACAGACAAAAGCAGGACCAGAAAGATCCCACAGTGTTGTGCATCTGCATATTTTATTAAGCACTTAAAGAATATTATAATTCTTTATAGCCATTGTTAAGATAATTGGGATTCTCTGATATGTGGCTTACAAATTTGGCTTTACTATGCCAACAAATTTGGGTCTAACCAAAGAAGAATAAAAGTAGTAGCCTGGAAACTCTCTCATCAAAATTATCTTTGGGTTGTGAGTCGAGGACTCAGTCTTCAGGTCATTAGGCCTACTCATTTGCATTTAGAGCTTTTGAAAACTCAACAGCTTTTGAAAAAAGGTAAATTAACATAATGTACTAGAAGCATATGAGTGTTAAAGTGTTAGAAAGAAACAGGAAGCCTGTCTCTTGCCTCGGCTTTTATTAAACCACATGCAGTTCCCAAGCTGCCAGACCATACACCCTGATGTATGTACCTTAGGTGTATGTTCTTTCTATATTAACAAAGCATTCTACTATGCAACTTAGCATGCACACCTTTTAACACACATAACTTAGTTGAATCAAGCCTTTTTCTCAAACATCGAAACTGCTCTACAATAAAAAATCACTTGTATGGTAAATTAGAAATCCAAACAGTAAACATGACTGGTCAACAGAAAACAATTAATTTTGACATTAAGGAAAAAATTAAACCTACATAACCACAAGACTGTATATTTCCCACCTTCTACTGTTTTAAAACTCTGTAAGACTTATACAGCTAATAGCTCTAGAGGACTGTAAGCTCAGTAAATCTTCAAACCAGGCACTGCAGGGGAAGAGAAACCTCTTTCCCGACCATTCCTTTTAAATAATTTATACTCTTTATGCATAGATAAACAACATTATACCTCCAATACTGCTTGTTAAAGAAATATTGTCCATCCCATAGTGACTAAACCATACTATGTACAGAGCCATGAGAGATCTTCCTAATGAATTGCCGTGCCTTTCCAAGAATTTAATTAGTATCCCTCTTAAATTAGCTACTGGACAGATGGACCAGGGATTCATCTCCAATGAATGAAAACTATGAAAAGAGACAGAGAAATCACACATTAGACTACAATGTACAGTAAAAGCCTTCTACATGTTCCCTGTTCTGCTAAAAGACAGACAGTGCTCCTCCAGCAAAAGCAGGAGATGAGAACATCTTTCTTTTAGCACACAGAGAGAGCTTTGTACCACAGCCTGAATACAATTCAAACCCATGTAATCTAAGGTTGTAACAATCCAATTGCTGGTTCATACCTTAAGTCTATCCTTCATAACAGTTAAATGTATGCAACATTATGATACTACATATAAAGTTCATCAAACATGAACATGTCTATGATCCAGAGCTTTGGATTATGTAGTACTTCCAGACTGGAACCACCATTCTGTTTATCAAACACCTTTTGCTGTGGGGATTAAAGGTAAAACACACGTACAAACATTAAACAAATGACTAATGCCAGTCAAATGTTTTCACAGAACACCAATCTCCTAAAACAGCCTTTTTTTCTTCTTTGAAGAGATTACAAAATTGCTTTAGAAAGGCACCTGCACAGATTTCAGACATGCTAGATTTGGTAAGTAGCTTGCCATGGTACCATGATTTTTTTCCCCAGGTGGATACTATTGCTGAGAAACATCAAGAAAGTACATAGAATAGACTAGCAGCTGCCTAGCTAACAAATCTCATAAGGTAATTGGCTAAAGAAATTTGGTGGTCAGAAAGCAAACGCAATGCTAAGACTTGAAAATGGCAAATGAAACAAGAATAAAGAACAATCTGCACTGTTTGCAAGCCTGGGCATATTATTAAAATTAACTTTAAACTCTTCCAGGCATAAGGTCTTTCTGGGTAGAAGCAGAGAGCAATGACCATGCCCTTAGACTAGAGATATCCTAGGACACAGTGACTCCCGCATCACAGAGAACTAACTTCTCAAGCTCCCAGTGCAATGCTACACAACTCTATCTTGGATACATAAATAACTGAGCAGAGAAAGCAGGGACATACTGGTGAGGATGCTTCAGGTACACCAATACCAAGAGGCATCTGGAACCCCTTGTCCTGTGTGGGACAAATCTGGGGTTAGAATGGACATCACAGGATTATTTTGCCTTGTGGTGAAATATTTGAGAAGTTCACCTTGAATTGCCCAAACCATGAGATTGTGTAAAGGTAAAAAGACTCAACAAAAACAGCAATTGCAAATAAATTTTAGAGAAATTTAAGGAAGAGACACATACATTTTTTAACAGGGAGGTTGACTGACAAAGGACTAGAGTAACGAATGGCTAATTCACTTTTTTCAAGTTCTCCAAATCAAGACCAAACAGCATTTTAGAAAATGTGCTTTAAGTGAAAAGTTACTATAATCCATACAGAAATAACTAAAATAATAACATAACCTAGATTATACAGGTCACATTAAGGAAAAAAGTTATCTGTGTCACTGACTGTCTACAGACTCAGAAAACGTAAAACCTAAACAACGTTCTTTACCATACTGTATAAAGATAGGAATTTTAAGTACTTTATACCTTAAAATTTTGCATGCAACTCTAAGTCAAAAAAACCTGTGGCACTGTTTTCTAAAATCATTAATTTGGTAAGGTAAATTAATATTAAGTTTTTTCCAAGTATATACTTCAGAGCAGTATCATTAATAAACACAGAAAGCCACTGGAGGGGTATTTAATCCAGCAACTTAGAAGAGCAAAAATTTTGATAATGATTTGGTGCTTTTGGATCTGGGACAGTAAATGGCCATGTTCTCATAACATATTCAGGTACACAGCTCATTAAAATCAGTAAGAATTAAGTCCAGCTAGTCTGAGGTTTGCAGCAGTAAGGAGGCAACAGTCTCCATTTTTTCTACAAGAATGCAAAATGCACAAAAAGTATTTAAAATGTTCTCTTGTTAGATACATTCTGTGGAGGATGTCATATGTTGTATGTATAATAAGCTGATCACTAAGGAGTGGTACCAAGAAATAAAGAGCAACCTGACACAAGGAATAGGATTTAAAAAAAAATACCTTATCTTACTTAATAGTCTAGACACCTTTTAGGAAGAAAGTATTTTTTTAAATGGAGCCCTGTTCAAGATTGACAAGAAAAGGTGAAATACCTGCTGATGTGAATGGAGTTCATCCAACAACAATAAGAGTTCAGAAGTACAAAGAAGTTACCACTACTCAGGTGCTGGACATTAAGGTGTTAGATGGTAGCAACTTTATACCACAAACCAGATACCCTATCTCTCTGTATTTTCATTTTTTTAAAGAAATATATTCAGGTAATAATTCAGCACCTAGACACCATGGTGACTGCTCAAAAACACCCATACATACCTACAGGTAGAGAAAACACTAATACTCAACTAGAGCATTTCAAAACATGCTCCCTGCATTAAAAGTCAAAACATTTTGGGGATAACAGGGGATGACAAGGAACACTTTCTGCACCCAGGGCTGACTCCTATAGCAGGTAGAAGGGCCTGTCAAGGAGCACAGCTTAGCTGACGTGCATGCTGCCTTGGTCCTCCATCTTTCTTCTCATCTGCTTGTGGCCAGTTTGTCCTGTCATGGAACTGCTTCTCATGTATATCCATGCTAGCACCTTGGATAGACACAAACACTCTCTCAGCTAGGACTCCTTCTCAATACAGCCACGGTTATATGTGAGAATGAACATCCTATTTTGAGCAACAAGTTATAGACTAATTATTACATTAAAGATCTAACTTCATAGCACAAAATTAGGTGATTTTATGAAATCCTACTCGATGCAAAAAAAATATATATGACTGAAATGACAGATTTTTTCCTAAACTATAGTTAAATGGTTTTGTGTAATAGATATTCTATACTTTTACAAATGTTTATAGAAAGACATATGGATGGATGTGACCATTATGCAGACTATTTATGAAACAAAACTATTACAACTTTACAGTAAAAATAAAATTATGCAGTTAATATGCTGTAGTTAATTACTGCAATCAAACTGTTTATCATAAATCTTAGATTATTCTTCCTTACATATGCTGAAGAAATTGTTTTACCTAAATTTCAAGGAAGAGATGAGTAGAAGATAGATGTGATGCTGTGAGTGTGAACAAGTAATCAGAAGCATTTAAATATTACAAACAAAACAAAATACCTCACTGATCCATCCAGGTGCCTATACAAACCCCCACCAATTTAGGCCAAGAGCAGCCTGTTACACTTAGGTAAAACAAGAGCCATTTGACACACTTCTACAAGGGAGAAGATGAACAGGAGGAAAGCATACCAGAACCATCCTGAGGGTAATAACTACTACATTAATCAATCATCAAACACCAAAATACTGTGAACAATGCAGAATTAACCAACATAAAATTACAGACATTCTTAAACCTTCACTACAGCTGGAGTTGCTATTTACCAGTTTAATTCCCTTATTCAAACCACAAAACTCTCACTTCAGATTTGACATCCAACCCTGAATTCCCACCTCTCAACAGACAGTGCATACTTCATACTTCAGGGATATCTAAGAATCAGAATACTCTACATCTATCAGTCAGTAATCACTCATCTGTCTTCCCTCCTGTCTGTGGAACACAGTAGACACAGACTTAATATACAACCTGGATGTTAAACTCCTTCCTTAAATGGGTAATTTAACTCATTTACATATTTTAATACACATCATCCACTATCCACAGGTTTACTGTTTACAGAGAACCTTATGCACCCCTGCTAACCCTGCCAGAAGTCTGATCAGACAAGTTTATGATACAGTATGTGATGCAGGTACATTAACTGTGAACAACCTGAAAGAAGCAGGACAATCTCCTCAAAACATGAAAGAAGATACTAATCTTTTAATGTTTTGACAAGTCAATGAAAGGATAAGGAATACCTCCTAAAATGTGTAGCTTAAACCCCTTAAAACTGAGAGGTATTTTCCAGCAAGACTTTTTTAAGGTGCAACAGGCTACAGTAGTTTGTAGATATTGCCTGTTGAAAGACAGATCCTCAGAAATCCCCTAGATTTTAATTAAAGGTACCAGACAGACTTAAAATTCCAGTTGCAACAGCTGTCATCTCCAGATAGTATTCTGTGTTAAAGCAGAAGCAATCTTGTTTTGACTGCTTATTTAATCCATAAATGGTGCCTCTAAGAGGCACACTTTTGTAGAACAGCTGCTTAAGGAGTAACATTAGATGTCCCATCCTTTCTGACATTCATGCTTACACTATACAACTGCCAAGTAACAGAGAAATGTTTGCACTGAAATCAACATCAACAGGATGAGGTTCTTTTCATTTCTGAAATTCTGCTGGAGTATTTTTTAATATTACTAAGTCCCACAAATCACTGTCACTTTGCAGCTCTCCCATGCTACCTCTGACTGTACAGATGAAACAATTTCTAAAATCTACTCAATTGTCAATGTGTAAAATATTTCAGCTGGGTTACCTCTCTTTTGCAGCATCACTAAAGAGTGACTAAAGTAGTAGTCTTAAGAATTTACATATGTAACAATACTTAAATTAGATTCCAAAAGTCAATTCTTAAAACTAGTATTAAACAAGCTGAATTATTATGGTTGGAATCTATAATCTTAAAGGTCTTCTCCATCCTAAATGATTCTATGATTCTATTTTAATGCCAGTATGATAAGAATGCTAAAAGAAAGTGTTTCTCTAAGCAAGTTAAACCATCACAATGCAAATTGTTGGAAACAAAAACTCCCTAAAAATTAACTGAAACACATTTAAAAGATTTTGTCTGTTTGTCTGACCCTTGGGGACTTCATATGATCCTTTATCATGTGGTTTCTTCAGACTCCTTTTTCCCCTCAGATTGCTTTAAATAGTCTCCCATCTCCTGACCACCTAAAAACTTCACTTTCCAAATACATTACATCCTTGGTTTTTTACATTGCCTCCTGTCTGATTTTTTTCATCAGAGAAGGTATTGGGATCAAAACAGAATAGCCAAAACCAGGCATCTTTTTGTTTGTTTTCAGAAGGAGGCTTGAAAAGTATTTCACAGCAATGAAGTTTCATTTCAGTTTTTCAGTCTGGTTTTTTGCAACAGAGGTTGGCCATTGTTATGCAGAAGAAGTTTATCAACATTTATTACAAAATGTTCCCTTTTGTTGTTTTGGTTTGGTTTTTTTTCATGTTAGGTCTACTGAGCTTCCTGCAACAACAGGGGTTACAGACATGGACACTTTCACAGCCTCTGAGAGCAACAGTTCCACCTGCGACCTATATGAGCACAAAGATACAGCACGGATACTGCTGTCCGTCTTCTACAGCTCCATCTTAATTCTTGGGGTGCTTGGAAACACCATTGCCCTCACTGTCATTTTTAAAAACAGAAAGAAGATCAACTCCACTACTCTGTATTCAACAAACCTCGTCTTCTCCGATCTCCTGTTCTGCATCGCCTTGCCAACAAGGATAGCCTACTATGCCCTGGGATTCCACTGGCCATTCGGAGAAGCGTTATGTCGAATAACCGCTCTCTTGTTCTACATAAACACCTACGCAGGTGTAAACTTCATGACGTGTTTGAGCATTGACAGGTTTTTTGCTGTTGTCCATCCCTTCCGATACAAGATCAGAAGGATTAAATACGCCAAGGGCATTTGTGTCTTTATCTGGTTTCTTGTGTTTAGTCAAACTTTCCCATTACTTATACAATCCATGTCACAGGAAGAAAAAGAAAGGACTACGTGTATGGAATATCCAAACTTTGAAAAAATAGAACATCTACCATTTATACTTCTTGCTGCCTGTTTAATAGGGTACCTTATTCCCCTGGGGATTATACTATTTTGTTACTCTCAAATTAGCTGCAAACTTTTTCAAACGGCCAAGGAAAATCCACTTACTGAAAAGTCAGGGATAAACAAAAAAGCCATCAATACAATCATATTTGTAATTATAGTGTTCATCATCTGCTTTACTCCTTATCATGTTGCAATTATACAACACATGATTAAGAAACTTCAGAATGAACCCTTGTGCGCCGAAACGAAAATTTTCCAGAAGTCACTCCATTATACTGTATTTCTGATGAATTTTAACTGCTGCCTAGATCCTTTCATCTATTTCTTTGCATGCAAAGGATACAAGAGAACTGTACTGAAAATACTGAGACGACAAGTGAGTGTATCAATTTCAAGCGCTGCCAGGTCACATCACGAAGAAAGCTCACGTGATGTGGGAGAAACGCAAATGACGGTACTTGCTAAATCTTCCAATGGAAAGCTACCTGAAAAATAAAGTCTGCAGTACATCACAATGGAGAAAGATTAAAAATCCAGGGTCCACAGCAAAAACTCTTAGTGCTCCCCAAACAGAAGCTTAAGTAAAATTCTGTTTCTCAGGATGTCAGGAAATAAAGGAGTGATGTTGGACTGAGAAAGAATTGCCACAGGACAGCAGGAAAACCAGCATTATAATCTCCTTGCTGTATCCTTTTGACTGATCTTTTATTTTTTTTCAGGAAATATGCACCATTGTGAATGTTCAAATTCCATGCTGCACATACATATGCCTGGATGTTAAGCAAAGACTTGATTCACAATTTGAATTAAACACAAATAGCTTATAGTTCAGACCAACTACAACAAGAACATCTGAAAATTTCAAGACCTCTAGCTGAGCTCCAATTATAGCAATGGTTTTGTTAATCCAGTCACACAAGCAAGGGAAATCAAATTTTCAGATGAAGTGGACAACTGTGCACATTTGATATCACAAATGCTTAAGTTTATAGCCCTTTGGAGGTGAAACTGCATTTTATAGTATTTAGAACACGAATGTGTTATTGGACAATTTACGTATATTGTCAAATATAACACATGGAAAACTAATGAACTGTTTGGTTCTCCTCAACACTGAACATCTCCTGTATGTTAAATCACTCATCTTCACAAGGTGTATTATGTCTTTACTCCTTTTCCTAAAGGAGAACTTTTCTTTCTAGTATGTATTGTAAAGAGTCTCTACTCCATTGTATATAAATTATTTATAAACACAAATTGAAGCAAGAGACTGTAATATTAAAACTGTACCATTTCAGTTAAAAGAACAGTGATACAGAGTTCTCACAACTTCTGCTCAAGTCAGACATGGACACAAGACAAACGTTTTAGAGACCTGAATAAATGTTCACTGTTGGGGCCAGCAAATAGTAAATTATTGAGTTAATTCTGATGGTGTGAGATGGCTACCTCTCTTTAAGTGCTGTTTACCTGAGAGACCAACAAATGAGAAGAGCAGGATTTGCTGGGAGAGAACAAGTTTTCTCATCATACCTTCATGGAGCATCTCTCGGATCCATTTGGGCACACTGAAATTGGGCCAGGAAAGAGACCAAATGACTTCAACACATCCTGCTGGAATCAGCTCAATAGCAGTTGAGAATGCAGGATGCAGGCCCCGGGTTCCTGCTGTCGTGCCCTTCCGTCACATGTCAGCTTCCTTCCCTACTTTATTTCTGGCCCCTCTATCTTTTCTTTAGTGTTCTATCTTATTAATACGCCTTCACCTGCCAACACAACTTGGTAACTGCACCAGGAGGTTGTGGTGGAAAAGGAAAATTAAAGACTGCCTGACAATTAGAAATAAAAGCTATGCCACATGTCAGAATAAATGTTATTTATTGCAGCTGTATCTGTCTGGCATTGAGGTTGAGTCAAACATAGTTACATTTGTCATCTTTGCAATTCCTTCCTTCCTCGTGTATTGACCTTCCATGTTGACTTGCAAACATGGAAGGGTCATATCTGAACATCAGTAAGGAAACATTTTATTAACAATTACTTTCGTATGGCAAAGAAAACATAACCCCCTCAATATTTCATACCACTTAGACTGCCAAAATTGAGCTTCTAATTACAAGAGACACTATGCAGCTTCAAGAAAATGGAGTAAGAAAAATAATTTTCAACAGAAGTTCTCCTTAATTCTGTGTGCTATAAGCATTTCTCTCCTTGTAAGCTTTTTTAATAAACTATTTTAAAATATTATTTAAGAATTTGTTCCTATTGGAGTAAGCAAATGATAACCTAATAAAACCACAGACAGACCACTCAGGAATACCTAGAAACTGTAGAAATAAAATATATGTATTATTAACATTACACCAGTACGAGCTCATTTTTTTCTACTAATGTCTGGGGTTTTTTGTTTATTAGTATGCATTTCATCTAACTGTGATCATAAAGCCTTAAAGACAAGAAGATTTTTTTTTATATTTGTCTGTAAAATATAACAAATATGTATTAAAACACCACACACTGCAGATAACTACACTCTAATGGAAAGAAAGTGAAGATCTGTATTGAAAATCCTTCTCTATCTCCATTTTCTCACATAAGCAATTCTGTTATTTTCAATTTTAGAGTTTGTTTCTAAATTACAGCAACATTCTCAAACAGAAAACAACATCAAAATACTGCTTTTGCTGTAATAAACCTTGAAGCCTGGGTCTAGTTAGATATGGGTTTGAGAAAAGCTATTTTTTTCTCCTGATTTTAATACTTCTTAAATGTAGAAGAAACCAATAAAATAAAAACCTTTTAAAGCTAAGATAAACCCAGTTTCCTGACGAAAGTCCTAAAGGCACAGAGACACAGACAGACAACTGTGGCAGCTGATGCCTCTGCTAATGACTCTGCTTCCCCTCACTACTCTCAGCACACACTGACAGCTCACACACACTCGTATTGATGAGGAGACTTTTTTCTGTGTGCTTGTCTGAATCTGCCAAAAGTAGCAGTGGGGGTTCAGTCAGCCTGGGACACTGAGCTGAAGTGTCCCAGAGAGCATATGTCCTGTTCCTTCTTCCAGCTGTGCTGTGGGGCTGGCAGACATCACCAGAGAGTTGGCAACAACCTGCTGCATGGGACCAAGGGAGAACAGTAATATTGAAAACTTACTGCTGTTCTCAAACAAATGGTTTCCTTCACATTGTCCTTATCCATTTATCCTGCCAGTGCTCTTCCCCCAGTACTGTTTGTTGGAGTATTTTCATGATAGCACTTACCCACAGGGACACACCCTCAGGACTCTCCTGTATGCCGACATGAATAAAGGGGGAAAAGCCATACCTGGTATCTCTTTCCTTCTCCAACACTGAGTATACAACAGATGTGTTGTCTTAAAAGATGTGAGCATGCCATGCCATACAACATGTGGCTGAAGTAGTATGAGCTTCGCAAGAGAAAATGAGCTTTTGCTTCGGGAAAAGCTTCTGATACATTCTAAGACGTGCCCCCTTCCATGTGAAAGGCTGGCAAATGGTCACAGAGATCAGAGATCTAAGGCTCATTCACACTTCTCACACAGAAATAAAAGCAGCGACAAGTAGCAGTAGGTTCAAATGGTTTGCTTACTGAAAGGATCTGATTGAAGTTTTTTGGAGAAACTGTGTTTCTGGAGAGTGAAGTCCAGTCAGGATCTTGAAGCCCATGTTCATGATAAAATGACAGAGTATCTTTTATCTCTACACTTTGGACTGTCGACCTAGGGACTCCAATTACATGGAGTCCTACTGCTGACACTATGTGTTCACTGCTGGCACCTCTGTCAAATCTTGTCTGGTAGGGGATGTGACAGAGCACATAGAAATAAAAATGATGATGATGGCAAAATGGTCTAAGTCCCTAAAAGAAAGTTGGATAGACACCTGTTGTCAAACACATGACCAAGAGAAGGTGCATCATACGAAAAAACACATTTTCAGCAGGAGAACATTTAGTGCCTTCATCTTTTCTTTCACTGAGAACACAAAATTAGGGACTAATACTGCAAGTACCTCAGCTGCCTTGGGTTTGAAGATATTGAAGACTAACTGAAAGCATGGAGACAAAGAATGCAATCTCCTATGGCTTACAGACTCGGCAGAAGAGGACAGGTATTCCCAAAGGCATTGTTGCCTGATTCTTTTGCCTATGGCCCTGAAAACTGTGTAGACAAGGAACCTGTCAGCAACATGGTCATCTCCTAGCAAAAGACAGTAAGAGCAACTGTCTGAAGTGGTAAACATGCTAACACAAATAACACAATTCCTGGAGGTGGTTAATGACTCCTCTTAAATCAGCAAGCCCAGTAGTCAAAAAAAAAAAAAAAAACCAACAAAAAAAATGAGGGAAAGTTTTGGGTTCTTTTAAATAGATGTTCCATTTAATACTAGTATAGCTCTGAAACTCAAAAGCTTTTAGGGAAGCAAGGAATGAACGGACCTCAAGAAAGCGATGAGACAGCCTGTAACACAAGAAAAGTAAATAGTGTACAACTGAAGAGAAAGAGAAGAAAAGCTTTGCCTTATATGACCAGTTTTGAGGGAACTAAAAAGCAGCATCATACTCTGTCTCTTCTACCTCCATATCTCTGGTACAGAGCACAGGAGCAACTGAAGACAAACTGAGGTTTGTATTCAGCAGTATCTCAGTGTGCTGGCTCAAAACAGACAAGGTCAACAGACATCAAGAATCACTTGAAAAACAAGTCATTCATCTGAGTGCAATATTTCCTAATACAATCTTGCCTAAGCTGCAGCCTGCAGACTAAGGGTATAGTACAAAATAAATACAAAAACCTCTGCCAAGCTGCAACCCTTTTCTGAAATAAAACAGGAATCACTGTTTTTGTAGTAAAAGCTCTGACATATTTCCTCAAATTTTTTCCCCTCAGAATACTCCCTTGGCTTCCTGCAATGTTTAACTTCTGACTTCCTGAAGCTGATGTCTCATCTTTGCACATGACAGTCGTCAATCAATCTTTTCTTCCATCAGCCTGTATGCTCCCTTTTTGAACGTCTGTGACTGCAGCATTTTGCAGCACAAAGCTCCACAGAATAACTATCCATGGTGTCTGGAGGAGCCATTTTCATTCACTTGTGACACCTGTTAGTTTCATTTGAAGTCCCCTGCTCCTTGCACCAGAAATGAGTGAACACAGCAACTCCTTATCTACCCTGTCCACATTACTCGTGATTTTACAGACCTGCATCAAATCCCCTTCCATTGAGTCATCTTGTCTCTTCTCCTGTGAACAGTCAGATAAAAGCTGTTCAGCACTTCATTCCAATTAGAAAGGAAGGAAAGAAGGCAAATGTAAATAAAGTATGGGAATCCAACTGTGTTCGAGCTGGGTGGTAGAAGAGAACAGGGTGTCTCTACATGCAGGGAGATCAACAGCATATGGATCTACTTTTCCTACCATATTCAGTAGCATATAGGTTCTCTAAATTAGGATCTTGCCCCATGACTGCCAAATTTGGATAACCTTGCTCTGACACATTAAATAAGGAAGAACAGGACCTCAGTGGGCTGGAAAAATGGATTCACAGGAACGTCATGAAGTTCAGCAAGTCAAATACAAAACCCTGCATCTGAGCTAGAATAATCCCAGTGCAGGTTGGGCATGACATGGTTAAAAAGGTCTGCAACAAGTTAAAAAGGAGTCAATAGTGTGACCTTACAGCCAAACATATATGAGACCGTGTTCAAAAGAACATCCAGAGAAGCAATCTTTCCCCTCCATTCAGTACTTGTGAGATCATACCTGGAATTCTGTACTGGGTTTGGGCTTCCCAGTACAAGAAAGATACTGATACACTGGAACAAGTCCAGCAGACAGTTACCAAAAACGTTGAAGGGGCTTGCAGCATATGATACAGGAGGAGGGGTTGAGGGAGGGGAGATGGTTCAGCCTGGAGAGGGAAGACTGAGAGGAGATGTTATCGTTGTCTTCAACTGCCTAACGCGGAGGGGTACAGAATAGACGGTAACGCCCTAGGTTGTTGCAGCAAGGAACAACTAAACCTTAGAAAGCATTTTTTCATCACGAGGCAAGTCAGACATTGGGAAAGGTTGCACAGAAAGCCTGGGAAATGTCTATCCTTAGAGATACTCAAAACTTGACTGGACACAGCCCTGATTAAATTGTCTCTGCCAGGGTTGGGCAGCACAATCTCTAGTGGCTCCTTTCAACCTGCATTCTTCTACAACTAGGCAAGTTGGTCCAAGTTTTAAGTTAGACAAGAAAGCAACATGAAACTCGATGGCCTTGCAGGAACAAGCAAATTATATAACTTTAAAATCTTCTAGTCTTGTCCTCTACTTAAGCCTTTATCAAAATGTTGTCATTAGCATTCACCTAAAATAAAGCAAGCTCAAGACATAGCAAATATTTCTTTCCACAGAGCTGTATTCATTTTTCCTCACTGCAAAAATATGAGTTTCTCCTCTTCCTCTTTTCTTTTCCTCAGTTGGGACAGATGTTGTGCAAAGGGCTAAACTAAAAAAAAACAAGTTTTGCACCTGTTCTGAAGGCAGAAACATTTGTGGTCATCCTATCGCCTCCAGAAAACTATACATTGTCTTATACCATGCAAAAGGAGAGCTATGTTCCTCCCTCTATTAAGCTAGACTTAGCAGTTTCATCCTTCCTGTGTCATGTAACTTTCGAGGGAAGTTGTGGTTAGTGAACAGAAGGCACTCCGAGGAAGCCTACTTTAAATATAGAGCTGCTGAAAACTGATTATTCTCAACTTACTAGCCCTAAAAAGCAGCCAGATAGTGTTTTATCACTACTACTGATATTAAGGGGCTAAGAACCTAATGAAACCTTAATACCACAACCCCAAAGCATGGAAAGTTGCAGCAATTCTGGGTAGAAGTAACAGATCATTGTTGCCAGTTGGACAGGAAGAGATGAAGCTCCCCTGCCAGCCGCATGTGTGAGGCATTTTTGACAGAAAGGGACTACTGAAGACTCCTGACAAGTTATCAGACTATAAAGACAACTCTGGGACAATTCTTGTATTTCTTTGGTCTTTTAAAAAATAAATACAGTGTATTCATAATGCCAGCTGATCAAAACAGCCCAAACACCCATCAGAACCTTACTCCTTCATTCACTTAGATGGGGGCAAACTAACAATTTTAAATGTGCCAGGGTAGCCACTAGGATAATCAAATAATTTGAAATTACTGATATAATAGATTACATTGTGTTAATTTCATTAAATGAGGATCTTTTCACTTGAACTCCTTTTAAGCTACAAGCTAGAGCAGAAGTTCTAAAACTAACATACTTGGATACCACCACTGGCAACAGAACTAGTGACTACAAACACCAGACGATTGCAAAATGAGCAGCACACAACCTGGGTACAGTCAGGCCATCTCTGCCCCTCCTTGCCTTTCTCCTGCACCATTTCCACCATTCAGGTAGCACCCACATCCATGCCCTCGGCCATACCCGGGACTACAGGGAAGTCACCCACAGTTAGGCAAATGCACAGAGGCCGAGCGCATGGCTGAGAGCAACCAGCTGAGGACCACTGCAGATAGAAAATCTAGGGTCAGGAAATGCCTCCTCGGGTCTGGACTGGTTACTGCCTCCATAAAAGGTCTGTTTACATTTCCTCCACCGCATGTGGAAGCTGAACTTGGAAAAATTAATTCCTTTGGCTACCTGCCTTCCTAATAGCGTGGTTGCCTGTGCCTGGAGGCGCTCACTGTATAGCTCAACATCTCTATTCAAGCAGACAAGTGCCACTGCTATCATAATCCCTTTGCACCAAGTGCTTCTTGTGCTGCAGCTTGCAAATTCCTACTGAAATTAAGTGATTAATGATCAGATTTGTAATTTTAAAATGTCCATAAAAGGATTTTTAGAACAGAGATCACTAAAGAGTGAGTACGTAACTCTTTTAACATATTTTAACTACAAATGTAAATTACTGGTTAATTTACATCCTCTGTCAAAATAGCTACAATTAGGAAGGCATAAAGATGGAGATTGAATTCTGAAATTCTCAGAAATCTGATTATAATGCTCTTTCACAATGTGCCACTTTCTAGTCCCAAACAAAAACAGGAAACAAGTTTGCCTCACTGGCCACAGACCCACTAACAGAAAAAGTTTTTGCTACTCTCTTTTTGAAGTGTTATTCAACTTTGTTGGCATCCCAAAATATGGTCTAAGCAAATAAGAACCATGATTTACATTCCATCTCATCTGATGATATAACACAACTGCTCACAGCAGGACTCCTCCATACACAGGACAATGACAGCAATGGCCACATGGGAGGGGACGTACCCCCAAGACAAACCAAGAATTGCAGAGCACCTCAGAACTATAAAGGAAATTTTACATTAGTTAAGTGACCTTTGCTTAGAACAGTAATATTTCTTTGGTCCATAAAAAATCAGCAGCACTTTGAATCACAATGTTTGCAATTGTAGAAGTAACTTCATCACTGACGATTTACCCAGTGAAGCAGCCAGTGGTGGATGATCATTCTGTGAAGAATTAGTGACCCATATAAGCACGAGTTGAGGCACAGACCTCTGCATCATGGGCACTATGTGACCACTACTTAATCAAGGTGCCCCTAATCAACAATATAATTAATCAATATATGCACAGTCAATACATAATTACCCCACATGTAGTCAATGTGCACTTAAGTACATGTATATAATGTAATATTCATATGAATTATTATATGCAACTGCAGCTTCATTAATGAAATAAGAATAAAAGTATATGTTGCTCAAGGGGGTCTTAAAAGCTAAGTCCTGACTCCCAGCTGGATTCTGTCAGTGACTGATCAATCTGTACTGTGAGCAAGACCCTGCAGGAATACTAGTGATGTCAGAGCTAGTGAATCTCACCATGGATGGGATCTGTGCCATGTGCTGTCCCTGATCAGATGTCCAGCCAATCCTGTAACATCTTGGGGTTCCCAGCATTGCAAGAGATGTAACATTTCATAACTTGCTATCGGCTTTTCTGGGCTATTAATGAACAGTTTTCTGCCTTTCAAGTGTTTTGTCTTTCCCATTGGGATTCAGATCTCTCCTTGGTGTAAAATACTGTTATTTTATATATCACTTTTCTAACTGCAAATGTGAGTAGGATAAAGGGTGAGTCGAAATTCCTCCAAAAAATATTCTTTCAAATTAAAAAGATCAAAGTGACTAAGTTACACTTAAGCAAATGAATTTTTATTATGAGTAGAATGAAAAAACTAATTATAAGGCTTTTTGGAGAATAAAAAAAGAATTAAAATGCAAGCAAATTACTAGTCATGGAGAACCTAACAGTGAGCTATCCTAAAATCTGTGAGAGAGAATCAAGCAGTGCTCTCAGAAAAACTGTAATCAAG
Source organism: Manacus vitellinus (assembly GCF_001715985.3). Classification (NCBI taxonomy): domain Eukaryota; kingdom Metazoa; phylum Chordata; class Aves; order Passeriformes; family Pipridae; genus Manacus; species Manacus vitellinus. Next base: position 47,702,690 of record NW_021940208.1, on the reverse strand, counting down.
CAGTGGTAGTAAGAAAACAAGGAATTAAAATAAGAATTTGAAAAAAATCCCACCATTTAGGGTGTCTAGGATGGTAATAAACACACGAAAATGAAACAACCATTAACACTACAGGAACTCGGAGAAAAAATGGCTAAAGTTTTTAGTCATTTCTGTGCTTCATACATAAAAGCTTAAATACTGGTGTCAAAAAAACCCCAAAATACTTCAGAAGCTAAATAAATTTGTACTTCATTTGTTCAAAACAAACTGGTGAAACAAAAATATCCCTTAATTCGAAAACTTAGATTTTACTATTTGAGAACTCTTATCTGTGCTTCCCAAAAAACACTTGCTGGTCTTGGTAACAACACCAAGCAAATGAAATACTGCAGGCAATGTCACATTTTGCTCTCTCCATTTAGTTTCAGTTTCAACTTTTTAATATTTTGTAACAGGCAAAGATTACCAACAAAGTGGTTAAAATTCTGCGTAAACTAATGTTTTCCACTCTTAATATCTACATCACTCATACAGAAACTGGCTGTATGGAGAAACTGTTTCTGACTAAAATTTTAAATTATTTGGGTTTTCTGAAATATATTAATGCAAAAAAAAAAAAAGTCTGCTTTTATCTTTTAAAGTTTTGTTGAAATATAAAAGATAGTAATCAATTTATCTTTCCTCTTTTTTCAATTTTATTTTTAAAAGTTCACAGTGTTGGTACATTGTGCAACTCTTGGTGGCATCACTTCACCCCCCTCGCCAACTCAACCCAAACTTCATTACCATTTCTCTTTCCTCACACAAAACAAGAAAAATGGGAATTGTCTCATCACAGCATGTTTCTCTCTCATCTGCTACCCTGATTTTGAGAGACAAATACTAAATCACTCAGAGAGATGCAATGTCTCATAATAATATGCCTATTGTGGAGTTTCTTCATAACAGCTACTGCTTCTAATAGCCCTTGTTTAAAATTATCCAGTGCAGAAATCCAATTACAGCTCATTTATCTTTAAAAAGGGTTAAGGCAGCTGGCATTATTTAGCCAAGTTGGCAGAGACACATGTAATGTTTACCTCCATAAGCTGCTTACAGAATACTGACTGCAGAGAATAATCCTGCTGCAGGGCAGAACAGTTTTCTCACCATAAATAAAAACACATTTCCAATTGGAATAATTACACTTAGTTCACAGATCTCAAACCGTGGTCGGTACTTTCCACTTAACAAAAGCAAGTAAACCTAAGTGTGAAAGTGTTGACAGCTTGCAATTAACAAATGCCACTCAGTACTCTGAACTTGAAAGGTGCAGCTTGTCTCAGGGAAGCCCTTTCAAAGATACCTACCATCTTGCTTCCAGACACACTCTACCACTGGGAACACTTTGTGACTTTTTCTCAAATTACCTCCCACTACTTTCATCCTCTAAATACTGTTACCCAACACGTATGCCCACTTGAGAGGTGGAATAGCAGATAGACTTCACATCCTAACTGAAAAGCAGAGCTAAGTATCCTAATTATTGTGAAAATGGAGCACTGCCACATTTCAGGAACACCCTCAAAATCCTCAGCAAATCCTGACATCATTTAAGAAACACCCGATTGTCCATTTGTTATTGCAGTCCAATATCTTGAATGGTACAACTTTGTACAGGGCACAGCTTTTGGCTTATAATGACTCTTCTTACAATTACTGAAAGGTCTTGGTGTGATACACTGTGGAGAACCCCAGTTCAGAGGTTATGGTCTTCTAAACCATGTGTCCCCCTCCTCTGGCAGGGGTCACTGACTTTACAGCAACACATGCCTTAACCTCAGGTACCCGGAGCTGGGCTGAAGTAATCAGCTTCAGTGAAACTTTTGCTGCAGAGCAACAGAAAGAGAATGTCTTGTTCTGCCTTCCAGCTACATGTTTCCATCACTTTCCTTGCTCTGGCACTGGTATTCATTCACCCAGAAGTGAGCAAATTTAGAAACTTAAACCAATAGGAAATGATTCCTGAAGAAAATATAATGTATACAATGTCTTATTTTTAAACATTATTTTAATCTCCTGATAGTCACTGCCTGTAAGAAGCCACATGACTTGTGTTACAAATGGTAGATAGGAAGGAGGACAGGTTGGAGCCAAGAGCTTGCTCCATAAGCAGCAGTCTATGCTTCAACCAGCTCAGCCTTACTATAAAACTGCACCTTCAGCAGGTGAAACAAAGCCACATTGCTTGTCATGGTGCCTCCTGTGCAAGAGGAGGAGGAGAAGAGAGGAGTGGAGAACACGGCTGGGAAGACATGTTTATGGTTCGAACTAGCACAGCTCCTTCCATCAGTTGAATGCAAGTCAGAGCTCTGCTCAGTTCAGAGTACAGGTGCCTCACGCTCTCTTACACTAATCAAGTGTCACTTTGCATTTGTTAGGAGTATTTTTTGTCTACAATTATTCTGTCTCTTCTGCCCCACATATTAAGATCTTCGTATTTCCCTCAAGAGTTTAAATACATCAGGTCTCATCTTCTGATCCTGTCTCCTTACTCTTTCACCTCTTTTCACAATCACTACTATATTAAGCAGAAATTACTTTAATTGAATAACTGGTACACATATTTGACCACATTTTTGGGAGGGATGGGATAAATGATTCAGAGTCTCGAAGTGCATAATGTAAGCACTGAAGGGCTTAAGAATACCAGTAAGGTGGATTCCTAACTGTCTGCTCCCCTTGTTGGTTGAACATAGTGTGGAAGGAGTGAAACACACCATTTTCCATTTGCTCATCTCACACTTCCAACACAAAGAAGGGGTTCAGAAGTAGATGTGAATATGGAGATATGCATATGGATAACACATCTCAATCTCCATTCATGGGCAAGAAGTCCTTCTTTTCCTTTGTATGAATATTTGCAAGAACATTCACTGGGATTATTGCAAACACTTCCCTCTCTCAACCACAGCCCAAAAAAAGCTACTTGAAGAAGGAACGTAGTGCTCAGGGTAAGAGAGATTGGACTGCAAAACAGCTACTGTTTCAGGCCTGTAGCCAAAGCACAACTTTCATTAAGGTGTAAATACACCTCCAATTTTTATTTCTGGAATGGAAACATTTATTTCCACAGTGGAAACAATTCCACTGTGGGGCGGTGCCTGGTGTTTACCTCTAGCTTCCTTGCCATCTCACAGTTCACTACGACAGTCTGTGCAGAGACAGTTATTGCCCTGAAGAAGCCAGAAACATTCCTGAACGACCTTTATAAATATATTTTTAAAAGTGTTTGACATCCAGGAGGCACAGAAATGCCCCAGTTTTAGAAATAGAAGGGTTTAGATGAAACACCACCAGATGAACTCTGAGGAGAATCTTAAAAACAAAAGAGGAAAAGCACAGGATGTTCTACTGTTTCAGCCACACAGGCTTCAATCATCTTTCATGTTTGTGGCAGAGCACAGAGCTATCAAAACACTGTCTTCATCAAAAGGTGAAAAGAGCTGGTGACCACAGGCTTGAAGAGGTGTAGTGTGAGGAAAGACTGCAAAAAATGAACATCCCATTATGGAAAAGGATCATTAAGCAAAGGCAAAACAAACAAACAAAACTACCTCTCATTAAGCCCTTGCTAAAACTCATGTTGACAAGTGACAGAAAAACTCTCCACAGAAAAGCACAGAGATACAGAGATTATTATTGAGCGTTCCTCTATGAAACTGATTTTATCTTCCTAAGTGTACAAGGTACACAAGTAAAAACATAAGAAACTGGACAAAAAGTTTAAAACTGAGAAAGGTATTTTGTCTCATACCATAGAGAAAATCAGCTTGTTTAAGAACTGCAAGAGATTATTATGTGCTTCTTGTTGATTGACTGTTTCCAGCTGGGGTTTAGTGGATGTGCTTTTCCAAGTCCAAAAGCTATTCCCAGACCAGAAAGGAATTCCAAAAATCAAAAAAGCAGATGTGGGCTGACTGCCTTGTTAGCTGAGACAGTCCTGAACAAAAGCTGCCTCTCAAATGGAATGCTGTCATCACAACTAACTCATCTACATCCTGACTAATCTCTCTGTATTGTCAGAAAACTGGAAGAGGTGTCCTTATGTCTGACTGGCTCAGGAACAGAGGAAAACATTTTTAAAAATAGCTCTGAGAAACCATCTCAGAGTTCCTGCTCGTAACACACCCAACTTAAGCACTCAAAATACATAAAGTACATTCCACCAAATGATTGACATCCCTAACCAAAGCAAGTGTGTCACCCTTCACATCTGTGTAACACACCACAGTACTGTCAGCTTTGAGTAAGCTGAACCTTGATGGACAAAAGGACGACTGAGCCCACCTAGTCTGAAGCTGCTGCATATCTGATACACTCACTCAAACTATGCCTATGCGCAAGGCGAGCAGTGGGCAAAGCATCATGTATGGACATGCTTCCAAGGGACTCACTGAAGTCCAGAGGGACATGGGGATATACATCCCAGTCTGAGTAAAGCCTGGACAGGTATAGCCTGGAAGGAATGTTTCTGTGAGGGACAGCTGAGCCTTTTACAAACTTCATGAATCTAAAGAGAACTCTCTAGCAGTTCTTAAAGATCTTGGTGCTTACTCTGGTCAGCTGCCATTTGTGAGGCATTCTACTGAATCAAGAAGAGTGGGCAACTTCATTTAAGATAAGCACTTACTTCAATAGGCCTTTCAGACACATATAACCTCAAAAGTGGACCTTTATACTGGGAGTGGTCCAGCTTGCAATGGAGACTGGCTTTTAACTGTATCTAATACATTTTCATTCTACAGACTCTGGCCTTAGAGAAAAAACATTTCATAAGTAATGATCCAAGGCCCTGGTATGTCACACACCTGAATTCAAAAGAGTTATTATTTCATCAATTTGCTTTTCAACATGATTACTTTCATAGCCATTCTTACTTCATCTGAGAAATACTTTCAAAGCATGCAGGTCCTACCTGAACTTATGGCTCCAATGACTTTACCTCTTTCCTGTTTCTGGAGTAAAGAAAGTGGAGAGAGGCACACAGGGTAGCATCAGCCTCCCAGAATCATTTGCATGAACAAGTCTGACTACATGACAACTGCCTGTGGTGGGGAAGGAGAGGTGGGCAACACAGATGAATGAGAACTTTAGCCTTTCCTACCAGCTTCTGACATGGGATCCTCCACTGAGCTATGAGTTTCCACATTTCAGCACATAAACCCTGCTTCTATCCACCCTCCTGATCATACATGTGGTCCACATCACCCAATCCATACCTAAGCAACCCAAGAGCACACCTTGTGTGACAGGCTGAAGAGGATCTTCACTCCCTGCTGCCCGCTGATATAAGCACTAAATGATCTTAACAGTATCTGTATTTAGTGTAATGCTTGGGTAGAGCGGAGCCAGAGGATGGCAATTAATGTTGACCTATGTGGCAAAGCAAGTAAGCTATTTTGCCTCGTTTATCATGATCTAAGTTGGAGCTAACAACCAGAATGTGACTCATGTATCCGCTATTCAAGATTTTGAGTGCAATTCTGTAGAACAGTCGAGTAACTGGTTGCTCCTTAGTGCTCTTCTACAGTAAATATTATTAGCAAATATTGTATTATTACTTGTCTGAGTCATTTTTAAACTACTTTTGAATTCTTGGTAAAAAAGTTAAATCTCTTCTAACTTACAATATTATGTTGCTGAGAACACAGCTGCGATGGGTAGGACACGTCTCCAGGATGAAGGACCACCACCTCCCTAAGATCTTGCTTTATGGTGAACTTGCCACCGGCTGCCGCATGAGAGGAGCCCCGAAGAAAAGATACAAGGACTCCCTGAAACAACATCTCAGCCTTGGCCATATTGATCAACATAACTGGTCTACTCTGGCCTCCAATTGGGAGGCCTGGAGACACACCATCTATAACGCTGCTGCTTCCCATGAGAACACACGCAGGATCACTCTCGAGGAGAAAAGATAATGCAGAAAGAATCGTGTCTTGCAGAAGATACCACCTAAGGAGTCTTTCTGCTGTGCCTTTTGCAATCGAACATGTCTGTCTCGTATTGGCCTTATTAGCGACCAGCGTGCCTGTAGCAAATGTGGATAGAGCCTTTCCCAAATCTTCATTCGCAAAGCCTAGCCATGATGATGACAATATTATAATGAATATATGGTAAGAGACATCATAACATCTTCAAAGGCTAAAGATTAATAAAGAGAGGTTTTAATATTCATCTTATTCATATAGTTTGGCTTACTTTACAATGCTTTAAAATTAAAATGCTTCCCACAATTTTGGTTATTTTTGGTCAAGACACCATTCACACCTCCTTTTGACTCATGGCTGTAGCTCAACTTTTCCAATGAGTAAGTATTCTAAGGCCCAAATTGCTGGCAGGAAATTGTTTAGCTTGTTCATGATAAAACAGAAAGAAAATAGAAAAGCTGTAGTAGAGAAGTGATTTCTTTGCAAAAAAATACTTCCCCATTAAGACCATCAAATAACTCTTTACACAGCTACAGACCAAGGTATCTGAAGCAAAGTGATGACTAAACAAAAGGAGAGCATTCAGTAAGCACAAAATAAAAGCAAAGAGGAAATTTTAAAAATCTTCTTATTTATACAGAAAGTCTTCAAAGTCATTTAACTCTTAAAAAGAGAGATTCCAATTTCTTACTTCTTTAGTGAAGCAACTGTGTTAGTTTTTTTACTAATGTATGCAGTCTTCCGTCTCCTTTGTTTTTTAAAGTCTCAGTCATACAACTGTGCCTCCTCAGAAAACCACTGAACTTACTAAATCAGCTTCTGTCCATTACTTTGGTAAATCAAGAAGGGTTTCTTTGAAGCATCAGTCACAGCGAGACCTCCTTTGTGAAGTTACTTCATTACTCTCCTCCTCTATCCTAAAAAAGCAATCATATACTCTGCATTTTGCAAAATTATGTGACAGGCACAGTATCTCCTCATACTATTAACATCTCCAACTGCTATGAAGAATTATTCATTCATTTTCCTTCCTTCTTCCTCCACCACAATCCACTAATTAGCTGCCCTACAAATATGGGGAGAGGGAAGAGATACATAGAACATCACTGGAATGGAAGCAGTTCGTTCTGTGATGGAGAAGGATATTTTATCCCTTATATATCCCTTATGTGAAAGGATATCAGATCCTTAAAACAAAAATGTTGTAGCAATCCATGCTTGTAGCAGTACAGATAGGAGACTACTGATGTTTCTAGGATGCAATGACTCCTTTAAGCTTGTTTCCCTTCAGATCAAGTAACAGGGGGCACTGCAGTAAGTCAATTTGCAAACAATAGCTGAAATTACCATTTGTACAGAATTGTTTGGCACAGACATCCACAATTAGATGCAGGATTTCCTTTTAAATTCCAAAGGGACTTCCACATCCCCGTCTTTCTTTACTACAGTTGAACATGAGGAACAAACAAGGTGTTCCTAACTCCGGAAAGAGGAAGAGAAGAGGGTGAAAAAAACACAAGCTGCCAGTAAAGACAGAGAGAAAATTTGATCATGCCCACGTGGACTGAAAATAACCTTCAAGAGTCAACTATTAAGCTAAAAAGGAGGTCTCTATTTCCACACAGGAAAGAAGGCATTGTTTATTCTTATGAAATAATTTAATCATAAAACTTTTAGAACACTCCTGAAAAATGAAATGCTGTGCAAAAAGATTTGTTGCTATTGCACCTTATTTTGATAAAGACAGACAAATAAAACAACAAAATCAGGACATGGGTGGCTTAAAAAACACAGGATTGCTTAATTTTTAAGATTACCTTTTATCCTTGTGCTATATAATAAAGCCAAAAGAATGGTAAATGTTGTCTCCAGTCCTTGTCCTTTCCCCACTAGGTGACTTCTCATTCTTCATTTTTTCAGGGTAAATTCATGCTATACACAGTATGGAAGTCTTTGCTTACAACTCATTCTCAGAACTGTATCTTACTATTCAAATAGAAATGCAACAGGCAGATCCCTATGAAATGTAACTATTTGAGCAACAACAGAATTTGCAGTTCTATGACTACAAAAACAACCACGGCTTCCATGCCATGCGGTACCTCCCTTCCATGGGGGAGACAAAGTGGTTTTCATTCTTTATAATCAATTTTCATGAAAACCTGGCTAAGTAGTGCAGGTGTATAAAGGAAGGAACCCATTATACCTGTTTCCTGCTGTTGGAAAGATCTGTTGCTATGCTAGCTAAAATCCATAGATGGCAGCATTGATCCAGTAATTAATCCTCACCACTGCAGAAGTCAAAACATATTTCACAAAACTTGTTTCTCATTGGAGGCTAAGCCCCATTTTCCAATGTCAAAGATCTTAGCACCAGGCAGTATAAGCACTGGGCCATGAACTCTCTGTCTGGTAGTGAAGAGAAGCCAGATCCAGAATCACTACTAATAGATACCAGACCAATCACTCACCCAATAACTGTGACAGTTTAGGCCCCATAATCTTGGAAATAAACTATATCATCTAGACAGTAGTGAGCACTGTGAGCCACAGGCTGCTGGTATAGTTCTTATGGTTATGCCCATATGTTGCCAATTTTGAAAGAAAAAAGAATACAGAGACGTCCAGTATCCTGTCACCTTTACTGCCCTTTCTTCCCCTATTGTACCTTGTTCAAAACAAGCCTTGCATTCCCTCTCACTTCTGCTGTTCGGGTTAGTGCTATGAATTTGATGGCCCAGATCATCACACAGCACAGGGCTCAGCTACAAGCAAATGAAGGCAATGTCCCAGATGTTCTAGGCCAAAAATAAAAATGCATTGACAGGTAGTATGATTTGGAGGCAAAGGATGAAAGCGGCAGAGAATATGGGATACACAACTCCCACTTCAGTTCTCTGATCCATCCTATCTTAAAGCCATCTTTACCAACACACAATGTCTACATAAAGAAAACTGCTTAAATTATTGAACTTCAAACCTATGCCTTGACTTATTCACTTGGCTTCCTGTCATGATAAAGCTCAGGATTTTCAGCTCCTTCCAAGTGCATGTGTATCATATATATATATTGTTTATATAATATATATAATCTATTTTATTATATTTTTTATATTTAATTATTTTTTTATATTTTATTTATATATATATATATATAAATAATTTTTGTAGTTGAACAGTTGGTTGGAAAATACAGAGTCCTCTGACTGGACTCAGCTTAGTACCTGAAAAGACAGTGATTTCTCTGAAACCACTCGCTTGCAGCCAGCTCTGCTGTCCACCTCAGCCAGCTCACAGCACCAGCTGGCCTTGTCCCGTTGTTCCAGTGCACTGAGCATACTCACACTCAGCTTCTCTTTCATTTTCTGCCACGGACAGTGCTGAGCCCAACCAAGCAGCCCAATCCAACAGAGATCCTAACTAACCAGCTTCACTGCTACGTGGCAGGAATTGAGCTGCTTTGTCCCAGTCTGGATTATGCCAGCCCCTTTACCATCTTGAATGCTCCCTCTCATGTCGGCTCAACTGCACCACAGCACACTAGGCTTCAGAACCCCAACACATGCTGCTTGTTAATCTGTGCCAGAGACAGGTGGTGCAGGCAGAACAACATTAGAAGACTCTCACTTCAGCAAAGCAAGCCACCTGCCAGGGCTGGGCACCATGCACAGGAATGCAACGCACAGCAAGGCACCCTTGAATTTAAAGAACAGCACTTACTCTAATTTAAATACTTGCACAACTCACTCTCACTTCAGGTACTTTTGATTAAACACTTCACTGGTATGCTAAAGCCTATGTAGCAATTTTTCATTGTTTCATTTCTGATTAGGTATACTCGGGCTAGTAACTGAGAAAACTTGTCCAAACTCCTGAACTCTGCAGGAGTCAAAACAACTTTCCCTACTTCAGTAAAGGAATCTGAGTATATGCAAACAGACATTTAAGCTCCAAATAAAGACATTTATCTTGAAACAATAACTTTATTCCTGGAAGGCATATCAAGTTTTAGAACAATACTCCTATGCACCTGAGACTTTTAAGAAGCAGCTTAATAGTAAAAACATCACATACCACACACTTAGTTAAAAAAGAGTATTGAAAAAGCTCTCCTAGACACTTCCAAACTGGAACAACTAACTCATTGCATAGTTCCTGACAATGCACATTTTTAAAAAAAGAAAAAAGTTGAGTATTCAGGCAGATTTTAAAAATCTACGAAATATTTGTCATGAGAAATCTGCACTTTTTGAATGAAAAAAAAATCTGCTTCCCAATGCAACAGAACCCAGGTGGAAAGCTGGGTTTCCACAACAGTTTAAGAAATATGCCAAAGGCAATGTGGGTTCATCAGCAAGCATGGAGCTGTGTTGGTATTTGTCATGAGCTAGTATTAGACTACAGACATTCTGGGATTGATGCTGTGTAATGAATCACTGTCTCTTGTCCACTACTCCACTGTCAGACATCTTAGAGATGCAACTTTCATTTTAATTAATTTTTTGAGTATTGCTTCTTTCAAATGCTGACATTTATGGACAGATGAAAAACAGGCCAGATGCACTGTATATTTTTAGGGTATTTAGTGACACAATGTGTGTCCCAGCTGTACAAGAGAAGGAGGGAGGGAAAAAAAATGCAAACCAACCCAGGAGAAACATGGAATGTCAACTTCATCATTGTTTTTTTTCAAAGGAAAAAAAACAGGAGCTCCTTCCTCAAACCATACCAAATGCTAGCAAAACAGAGAAGGGAAAGCAAAATGTGACAGTAAATAGGACATGTCAGGTACAGCTAAGTAGGCTGCAGTTCTCTTAAGCTGCTCCATTTCCCACTCCTTCAGCTCTGCTGCAGACAGCATTTATATTCACTCACAGGTTGAGGAGTGGGAGAGGAGGGACAGCTATGCCATGACGCAGCCTCTGAGTAACGTGCACATGGCAAGACTGCAAACAACTGCAGCAAGTTTATGCATTCAGTGCCATGACAACTTTTAAAGGGTAGTTTATTCTTAAACCTTCATTATGGTACAACACAATATGGGAATAAAAAATGAAGCAATTTTCATCAAGGTTGAGAACAGTAACCCAAAACTGCATGTGAACTCACCCACAACAGCAAGCCGCTAAGTTAACAAACCGACATGGGAGAGTTGCTTTCCTGCACCACTGGTGCACTGGACCGTGTACAAGCTTCAGTTCTTTCTTTTCAATAGATTCAAAAGGTGGAAAGTTTGAAAGGAGAATATGTCCTCAAGCCTTCTCCTTACCAAACTGAAGCAGAGGGTGATCCTTCTGTCCCTCTGCATGTAGAACTTCTCTATCAGCAGGACAAAGCTTACAGTACACGGTAAGCAGACAGGCAAAACATACTTTTCTGTACCATGATTAAACCACCAAAGACCCAGCAGCACATTAATCCTGCAAAAGCAATAGTATGAAGACGATCCCTTCAGTGCTGAACTTTTGCAAGTGATCAAGCTCATTTCTTCTAAGGCTTACTGCCACTTAGTGAAGGCACTGTAACAGACCACATGTGCACTCTGCCTTATCCACAGACATGAAGTATATTGGCTTAGCTTTTAACTACTTAAAATCGGATTTAACACAACATAATGCAACTAAAATTACCTTGTTTACTCCCCGAACTTCAGAACAGCAAAAAAGACCCTGGAGGGAACTAAGCATTTACTTTAATAAGAGCTGGAGCGGAGGAAGTACTTGCCCATCTGAGGGAAACCAATGCAAGGCACTAATTTCTAGCTGATAAAACAGCACAGAAGAAAACAAAAATAGAGCCAGGTGTTTCCTACAACAGAAACCAAAGCGACAGGGGAATGCAGCACAGCAGAGCAGCCCACTGCCTCTTGCAAACCACAGGATGACTTGGGTGTTCACCTCCAAATGCTTCTCACCCTGCAGCTGCAGCCAGCCTGAGCCCCTAGACAAGGAAAAGCAGACACTTGCTGGTACTGCAAACACCTCTTTTCAGCAGACTGCAGCCAGACAAAGCTGCCCCTCCATGCTCGGGGGGAAGGCCTGTCAGCATACCAGCAGCAGAGCGGTTTGGCTGCCTCCTTTCCACAAGGAAGGTTGTGGAAAGCCTGAGTGAAAGCAGAACACAGATTGACATGCCCATGCTGTGACAAACCAGATGGATGGCTAACCTGCCACCAACTCAGCTGGGCTGCTGTTGCCCACCTGTGTAAACTGTGGGACTTGATTCCTGCTGCCCTCACAAGGCATGACCTCCCCTGCAGGGTCAAGATATCAGCCTCCCTTCAGAGACACAGTTATAAAAGGTCACACTTCCAACCTGCCCCCAAGAAGACAGCAAGCCAAGAGGCAGTTCACAACATACAGCTTTTCTGATCCCAGCCTCAACATCTGCCTGGTTTCCATTCAAACCCAGAATCACCTTCGTAATCCCTATTTAGCTAACGGGGGCACTGGCTGTCCACTTGCTTGTTTTGGTACATTCACTGTGCAGTTCAGGCTGGAAGGGACCTCCAGACTCCTGTATTTTTCCCAAAATAAAGTATTCTTTCCTAGGAGAGTTCAAAAGTCCAGTTATTCTCTTCCAGAAGCCACACATGCTTTTCTTTAAACCTTTTAAAAATACATATGGCACAGAATTTCACTGAGCTTTCACTGAACAGTTGAAAACAGTGTTTCATCCTGCTGAAGCATGCTCTGGAGTTGTTTTGCTAATGATAAAGCCACTGAGGAGTTTTAAACTCTGGTTAGTCCTTTTAACATACTCCTTAATCCTAAAATATTAAGCACTTTTAAATAGATTTATTTTTCTATAGGATGGTCTCAGTAGGATTTGCAGCTCATTGCATTTAAGAGGCCTTTGGAACAATCACAAAACATTAAGTTTGGAAGGGTGACAAAAAATTAAGTTCGGTATTAGTTCACTTAAACTGGAAAAAACCAAATATTTAAAGGTTTTAAATATTTAATTTAATATTATATTAGATTAATTTAATTATTAGATTAATTTAAATATTAATCTACACACTGAAAATTATCCAGGTCCCTCCCTGTGATTATCTTAACCATCACACTGACCTATGCAAATACCTACACGCTACCACAAACCCATTCAACTGAGAGAAATTATACATCTCCAGTAAAGGGGATTTTTCACAGAAGTTATCTTTGGCACTAAGTGAGGATCACCTACCTACATTACTTTTACAGTAAGTGGAGAAAGACATTCCCACAAACAAACCTGATTCTGGCTACATCTGAACTGCAGGACTTTGCTGCTTCTGGCACCAAGGGCACATCTTGGCAAATTCCTGATGGCATGTCAGGTGAAGACTGAAACATTGCTGTTCCCTTCCTCCCTTTGCTACACTGGGGGGTGGATGAGACAACGACAGGGTATGTGCATGCACAAGAGGTACCAAACTCCCTGTATTGTGCTTCTACATTCCAAAACACTGCTGGCAGAACCCTGAGGCTAGCAAGCACTCTACAGAGAGTTCAGAATGATCTCCTTCTCTGAGTGGCTCTTTCAAAGGCTGGATCATTTTTCAAGCTGACCAAGAAAAGATGTACGAAATTAGTCTTCTTTACCTATTAGCTTTTCTGAACACTCCCATCCCACTAAGGATGTCTGTTACAGTGACACAGATGAGAGATTTTAATCCATTTTAATACAGGCTTAAACCTCTCTTCATACAGCATTTTTCTGCAAAGCTCTTGAATAGGCATGTTACTATTTTAGACAGCAAATAAAATACAGAAACATTGCTGTTGTATTAGTAAAATATTCTAAGTATTGGCACAAACAAAGTTGTGTATTCAAGTGAATCAAACTTCTCATTTCAAATTAAGTGAGTTTCTGTTACTTTCAGATTGACTAGTATCCAATGCAATATAAATAATACGGGGATTTCCACAAAAAAACCCAAACAACTATGCTCTACTGAAAATACATTTACATTGCGCTTATTAGAAATTTCTGCATAATCAAGACGTGTATTCTTGCAGAGACTTTTTCAGAGAAATCTTTATCTAAAACATGCTTTCATTATTCCACAAACATTTAAAAGTGTGTTTGGAAAAAAATACGCAGTACAACAGCCCAGTTTGACCACACTGGAAATATGACAAAAGTTCAACTGTTGAAAGGGACTAGAAATATCAGCTCACATACACCACACTTACGTGAAATAGTAACTTTTAAGTATGACCAATACGAGAGCTCAGAACTAGAGAGATTATGTCATCGTTTCCTGCCTATGAAGATGAGCTATTTTAGCTAAGTGAAGCTGAGCAAAGAAGAGGAAGTTTAAACCTTCTACAGATTTGGGGCCATGAGAGAAGCATCTCTGAAGAAACTTTGTAGTGCACAAAGGGTGAGTAACAATACCATACTCTATGGTAACAAAGTAACTTGGATGTTTATGCATGTTGCTAAGATAGACTTCTTTGTTCAGAAGCTGAACATGGGTATTAATTCTAGAACTATTGAAAATATATTTAATTCTTTAAAGCACTTTCAAAATATCAGCAGCATTCTATAAATAACATTTAAAGCAAAATGATTGCATTTGTAAAAGCACAGTACCATAAATACTGTTGTTTAGGATTTTAACAAAAAACTTCAAAATATGCACTACATAAAAGCATTGGTAAGTACACTTATCACTAAAGGAAAAATGTTTGTTTTCACTAAACTAAAACCAGGAGAAGATCTTGTTGCTTGGTCTCTCTGTGCTTCACTGAAAGCCATGTCCTCCTCAGGGAAATGTGAGCATATAGAAGGGACAGATAGAGAAAAAAAGGGGGATTGGAAAGAGATACATGCACTGTTACCTAACTTGTAGTAAGAATCCGGAGGAAAAGATTTAGTTCTGGTTTTGTTCTGAAAGTCTTTATTTTTGTACACAGCATGGCCTTCACAATTCACATCAGACATTCAAGAAATCAACTATCATTAAAAAAATAAGATTGATACAGAGAAACATCAGAGCAATCATTCCCAATTAACACACATGGACTTCCAGAAACCAGTTATGCCAGAGGCTCTTCAGTAAGCACTTTAATCAATACCCATAAGTGTTCCCATTATGAAAAATGATGCCATCCACTCATAGGCACCCAAAGATCTACTTGGGCTGACTCAGGAGATATCAATCTGAACTCCGTGCAGACAAACACTGATGACAAAGCAGAATATCTCTGCTCATGTATAAATGCAGATGAGTAACTACATACTTTTAAAAAATCTCAGTATTTCTTACCTACATAAATGTTTTCTACAGTGCTAAAAATTAAGTTTAGGAGAAATGCCTAACTCTAACACTGACATGCATCTAAACGCACAAAGTTTGAAAACAGTGTCTTCAACAACTAAACAAAAGTAAACCCCATTTGTTACAGTAGATCATTCTTTGATATATCTCAAAACTGTCACAAACTTGAAATAACCAGCAAAAAAACCATGGAACCCCTGGTTTTCCTGATAAAAGCTCACACCAGGTTCAGCTTCCTCTCTTCCCATCAACATCAGCCTGCTGGTTATTTCAGAAACACAACCTGACCAGAAACAATTACAATCACTGCAAGTCCAAATGAGAGAAGAGCAAAACCAAAGCCAAAATCCATTCTATTTATTAATAGTTGAGTGAATTCTTCTATCTATCCTATACATCACTACTCAATTCACCTGCTAAATCAGTCAGGATCTTTAGCTAAGTAGCCATGCACTATGTCATACACAATCACTAGCAAGACAAAAAACCCAGAACAATAGAGAAAAAAGCAAACCACTTGCAATACTCAGGGGTGGGGGGGAGGTGTGTGTTAAGCAACATTTGGACAATTTTATGCAACAGTAATGAAAGTGGGACAGTGTGGTAGATAATATTTCAACTGTGCTACAAAATCTTTCTTTCAAGCATATCCCATCTAACTTTCAATAATGTCTGCTATCATTCTTTAATTCTTTTATTTTTCTTATTTTTTGAGTTCTTCACGCAATGAGGAATTTTAGAGGCATTCACATAGATGCCCTCCAAACCTCTTTTTTTGTACTACATGCACAGCTTTTCCCATAAAAAACATAAATTCTGTTGTATGTTCTAGTGACCTCATCAAACAGAAAACACACCTTTTTTGCTTTGTACAGTTAAAAAAAATCTTTGAAGTTTAGGGTTAAATATTTGTACACATGATTCTTTTATTTATCTGTAAACCGGAGAATTGTAAGAAAATCAGAAGACCAAACTTCATATTTCAAGGCAGAAACTAACCTAAATAAAGTTTTAAGAGATCATATTTAAGTTAGTTACTGCATGGATACTCTTCTCAAAAGCAGTTGACATTTGCTAGTGTCAAACCAGGATGCTAGATTAATAAACACTGGTTCAATCCCCTACACATTTCTGTAACATGAAAAAAGTATTTGGTAACATCACAGAGAAAGCATAAACCAGATGAGCAGCAACAATAAAGCTTTTTTTAATGCATTCTTCACTTTTGGAGATAAAACACACAGGAACTATGCACTCTTCTGCTGCAGAAAACAGTCTTGGTTTCTAGCCAATACTGTAGAACTTCCTTGACTGTCACAAGTAGGAAGATCAGACAAACAACTAACTCTTTCCTCCTCCTCCTCTTCACAAAGCTGCCATAGGGCTGCTTTAAAGGCCAAGAAAGACAAACCCTTCAACACAAAGTCATGAAACTGTGACCACAGCAAGAGCCAGGAAAATGCAGGGGGTGCAGGTTAACCAAAGAACCCATGTAAACTCCAGGTAAGGTCTGCCATCCTCAGGTGGCTCCAGAGCAAACCAGGGGATAATCTCCTTCAGCTCTCATCACCAGAGCCCACACAATGACATTTCAGATGTCCAACTCCTATGACCCAACAAGCTGAGAGAAGCAACACAACTGTGGTCTGGGGCACCTGGCTATCAACCAGCAACCTCTGCCCCCAACACATACTGCTCACATATGGCCTAGTTCGAGACTGCAGTCTGCTTCCCATCATTTTACTTTTTCAAATGGGAAGTCTACTAATCTATTCATCTTATCCACATGTTAGGTGGGTGGTTCTGATGCCCTGTGATTAAATACTGTATTAGAAGCTATGTAGCTACTAAGAGAGCTTTTTAGTGTCTTTTCTGAAAAACAGCAAGCACCTGTTCTTTTGGGAGCTAAGTAGTCCCTACACAGATAAACAGCAAAGTCGATACTTCATTTTGCATATCCAAATGTCACTTCATGCCATGATCACTTATTTCTCTTCATAACTAGTTTTAGTCAAAAATGTTTCAACAGAGACAACTTCAAGAAATATTTGCTTTAGAAAACAACTGCTTCAATCTGATTATCAGCTACGGAAGCACACTCAAAGTGTCCATCTTGACTTTTTGATTCCTTAAATAATAAATCCCTTTAATAATTAAAACATTTGATTAAAACGTGCTTATAAATATTATTTCACACAAGTCTGACAGAACATGTATTTCCCTCAAAGCACAATAATGTATTTGCAGTCAGAAAAAGCAACAAAGGTAACATGTTTTCACAGCTAAAAAATACAGTCTCATCACTAACCACAATTCAAAACAATCTTCCTATTTGTTTTTAAAGATAGATTTTATTTGACTGAGAATAACTTCCCACATTTTATCTACTTTTAGGATATTTATGGAGTGCAACAACTATTCCCAAGTTTAATTAAACTATGATGCCTGAAAATCATCACCCTGAAGAATATAGGATTGCATCACTGGTCTTCTACAGTTTTGTATTCATAGTGGGATTGTTGGTGAATGCCACTGCACTATGGGTTTTCAGCTGCACTACCAAGAAGAGAACAACTATAACTGTATACATGATGAATGTGGCATTACTTGACATACTTTTCATATTTTCCTTGCCTTTTCGGATAATCTACCATGGGAAAGAAACGTGGCCTTTTGGAGATACATTCTGTCGGATTATTGGTGCTTTCACTGTATTTTATCCAGCCATTGCTCTGTGGTTGCTCACTTTTATAAGCGTAGACAGATTTATGGCTATTGTCCAGCCCAAACATGTCAAAGAACTAAAAAATACAAAAAAAGCTGTGCTGGCTTGCATTGGAATCTGGGTAATGACCCTCGCAACAACGTCCCCATTGCTGTTTTTGCGATCTGATCCAGACAAAGCCTCGAATTTCACCACCTGCATGAAAATGCTTGATATCATCCACTTAAAGGAAGTAAATACATTGAACTTTTCTCGCTTGATTTTTTTCTTTTTGATCCCCTTGTTTATCATGATGGGGTGTTACCTAATCATTATCTACAATTTTATCCATGGCAAGACTTCTAAACTGAAGCCTAAGGCCAAGGAGAGATCCATAAGAATTATAGTTACTCTGATTGCTCAGGTACTCATCTGTTTTGTGCCCTTCCACATTTGCTTCACCTTCCTGATGTTGCAAGATGAAAATACAACTTACAATCCTTGGGCAGCCTTTACTACCTTTCTCATGAATCTCAGTACATGCTTGGATGTTATCCTGTACTATATTGTTTCTAAACAATTCCAGGCAAGAGTCATCAGCGTAATCCTTTATCGCAATTACCTTCGAAGTGTGCGCAGGAAAAGTTTGCGAGCTGGAAGTGTAAGATCACTCAGTAATATGAACAGTGAAATGATATAAAAAGAGAAAAAATGTCAGGGGACTTTTACAATGTAAACAAGCGATTCTTTTTCTGAATTCTTGCATTTTGACTACACATAAGAATGTCCTAGGCCAGAAGTAACAGATATATTTGTTGCACTGTAAAAATAAGAGCGGCAGAATAATAATTGCACCTCTCTGTATTTGCTCAATATCTTTTGTTTCATCTGAAATGAACTAAAACCTAGTCAGTGTTAAAACTTTCCAATGCTTTTGTCATCTCAAAAGGCTGTGAACATTGTCAGACATGAAAAAGTGACAACTAGTATAATAAAGTAGACAACACTGAAGAATTATGATGCAACGTATATATTAATTTTTATTTGCAAAATGAAATGCTCCTGAAACTACTGTATATCTCACACTTCTAAAATTAACTTTAGTCTCTCAAGATCAATATCACCATTAAAGAGAAGGTATATTCATTTAATTAAAAACTTTTTTGATGCAGATTTCCTTGTAACTGACTACATTCTACAATCATAGAAATACCACCAAAGGGTATAATAATTGAACTGTTCATTACCTCCTTATGCACATTTCATGTGCACATTTATTACACCCCACTTTTGCACAAAGTATCTTTTTACACATATGAACACAGGAATTTGTCCAGCCACACCAGCAGTCTATGTCCTAGCAACAAACTCAAGGTAACATACACGATGAGTAACTGCAATAACTACTCAAGCTTTCAACTCCTTTAGACTACTCACACACTAGAAAAAGTGTATCTTTAAAATGTCAAACACATGCTTTTTCTTCCTCATCAAATCAGTCTTTAGCTATTTTCAACAGACACTCTGGAAAAGTAGAAATAAAAAAGGTCTAATGTGGTGTTTAATATTAAAAATCTCACTCCAAGAGCTTTTATTATTACCTCAGAGTGTAAAACATATGGAAACTCAAGTCTGTATGAGGCTGATCTCACTTGCCAGAAACTTAACCACAAAGCATTGCAAGTTCTGTGGTTCCACTGTAACATGCACATCTTTTATTAAGTGCAGAAATCTCAAATATAGGTTATAAGAAACTGAACCACTAAACACCTTAAAGCTGTAAGAACTTCAGCTGCAAGCACTAAATACAGTAACATGTTCTAGCACTCAATTTTTTAAACACATACAAAATACCAGTATGAAATGTATATGCATTTAAAAGTGAACACAGAAGACATGACTTACAGTTCTGTTGCCTTTCCGATTTAAGAAAAAAATCAGCACCAACCCAATTTCAGTTTTCAGATTTACGAATTGAAATAAACCAAACGATTCAGACTGAACAAATACAGCAACAATCTGTACACTGCAAGTTGTGTTTCAATCATGCTGCCTGGGGAAATGGGACTAACAAAATGGAAACTAATCATTATATGGATAAATTATAAATTAACCGCAGATCATAACTAAGAAATAAATGCTTGAAATTATAACAGTTGTGCCAAGAACCTTTACACTTCAGTTCAAAAGAAGATTAAATTTGATTTGAAGTGTTACATGAAGAAAGTTTTTTTAATTAAAATCATCAGAAAACAATCCCTTGAAAATATATCTAAAATAAACAATCCATTAGAAGCTACTTACAAACCAGAAGGCAAGCTGTTGATGGTGATGCCAAATATATACTGAGTGATTTCTACAAGGAGAAGATCAAATAAAGCTGAGAGCATCCAAGTACCCAGCAAAAAAGACTGGAAAGAAAAAGGTTAATTTGAATCAATTCAACAGATTAAAAATAAGGTTTTAATGTATCTCTAAATAAAAGTAAAAATAAGAAAATCACTATATCAGTTCAACTAAGACAAATACAATCTTTAACACAACATAATTCCAAATCCACTTGTGTAGACATTGAAGAATGAAGAGTTAGATTTGTTTCCAAAATTAAATTCTATGGGTTTGGTAACTTTCAGCTCATAAACCTGCAAAGAGTAACTAGAATAATCCACTGACTGCAAGATACTTTCAGTATAAATTTAAATTTATGAAAACCAAATAATTCTTAAAACCCTTTAACATATATTTCTATACAAAATGTTAGTAATAAAGCTGCAGTATTCATACAAGACTACAAGATTCTAAACAGCGCAGAAAACAGTTTCTGTCAAAAAAAAAAGAAATTCAAAACTGGAACTTACTGAAAATTTTCTGCTGCCATATCTTCTTTCAAATATTCTAAAGTTGTAAATGAGCAGACTGCTACAGAATGTGTCTTTCAAATCAAGACATACTGTTCTTCCACATACAAGTCTCCAAATCTGGAAGATTAATGATCATAATTTTAAGCCTCTCTTCCTTCAAGGAAATTCTTCACAGAATTTGTGCTCTTAGTGAATGCAATACTGGAGTCAGGTAACAGAAATGTGGTACATTTAAGAAGGGAAATAGAGAGAGTAGAATGTTCTGGAAGAGTTCAAGAAGTCTCTTCAAAAATAAAATATTTTCAAGGCAGATGTCTACCTGTTACAACAAATCTACAATTAACCCAAAGTAACCCAAAGACACTTTTATGTTTACATTTACAAATAAAAATGGAAATCACAACCTTAGTGAATTTAGAATTACAAAACAATTATTTTTGAAACAACCTCCAGATACAAACTAGTCCATCTGTAACTGTTCTAAGAAGTTCTAATCAGATCAGCTTCCTCTAGACCATGTCCAGTTGAGTCTTGAACACCTCCAAGGATGCAGTTTCTAGAACCTCTCTGAAACCTGTGCCAGTTTTTGGCCACCCTCATGGTTTAAAAAACTAAATCAAATCCTTACAATCTAGGCAGAATTTCCCATGTTCTGTCTTGTGTCAACTACCTCTTGCACTTTGCAGACAAGCAGAGCCTGGCTCCAGTTTCTCTATAGCTCCTGATCAGCTACTTGTGGATAGCAATAAAGTGTCTCCTCTCCTTCTTGAGGCTGGGCAGACTGAGTTCTTGCAGCCTTTCCTTCTATGTCAAACACTCCACCTCCTCTGACTGCCTTGGTGGATCCACTCCAGTGTGTTCATATCTTCAAGGGAGGTGATTATTCTGCTCTGCTCCGTTCTGCACTGGTGCAGTCTCACCTTGAATATCATGTGCAGTTTGGGGCACCACAATATAAGAAAGATATTAAGCTCTTAGAGAGTATCCAAAGGAGGGTAACGAAGATGGTGAAGGGCCTTGAAGGGAAGCTGTGTGAGGAATGGCTGAGGTCACCTGGTCTGTTCAGCCTGGAGAAGAGGAGATTGATGGGAGGCCCCATTGCAGTCTACAACTTCCTCATGAGGGGAAGAGGAGGGGCAGGCACTGATCTCTTCTCTGTGGTGACCAGTGACAGAACCCAAGGAAATGGCCTGAAGTTGTGTCGAGGGAGGTTTAGGTTGGATATTAGAAGTTCAAGAAGTGTTTGGACAATACTCTCAGGCACATGGTGTGACTCTTTGGGATGGTCCTGTGCAGGGCTAAGGGTTGGACTTGATGATTCTTGTAGGTCCCTTCCAACTTGGCATATTCTGTGATTCTGTGATTCTTGTACAGATGAATCCAGAACTGGGCACTTGTGAGACACATCTGGAACACTGTCAGCTACAGGAGTACGGTCTACCTACTTGCCACACCCTCACTAATAGTCCAGGAAATGGTTGGCCTTCTTGGCTGCAAGAGCGCACTTGGCTCCTCTTGTTCACCAAGATCCACAGGTCCTTCTCTGCAGAGCTAATTCCCAAGCACTTGCCCTTCCTAGCCTGCACTGTTGCAGCCTGGGGTTATTCCATCCCAGAAGCAGGATTTTCCAATTCATGAAATTCCTGTCATCCCGTATCTTGGGCTTGCCAAGGTCTCTCTGATTAGCAACCCTACCTTCCAACATATTGACCATTCCCCCCAGTTTTGCATCATACAAACTTTAAGCACAAACTTGTTCAAAGTGCACTGCATCCCAACATCCAAGTAACTAATAAATACATTAAATAGTACTGGTCCCAGCACTAATCTCCAAGGGGCCCTCCCCTAATTAATATCTGCCAAGTTGACTTTGTACTAATGACCATAATTCCATGGAGAGTCCAGTCAATCTCCCACCCATCTTCCTTTCCAATTATTCAGTACATACCTCCATTTCACTTCAAGGACACAAAGGGAGATTGGGTTAAAGACCCTGCTAAAGTCAAGGTGTGCAAAATCCACTGACTCCCCCTCATCCACAGCACCACTTGCTTCATAGAAGAGCACAACCATTTGGTCAGGCATGCTTTCATAGAATGGTTGAGGATAGGAAAGGACCTCTGGAGATCATCTAGTCTGACATTCTCATTCAAAACAAAGTCAATTAGAGCAGGATGTTAACTGACCACAACCAGTCTGGTTTTGACTATCTTCAAGTATGGAGGCTACACAACTTCTCTGGGGAAACTGTTCCTCTGTTCCATCAGATTTACAGTAAAAAACCTTCTGCTTCAAATGGAATTTCTTGTATTTCAATTCATGCCCATTGCCTCTTGTCCTTTTACTGACCTGGCTCTCTCTTCATTGCTCCCTCACATCAGATATTTACACACACTGGTAAGATCTACCCTAAGCATTCTCTTCTACAGGCTAAACAATCCCAGCTCTGTCAGCCTCTGCTTACACACCTGAACAGACTGGTGCCCCTCTGTTGGACTCCCTGCAGGATGTCAAGGTCTGTCTTGGATGTGGCACAAGAGCCCAGCACAAGGGACAACATTTCAGATGTTGTCACTGAGGGTGAGTAGAGATGAATGATTATCCCACCAGCTCTCCTTGTGAGGCTCTTCCTAATGCAGCCTAGGATGCTGTTAGGTTTTTTAGCCACAATGCTGCACTGCTGGCTCATGTCCAACTTTATTCTCCACCAGGACCCTCAGGGCCTTTTCTGTAAAGCTGTTTCCAGCTGGTCAGCCACCAGCTTGTACTGGTGCATGATGTTACTCCTCTCCAGTGCAGGACTTTGCATTTGCCTTTGCTGAACTTCACGAGGTTCCTATTGACTCTCTTCTCCCCTCTAAATGCCTGCAGAACTATGGGTATGTCAACTGTTGAGAGCACACTGCGTCCTGCTGTCCAAGTTCTGAATGAAGACACTAAACAATACTGGCCCCCAATCCACTTCACTGCCCACTTCTCTCACCTTGTACTTCCTCAGTTTGTCTGAGAATGTTACAGGAGACAGTGTAAAAAGCTATAACTAAGATCAAAATAAACAACATCCACTTATCTTCCATCACCCACCAAGACATTCATCTGCCTCATCACAGAAGACTACCAGGTCAGTCGAGGATTCCACTTCAAAAATCTGTGCTGGCTATCCCCAGTCATTTTACTGTTCTTTTTATGTCTGAAAATTACTTCTGGGAGAACTTGATTCATGATGTTCCCAGTGATACAGAAGATGCTGACTGGCCTGTACTTCCCAAATCTCCTGAAGATAGGAAGGACATTTGCTTTCTTCCAGGCCTCAAGAACCTTCCTTGATAGCAATGACCTTTCAAACATAATACAGAGTGATCTCACAATGACATGAGCCAACTCCTGCAAAACTTGTGGGTGTGTACCTGTAATAATGAGGCTTCTTCCAGGTGTCTGAAGAAAGCCTCCTCTACTTCTTCACGATCAGACAGCCTGTAGCAAACGCCACCACCAAAGTTGGCTGTACTGGTCTGCCTTGTAGTCCTGACCTATAAAATCTCAACTTCCTCGTGTCCCAAGATGAAGCTCTGTGCAGTTCTGCCGCTCTTTCACATAAAAAGCAAATCCCTTCCCTGCCTGTCCTTCCCAACAAGCTTGTACCTTCCTGCTGAGGCACTCTTATCATGTGACTTAACCTACCACATTTTCATGACCCCTGTGAGACTGTAGTCCTGTAATGGCATATGACCTTTAATTCCTCTTATTTGTTCCTTATGTCACATGCATTCGTGTGCAGACACCTCAAAGAGGCACCTAGTCATGCTGATTTCCCAGAAAACACGAGAGTCTTCCACATAATGCTGTCCCATAGGCACTTCCTTATTTACGTATTTATGAAGTAGGTCCTTTTCAGTCCTGTTTTGCTGATTACGAGATCCCTTCTGTTTGTATCATCCTGTCATCCATTAATATCAATCCTTTGCTGGCTAACCCAGTCCATATCTCCTCAATTGACTGTAGGTTGTCATCTCTCTCCTGTGTCGTTCCTCTCTTAATGTTCTCCTCACCAGGTTGGCCTGCCTGTTAGCAAAGATGCCTTTGTTTCACTTGGCCAGGTGGATCCCATTTATTCCAAGTAGTCCTCAATCTTCAGAGAGGACATTGGGCACAAAACCAAAAACCTTGTTGCCAACAAGGTAAACGATCGTGACCCACAGCATCTGTCCACTTCAGATGGCTGCTCCCAGTCACCTTTGTGTCCTGCACATCTTGAAAAATTGCTTCTATAAAGTTTTGGTCCATGACCTTCCCAGGAACCAAGGTAAGGCTGAGGGACTGATGTTAACTGGATCTTCCCTTCTGCCTTTCCCAAAGATGAGTGTGATGTTTGCCTTTCTCTGGTCATCAGGTACCTCCAGCAATTGCCATGACTGTTCGAAGTTCATAGAGAAAGTCTCACAATTGCACTGCCAGATCCTTATTACAGAAACTTTGCTTGCTGCCCTTCATCTCTCTTGCTAGTTTCCATCTCTCTTGCTCAGCTTCGGCACCCCCTACTCGCTTTCCTAAGCCGTGGCCTGCTAGGCATTCTCACCTCCCTTACATTTCTCAAGGTCTTCAGGCCTCAACCAAGGCTTCTGCCTCTAACTTCCCCAGCATACCCAAGGACTGAACAAGAAGAAAGAACTGAGACCTCACTGTTGCAGCTGCCCCATGGTAATATGCCCAATGTTAAAACCTAGCCTGAGGTACCATCCCTCCTGAAGCTCAAACTAGCAGGGCTGTGACCTAACAGGTGACTATTTCATGACATGCATTAACTGAACAGCCCTCACACAGACTAGGAAAGCTTGTAGCCTAACTGGTCTTTGCTTTAGCTAGCTTTAAAAATACATAGATCTAATGTAATGAAAATCCTTATTTTACACATGACATTTCTTCGCTGCTCTTAAGGGTCCTCCATATGGAGATGAAGATCTTTTCATTTTGGACAGTACATATTTTGCTTTCCAAATTCACTGTACTCTTCTTCAACTGCCTGCTTTATTGCCTGTGCTCCCTACCAGCTTTAAGAATCCAACATCCAAAACGTCTGTTCAGCCCCTGAAAAAATTCCTTTCTATTAAACTCATCCCTGCAGATGAATTCATTCTAAACAAATTTTCTTTTAAAAATTCTCAGTTGAATATTAGAATCACACAGGAGTTAAACAATCTGCTCTCCCTGAGTTACACAATGACATAGAATATAGCTTGCTCCAAAGGGCATGGGAATAAATGAAAAAACAATCTCATGAAAGAAAAAATCCAAACCCACAAATTCCCCAAAACACCACAATAAAAGTATCATATGTTTTACAGATACTTGCAAATATTTATGCTTAAGACACAGTAAAGGTGGTTTCTTTGAATAAAACACAGCTACTGATGGTTTTTAGCAGATCAAACAAATGGAAAGAGAGAACTCCGCTAAAGACAAATTGAAAAACAAACAAATAAACAAACAAAACCCAAATCCACACAATTTCCATTTAAAACTTGAATAGTTTCTCAGACTTTTTCATCCCCCTCCCCAAACACTTGCTTGTAACATTTTTAAAAGGCAGACATCATTTATGTATTTGTGCTGCACAGCATTAGAAAGACATTTGGAAAATATAAGTAGTGCTCTTGTAGAGTTGTAATCTACATTATAGCAAGAAAGCTCTTGTTCTTGACAAGAAAGATTACAAAGTGCCATGGCACAGAGTATCACTAGGTAGGTCTAATAATCTTTTAAAGCTTATAGGCTACAGCTGGCGCTCTCAAAGACATTAATTTGACTACATACCCTTTTTTTTAATGCAACTGTAAAATCTGCGGGTAAGCTAAACACAGAGGCATTTGCTGACCCCTTCTCTGGTGAGCAGCAGTTCATCACTTCCAAAAATAAAAATAAAACATCCCAAAACAAATCCCCTCAGAACTTACCAGTTCTAAGTGCATTATTTCAAGAACTGGAGCTGATATTACAGGATCCTTAATTAAGCTTAAAATAAAACCTTACAAGATACAATATCCAAAAGACAGAGTATCTTAGTTTGAAACAGGAATGAGTAAGAAATTAACCAATTCAGCAGAGTACTGAAGAGCATGACAAACTCCATCACTCGGAATCTTCAAATTAGAAGCAGCCCTTCTATTCAACAGGCAAATTTTAGTTTTCCACAACTAACTAAACCAGAACTTACAGAATGAAAGTTACAGCCTCTGTTGTTAAAATAAATCATATATAATCAGAAAGCCCAATCACAATAGCCCTCTTCAGTCTCAAAAACTAAGCACAATAGGATATTGACATTCATATCAAAATACTTGTATTATTAGAGGGGTTAAATCACACTTAATTCGCAGCAAGTTTCCACATTACAGTGTCTGAAAGGAAAAATGACAAAATTAAATAATTTCCCAGACAAGACAAAGAAGTGAGAAGCTATGGTGATTGTTTCAGATCAGTTTTTCTTATGTTTTCCAAAAAGCGGTAAACTGGGGTGACATAAAAAAAAGGTAAGAACAAGCTGATCTACAACAGGGAACAAAGGGAAAGAACCAGAGGAAAAACAAACCGGGGAGGAATGGCATAGAAGACCACAGTTTGCAGTCTCTTTTCACACAAAATGAGCTGACTCTTACCTGAAAATCCTCTTTTATAGCTTGTAGGTTATACACAAAGAACTTCTGATAATGTTGAAAGAGCAGAGTCAATAGAATCGAGATGGCACTTAGGACTAGCAACAAACTCTTCGACAAAGGCGCTTTATCTTAAAGACAGAAGACCAAACAAACAAAATAAAAAACATTTTAGAGAAAAGTCTCTGACATGCAAAAAGTGATACATTTAAACAGGTGACTGGAAAACATAATAGTGACACCACCTTGACTTTTTAGATCAACGACTTGCCAAGTTCTCAACAACTTGCAAATAGATAGGAAGAACACACTAAAACAAAGAGAAGTCTTTAGAGATATTAATGACAATTATATGTTAACCAGACATTTTGTTCCCAACACTGTCTCATGAAATTAATTGTTTGGCTATAATTAAACCTAAGTTCTCTGCACCTATAGAGGTCATGCCCTCCTTTGCTGCCCTCCTAAGGCTCAATCACATTTCAGGATATAAAATAAACACTCTTTTTGCTAGAAAAATCAACATGCACATCTGTTTCCTTTGCATTAGGGATTAAGATTAGCTTTTTTCTTAGAGGCTATGAAGCAGGAATTACCTGAATAAATGTCCTGAAAAAACTGACCTTCTCTCCACCGCACTTGGATCCACCATTCAAGGAAACATATTTAAGTTAATTTACACGACATTCATCTTCCTTCCATTCAATCATTACAATTATTCATAAAGAAATTAATAGAATCAGTATGTTTGTGAAATCAGAACTTCTTTCCCTCTATGAGCATGACTTTCAGAAAGCACATTCAGAAGCAAGCAGAGAACAGAGAAATCTGCAATGCACATTAACTAAAAACTGCCAAGTGGAATATCCAGCAGAGTTACCCAGAAATTCATCCTGTTCTGTTGCTGCAGGTGATACAATAAAATACAAACTCTTGCCCAACAATTCAAGTCAATACAAAGACTCCAAAATATTACTTATTCTATGACTTTTCTCTTTTTCACACATGCAACCTGAATCATATTTCCTTCCTTTCCAAAAACCTCAGCTATAGCACACAATCCACTCGTTTTCAGACAACTGTTTCTCCCAGGGTGTTACGAAATCTGTAGCTCTGTTGTTGTTCTTCTTACATAAAAAACGGAACGATAAGATTACTTTGAAAGTACTAATGGGAAGTAAAGAGCAGGAGCATAGGAAGAACAAAACTGCATGAAAATACGTAATACAGGAAACATTTAGTACCTGTCCAGATTCAACTGACTGCCATGAATGATTCCATTAACATCTGCTGCACACTAGAACAGTGAACTGCTAGAGAAGGAATATTGTAAAAGGCACCAAAGCCAAGATTTTAATTATGGCACAATCCCACTGCCATTGAAACTGCGGTTCTTACTACATAATTTAGATGCGATCCTCATTCAAGTATTAGCTGATGACACCAAGAACAACTTTGATGGGCACTGTTAGCTGCTCTCAGCTCACAGCACCTTGAAGTCTGCAGTCTTCTGTTGCTCACCATGCGAAGAAAATATCTCTTTCTATGTGTATCACAATGAAAACTTGTACTTAAAACTCTTATTTCAGTCCACAACCATACCTTTTGAGTTCATTATATAAAGATGCACTTTCCTTACTCCATTTAAGCAATTAACGCCTTGAAGAACTACCCTTTTATAGAAGTTAGGCAGTGACTTGGATTGACGCAGGTTGATGTTACTATGCTAACCATAAACTTTACTTTTATGGTTGTGTGAGACACATTATGGCAGAAAGTCTGGCTGACTTTTTTTTTAATGCAAGAAAACTGTCCACCTTTCACGTGTAACCTCAGGCTCCTTTAGTTAACTTAACTTAGCTAAATTAGCATTCCTTGATGTGGAAAGGTCAGTTTAATAATCAGGATACAAATTTTTGAAATAGCCTAAAACAGAAGAACTGTACTAGTAGCAACAGTAAACAGTTTTGAACCAAAGTTCGATAAGACTTGTTATTTTACTATCAAATGCATCTACGTTATTTCATGAATTTGAACACGTTTTTACAAGAACTCCTTAATCCCATAATACTTTTCACATAAGGAACACATTACCACAAGAAACGTGACAACAATACCTCTAGATATCCCCATCATAACTATATATTTCTATAGAGGTTTAATATTTAGATTTTACTGCAATTTGCATATCATTAGATTATTTTTACATTACAGGTAATACACACTTGAAATACTTTATCCTATCAAGTTAATTCCTAATTTGAAAGCATTCAAAAATAACCAACCTTATCTGTTTTCTCCAAAAGTGTGAATATACATTTTTATTAAGAGCCTCCTTTTAGCTTTCAGCTTAGACACTTTAAACCTTGGTATAGAGGAAAAGTACTTAATATTAGACATGTCATCGAGTGAAAAACCACAGAAGTAACTAACCCATAAATGTGACAGTCACCCACAGGGAACATCACATGAGTAATGGAAACTTCTACTCTCAAGCACCTCATACTGTCATCGTGGCTTGACAAGTTTATTCTTCTCTGGTGAACTTGAAAAATACAATAATGCAACTTCTGAAATGCTTTTTCCAAGTGTTTGCACAATGTAGCAGTTTACCCCTTAACAGCATATAGATCCTTATCAAGGACTGCTGTGGAATGTCTCAGCCAGTAAGACCAAAAATGACTATCAATCCCAGATAGTGCACAATCAGGCATTCTGACATTCAAGCCAAATTCCTTACCTAGAATACAAAGGGAATTCAGAATTTAGAAAGTAAAATTCTAGCCTAATGGGTATGCAACCATGTGCAAGATGGAAACATGTACCACCAAGCTACCAGGGCACCAGTGTCTGCTGGCAGCACCTGTGCACAAAGAGAAAAACACAGTGCCTCAATACCACATAAGGCAAGTAGAATGAAAGAATAAACTCTCATTTTGACCCTGAAAGTTAAAATATATCAAATACTGTCTTCAAAGATCTTGGAATAAATTTGCCATCCCAAAGTGGCAATTCTTTCAAACAGCAGGCAGTAATAACATTGGTGCTGCAACACATCTACGGAGCTTCCACCTAAGTGCAAAGAGAAATTTTGTAGCAACCAGCAGAACATGCCCACACTGCGATGAAGAACAAGCAACTAGCTTTCACTGCTGATCTTTGCAGTGAAGTCTCCCCCCAAAACTGCCCTCAAAATCTCACAGGCAAGTGTCCCAACTTTCATGTTACCATTGTACGATGTGAAGCTGTTCCCAAATGTGACATAAATAAGAAAATCAACTCTTAAGTCTCCACATTCCACCCCTGCACTCACTGCAAAGCCCACAAATCCTCCTCTTCCACAGCCTACTACTCTTCTAGCTGCCAGTACCACTTTTCAGAATACAGAATTAAGAATACCTGTGTCTGTCTGTCACAGAAGGGGAGGTTTATGGCACAACTGCTCATGTAGTCGCAGCTTCAGAAGCCACCAGTGCACTAATAAGAATAAGAAAGTTGTGGTAGCAGCAACAGCTACAGTTTCTGAAATTATTTCCTGCTCCCTGCCTGTTCACTACTCCCAGGTGAAGATATACAGCATATGGGCATGTCAAAACAGGCAGTCAGACTAATCCACTGTTTCAGAAGGGCTTTTGAGGAAACAACTTCACCTCCTGGACTGCTATTCCGGGACTGAGACTGAAGTGTTGACTTGGGAGGGGACCTAACTGCCGACACCAGCTAATGAGCAGTGGCTGCAGAAGCTCAAATGAGCTCAGGACAATTTCTGTGGGGATCCCTACTGAGCTTACACCACAGTTGCAGATGAAATATGCTTTGTAAAAACTCTTTTTCCACTATCATCTTCCCTAACCCACCTGCTATAAGGCAGACACAGCACTTTCATACAGACAATTAACTGCTGGGGGCTACTATAATGGCACAAAACACACAAAACCCGTTTTTTTAATGCTGATACACAAGATCAGCAAGTCTTTTAAACCATAACTGATGCACATCTGAATGCACAGTACTTCCCAAACGCACTGACAGAATCTGCATTTTGGGTGGTTGTTTTTCCTGCATTAAACCACCATGCAGATATTAATCTATTGTATTCCAACATTTGCCCAAGAACCTGCAGCAAGTTCACCAACCAACAGTGACATTTCATTGCAACTGAAGACAATAAGAGTATCACCGCAGGAACAGTTTTTCATCAGATGCTTATAAACTTAAAGCAGGAGCTGAGAGATGCATAACATTAGTTTAAGAAAGTCAGTAAAGAAACCAACTGCAATCATGCTTTAAACCTACTTTTAAAAGGCACAGGTAAGACTGTAATCAAGCCAGTTACCTATACATTTACTATTTAGAAAACTTTTGGGTTTAGCTTAGGCTACGAACTATAAGAAAATGAGGAGATACAAAAAGAAAAAAAACAAGCAAAAAAGTAAAACCTTGGTTCCTAAAAGCAACACTTGAAATAGAAACTGAAACAGGTTGAAGTATACAAAAATGTTCCCCTCATTGAGGTTCCTTCCAACCAAAGAGCATATATCATACTACTTTTAGTATACGCTGTCAGAAATACCATGTATGGTTACACCACAAGACCATGTGGACATCCTCACACTAGCTTGAAACAAGTTAGCTCTGCTGCAGCAGAATAGCCACATTTTTGTGGCGTTCAATGCATGGCTAATTGACCTGATGTGGCTATGCTGCTCCTAGGACTCAGGCTAACCAGGCTGCACCATGGCATGCCGATGTGCCAGCTAATTCGATTTCCCATACAGTATCGTACTGCGTAATATTGTAATGCACAGAAGTCTGATATATTCAATACATGGTCATATTTCCTTCAGTCATACAAAAAAGCATTTTAAATTTACGTAGCTTTTTTATTTTTCCAACACCACTGCACAACACAGTTCAGTCTTGCCAGTTATGCAAGCAGAGGAGCACAGACTTTCCCTCTTGCCTTGGGGTTTTTAACAAATTGCTAGTACTGCACTACAAGGTTCACAGAGATATAAAAGCCTAAGCTGCATTGGTAGAAATCCTTAGACACAAGTTCAAAGGACTCTACTCCCTCCTACTATAAGAAGCAGCTTTTGTGTAGTAGGCAAAGTAGTGAAATATTTTGCAGAGGTAACAAGTGGCTATGCTTTAAAACATGGACTCAAATTTTACCTTAATAAAGACTAACTTGAACAGGTTTTCCTACTAGACTCTTGTGCAGTATGTACATAGCTTGAAGAATACTGGGAGGGGATTAAAATGTCTTCAGAAAGGTTTGGTGTTGCTCTATCTGGTTTAAGCTGTTGGTAAAGCCTTTCTGTGTATCATACTTTGCTACTGGGATGCAGCATGTTGGCAAACTAAGCAGCACTACAGTACATCAAACAGCCAGCCCAGTGTCACTCTTCACACAGTCATGCTTAGCCTTTGCAGAACCACTGAAGTGTTTCACCAGCATTCCTCGTGGGACTGAACCAGCAGACTGTAACACAAGAAACTGGTCTGGGTCCGGCACCACAGCCCACCTCTCAAGCCCTTCCTTAAAGTCAGGCACTGGTAACACGTTTCCTGAATGCACTGCATTGTTGTTTGACAAGTCAGCTCAACTGGGTTAGTGTTTTGCTAAGTTATTTGGGTCTGCCTGTGCTGTGTCTCCTGCTAGTACCCAGAGGAACCAGCTTTTTTTTCCCAGGGCATACTGGTTCCTCCAATATTTCAGATAACAGAAACAGTTTCCCGTAGCCAGGGCAAACTGTCTTTGTCCTTTTCAATGGTAGAGTTCTTTGTTTCCTGGCTTCCCTATCTCATAGTTGTAACATGCACCAGGTATATTTACTTCTACATTTATATCTCCTCATCCAAAATGGTGCACGTCCTGCACTGAGTAGGTGTGTTGTCACCTCACAACACAGTTATCACCTGTCTGCCTGCAATTCGCCATATCATTCCTACAAAAGGACCTACTTGTCTGGACTAGCTCACGTGTAGCTGGGGTTGGACTGTTTGTTTGTTGGAGTGGTTTGCTTTTATGTACGTTTCTTATAACATTATTTTCCCAGAGTCTCTGTGCCTATGCATGTGATTACACGCTAGTACTGAACAGGAGATGTAGGACAGAGGATTTATACCAGGAAACTCTTAAACTAGGATAAGAAATACTAGATAAACACTTTCTGTAAGAACTCGCTTTATCTGCAGTGCTCAAATCCATGAGACACCTCCTTAAATGGCACAGGGACAAGGTCAAGGGCTTCACTGCACAGGCCAGGCTATTCAAGCATTATTTACTAGAAAGTCTAACTTCAGTAGAAGTGGTCAAACTTAAGAGGAATCTGAACTCACAAGTTTTGACTGCTCCCTGGATGAAGACAGTGTCCTTCATCTCACTGAACTACGGAGCCAGGATGTGGAATGAACTTTTCTTTGTAGACACGTGTAATAGGATAGAATCCATGGGCATCCATAATACAGATGATCCAACAAGTTAGCTTGTGATAAGTAATACAGAAATAATTTGTGCTTGCTAATAACTATGAAAAATATTGTTTATTCAACATAGAGTCTATTCACGGCTAAATCTAGATGTTGTTTTTTAAGACTGTTTTATCAACTGACTGTACATAATACAAGAACACCTTATCCTGAATAAAGAACAGTAACGATCAGAACAGCTACAGGAGGAGCTAAGTGGACTTCGAAAAAGCTTAGCTGATCTAAACTTACTCTGGTAGGTCAGTAGTAGTATTTCAGGGCCACTTTTTCATACAAAAGCAAAATACATTCAGATTAAACAAATGCAGCAGAATTCCTGGTCTAGAAATTTGGAAATGCAGCCGTGCAGTAATCAGTTAGCTGTTCTGCTTTTATCGATGAAATCAAAATACAGGAGTTTTTAATTTACTCATTCAAGATTTTTTTCACGCATGCAGCCAAAGATTTTCCCAAATAAATGTTAAAAATAAACTGTGCCAAAGGAACCTACAGTGAACCTCACACATTTCCTAGAAACAGTACATCAGTATACTGCTAAGTGGCATTGGATTACCGCAGTTCAGTCAACTCTTCTGCCACATTCTGTCATATTGAGTGTTTGGAATATTAAACAACAACTTCATTTTAACAAGCACACATTCATTTACTTGAATTATAAGCTATCTTCTCTCGAGCACACACAGTTACCATGTCTGGGACATAACAAAAGGCAGAATAGACTATAGGGTCAATCAAAGCTTCATAAATTTTTATGGTAAAAGGAATAACATTGAATGAAAAAGGTCCAAAACTTAACATTTTCTAATGAAAAAACCTAATATTCTAAAAAACTTAATATTCTAATGAAATCATTCTTCACTATGAGAGTCAAAAACCAGTTTAAAATGCATCTTTAGCAAACAGCTTGAAAATATTCTAATCATGTCAATATCTCTATAGTTTAAAAGAAGTTTTGTTTACATCAAAATATCAAGAAATGAGAGGTAGCCTAGAAACACTGAAAAAACAGAATGCAAGAAAGGGAAAAGGGATTAATGAAATATCAATCAGTAGATTAGCTTCATAGAACATTGATTATGAATTTGATCTACGTACTGCGTGAAATAAAATATATGGATTCTTGAGTTATTTCTCTCCTTTAGACCTCTAAAAACAATACAGACTAATAAGAAGCTGAATAGCCCCCCTGTAATCCTGGAGGAAACAGTTAGTGACCTGCTGAGCCATTTGGATCCTCACAAGTCTATGGGACCAGAGGGGATCCACCCCAGGGTGATGAGGGAGCTGGAGGAAGAGCTCGCCAAGCCTCTCTCCATCATCTACCAACAGTCCTGGCTCACTGGGGAGGTCCCAGATGATTGGAAGTTGGCAAATGTCACGCCCATTCATAAAAAGGGCCAGAAGGCAGCCCCGGGAAACTACAGGCCTGCCAGCCTGACCTCAGTGCCTGGCAAGGTTATGGAGCAGATCATCCTGAGTGCAATCACACAGCACCTACAGGAGAGATAAGGGATCAGACCCAGCCAGCACGGGTTTAGGAAGGGCAGGTCCTGTCTGACCAACCTGATCTCAGGTGACCCGCCTGGTGGATGAGGGGAAGGCTGTGGATGTGTCTACCTGGACTTCAGCAAAGCCTTTGACACCGTCTCCCACAGCATACTCCTGGAAAAGCTGGCAGCCCATGGCTTGGACAGGGGCCCTCTGTGCTGGGTTAGGAACTGG